>NC_048576.1:26292895-26602062 GCF_013265735.2 Oncorhynchus mykiss
TTTCCCCACGGGGCCACGGGGCCACGGAGCCACCAGCGCACACGCGTTGTTTGACAGCCAATCGCGCACACACAGACGAAAGAGTCAGAGTTTGCTTCCGCTGCAGCCTTCGCTGTAAAATATAACGTGGTGCGGCGGTGCTTCTTTCTCATATCTGCTGTTTAGTTTTGCCATAGAAGGAAACGTCTGCAACTAATATGGTGGAGGCAGTTCAGAAAGGAGGGGTGATGGCTGGCCCACAGTCAGTCAGGCTGTGGCCTGCTCAGCTCCATTCTGTACATGTGGCAGTGGGATACAAGCCTCCTGCTCCTTTCCCACAAGCTGCACAGCTGAGGACACACCTGCAGCAACACCACAGAAATGACCTGTCACAGCCAATGGGTGGCCTTCGGCAGAGAAGGCTCATGCAATGCTGCTCTGTCTCTGAAAGTCATTGTGTCCTTTCCTCTCTCCTCCGCCTACATACACATGCAAACGCACATGCGCGGCCACACACACGGCAATGCACGCACGCACACACAGTCAAACATTGTTTTTGCATTTGGAGTCGTGCTCTGTTTGCATAGCTGAGCGGATGCTGGATGTCTCTCCTATGCCTGTTGGACCTCACCTAAACATCAGGCTCTTTGTAAGGAGAAGAGGGCTATTCCTCCTGGGCTGTCAGAGTGTGTGGCCATGGTTTGCTTTAAAAAGAGCCTTCAACAATTACAGATAATTTGTTCCTGTTTGCCAGGTTCGATCTGTCCCTGTGGCAGGTTTGTTGAACCTGACTTCTTATTCTCTCATGTAAGATATCCCGCACTTTTAAAACCAGGAGCCTCGTTTCTTGCCAAGACCAAACCCTGAACATGACCACGCCACAGTAACCAACTTCACTGTGAAACCACTGTACCTTGGAGATGTGTAACACTAGCCAACATGTTCACTTTGAGTGCATTTCACTTCAACAGGGCCTGTTAGCTCATGTAAAAGAGAAGTCCCAGGGAATAGGTGTTCTTGTGAAAGCCAGTACTATTTTTCATTTGATCCGACTACGATGAGTGATTCATAGCAAGTGCTCCCCCCAAAAAACCTTTTAACACCTTTTGTTTTTACAGATGTGGAGTATGAAAACATTGGCAATTAATTATGTATTTATCTTACTGCCCGTATACTATACGTGACTTATTGATTGAAAGTAGGAAGAGGGGTCTTAGTTTTTTGAAGAGTTGGCCAAAAATACAAGGCTAGTTTATGGATCGTTTGCAGTGCTCTGGGTGCACGTTGGCTTCAGCGTTGGCCCTCGTGACATATTGCTGAGGACATTAAAAGTTAGTGAAGCAGGATCAGGATTCGGGATAGAGCCACCAGCTGGAATGTCGGCATCACCAAGGCCAATAAACACAGATTGGTTTTCAGAGTGTGGACTCTTGATTTGCTTTGATTGCTAAGGCCAAACTAATAACTTTGTGTAATGTAAGCAGCCAGAAACTGGAGAATATTTAGAAAATGTCTGCTTCTGCCTGTTCGATTTCTAGCACAACACTTGGGGCGCTTTCTTAGTCTTTGGACTTTTGGATGGGGGGGGGGGGGGGTCTCAGTGACTTTTATATGCATAACCAGAGAAGGGAAGGAACAACAAGGGGGGGGGGGGAGAACTTGGAGACTTGGTCTGAACATAACAAGTAACTTGATTTTGTCATGAGTGTTTGTTTAATAGCTTGGGGATAGAGTTGTTTATTTCAACTTGAGCTACAATACTTGCCATACTCTTGCACAATAAAACAATCTTCCGGCTTGGGGAAAAGTGTGTGCATTGAAACGGTCCTAGTAGAGTACTGGACAGAAAGCCAGAGGCACTTTCTGTGATACAAAGACATCATTATGGGTAGGAGTGGTGCACGGTCACCCAGTATTAAACACCCCGGTGTTTCTGCACTGCAACATACATTGTGGAGGAAGTTGTTTTTCAATCCACTGAGAAAGTCTTCCAAGTTTTCCTCCTAGCTTCTAACAATCTTTCAACCAAATTAAAAGCTTTAGGATAGCAATCAACACTTACTATGTCGGTACAACAACAAACCAGCCTAAAAAAATCTCTGAACTTCCCACCATATTCCATGACCAAAACAATCTCTACTCTTTCAACACTGCCAATTCTAGTCTGCATAGAACTCAGGCACTTTGGTTGCCATGTGAAAGGAAACTAAATTGGTGTCATATGCACTCATGCTTTGGTTTTCACGTGATGACCGGTAGGGTACAGTAATCAATAAACATAATTTATAATGGTCAATAAAGACACTTAATATTGATCCAGAACATGGGAACACTTAGAGGTGACGTAGCCCTGATGATATATAAGGATAAACATTCTCTGGGTCAGGATTTTGGAGTCATTTGGCATCCTCTAAAATGGGAACCATCTTTATAAAAAATTGGTTGTACTTCCTGAAGAAAGTTGCTCTAGAAAATACATCTATCAATGTGAGAGTGCTAAGTGACAGACAATCAACATAGTCAGAGCCAGACAGTCAATCATATTCATTACGCAATCATATTCATTATATACAGTACCTTAGACAAATGCTTACCATAAGTGACAAACACACATAAACAATGGGAAAGGACGTCTGAAGAATGCAGAAACTTTAAAACCCTTTCTACCAGCCAAGCCCCAATGCACTATGGTTTTCATGTAAGTGGAATATTTTTTAATCTTAAAGTAATGATTTTAGCTGTTGAGCTAAATTCTTATTTTGTTTAAACCTACCAGCAGGGGCCTCCCGAGTGGCATAGCGGTCTAAGGCACTGCATCGCAGTGTCAGAGCTGTTACTATAGACCCGGGTTCATTCCCGTAACAATTTCTTCATTCACGTAACAATTTATTTATTTATTTTTAACCTTAGTTTAACCAGGAAAAGCCTATTGAGACCCACATTATCTTTTTCAAGGGAGACCTGGCCCAGAAGGGGGGAAAAATCAATACATTACAGATTACAATATACAACAACAGAATATAATTCAACAACATGATCCAGCCTAAAAAAAGAATTTACACTCCACTGTAACAGTCTCCCATCAAAATGTCAAATGTATTCAGTGGCATTAACATATCTAGATGAAGCATGGGTTGTAGACAATGCCATGCCACTGGTGCACAAGACAATACTGTAAATGTCCTCTGGACTTTCAGTAGCAACCACCTAGCAGACCGGGTACGGTAACTGCTGGTGGTGAAGGAGATCAGACTTTAGAGGTAAAGAGGGAGTTTACCCAAAAGGGCTTTAATGATCAATGATCAATGATCAAATAAATAATACTTGTTATATATAACTTATCCTGTTCAAGCCAATTTCACAAACAAATTTGACTACAAAGTAGCAGTCAAAACAGTAATTAAGCTAATAAAACTTTAAACATTACATTTAGGTACGTATTATTATGCTACTTTCTTAATGGACCAAATTATTTCTCTGATCACTTGTCAACCTTGTTAATTATTTCTTACTTTCTTGCTTTAACTGCCTCTTGTTTGGAGGCAGACACTCACATTTGAATCGAAAGCGCCCCCCCCCCCCCCAAAATTGGGGGAGAGCCAAATGAACTTAATGTTGTTGTAAAAGGTTTAAGTTGTGCAGAAGTGTTATCAGTGCTCTTTTAAGAAGCATCACATTTTACCTTTTTTATTTCAAATAAATTATCTTCAAACAGTTGCCTCACTAAAGACAAAGGCCAATTTTCATAAAAGTGCATATTGCTACGCACAAACCTTATGAGAGGGAATCAAAAAGCATTGTTGTCTGTACTGAAACAACAACTGATTTGATCCTGAATGTGTGAAACGTGAAATTGTTAGTTTTCATTGTGGTCATTTGTTATTTTTATATGCTGCCCCAGGAATTCATGGGAGACTGGGACGAAGAAAATAAAGTTGGATTGTGTTTTTATCCCTCAGTCTCACAGCAGTATGCCTACAACACTAGAGTGTAACGGACTCCTATTGTATGCCTAAACCCTTCTCATTACTTCACTGAGGACATCATTTCCTCCTCAATGTATTTTTTGGCCACAAAAAATAATTCTACATGTCAACTGGGATATAACATCCGGGACTCTGAGGTGTGGTTGTTAGCACAGCTGATGTCTAATATCTTAGAGCACCCTAGGACCAGAACTAACCAGTCTGCAGCTGGCTATGGTTTATCTGGAGATAGTAAAGGGAACAACAGAACAAGCTGAAGAGACTGTATATTTTGAAGAGGCCTCCCAACCACACAGCATTAATCACTAGGCACCATAGGCCCTGATGGACAGATAGTGGGAGCTCTTAAGTTCTCCACTCCCACAGGTTAACTTGTGTTTACTTTCCAGCGCTTTTCAAACGCGTCTCTCATGAAAAGGGCAACGGTGGGCCTCTACTCCTCTTCATTCTTCAGATACGGTATGAGACATTAGGGTTCTTATGACCTTGTTAGTTTCACACTGAACAACTACAGGAAATGCCAATGCTATGTCTGCAGGACTGTGAAATGTTAGGATAAATACATAGACGCACATGGCTATATTTACACCACGTCCCTGACATGTCTAAACAAAGAGATGTTTACATGAGAGACCTTTGCTACCCTGCACCCTGTCCTGTTCTGTTCCACCAGAGAGAACAGTGCCATGCTTTACGTTAGCACATTGGACAGGCAGCTACTGAACATATTCCCATGGCAGAGTACTGTACTGTATGTCAGTCGCCATACGGAATCACAATTTCCATATTTCAGTCTATTCATATTACGATAAGAAAAATAAAGGTGTATTTCACAACCACATTTTGATGCATTCATGAAACATTTCTTTAACAAAAAATGAAACACTCCCTTTTTGACAAATACATAGTTTTGTTGTTTTAGACTTTAGATTAATTTGAGTCGTGAATGAAGTGCAATGTTGTAACTGTCCGTGATATTAATTACAGAGAACCTCTCCTCTCCAACTCAGATTATTAACCCAGAGTATGCACTGAGTAAACTAAACACCGTGGGGAAACTATAACCTCCTTTAATCTCACCCTAATCCTAGTCCCAGGAGAGGCTCAGATAGAAAGACCAAATGTTTAACCTGGCTGGATAGGTAACACATACCAGAAACAGATGTTTTTAGACCAAGTCTGCAGTATTTAATAATACATGGTTACATACATTTAAAGCGGCAATTAGCAGAATTAACAATAAGAAAGCGGACTCCCAACCCCTGGTTCGGTAAATGCGGAGGGATGGGGCTGGAGAAATGTAACCACTCTCAAATTCATAGTCAAAGCTATGGGTGCAAGGACTGACCATCCATGATATAAAATGTTTAGTTTTATCCATGTTTTGAGGTTCCATAGTGTTTGTTTACATTTTCTTTGTTTTCAAACATTGGAGTAAAACAATGTTATATTTTGGGTTCTGATGGGGTGCAACCACTCATAAGTTATATTCTTCAAGAATCAATATCAATAATTTTGTCCAAAAATGGATGTACAGTAGCAAATGCTGATTTTCCCGTAAAGTAAACCTCAATCAAAAGATAAAACAATGATTAATCTAGGATTGTTATTAGGCTGGTTTATTATGTGATACAAATAAACAGGAAATGCTGACCATAGACACACAAAAATGCACCCTACCCTTAAAGGTTGTTTAAGGACAATGCCATGTCCTGAAAATAAAATGTTTTTCTAACAATACAATTGTTCATTCCTTTAGAGGATATTACACATTGCTGAGGTCATCTTACTGGAACCTCAGAGGTCTGTACTTGCAGAATTACTGAGCAAAAATGTCCAGAGTTATTAAATGTCCAGTAATCCAACTGTAATAGAAGGTGCTGTACAGGTTCAGATGACCACCACAAATGTTAACACTAAAATTGCTCTTGGATTACCCTCTCACGATCCATAAAGATTAGCGGGAATAGTTTAGGGACAAGCTCCCTATGCTGTGTAGGCATGTGTAAAGGAAAAACTATGCACATCGGTTACATATTCCGAGTAATACAGACGGTGGTCGAATGTTTGAGACCTTAATGATGGAAGTAATACTGCCCAGGAAGAAACCACCAAATTAAGAAAACATTCACAGGTTGTTTTCTTTCTAAATGATCTATTGCAATACTATATAAGAAAAAATTAGAAGCAATGACTAGAACAAATATTTTTTTTCCTTGGTCATTTCAAACATGCAATTACAAATTGATGACTGTTAAAGGAGACTCAATACTTAAACTCTTGGTTATTATCGTTATGCTTCATTTGGAATTTCATGTGAAGTCTAAACAGAGCAGAAAACCAAACATGAACATTTATTAAAATATTTCATGTTTAGTTTTGCTTGAATGCTGGGTATTGATAATAATTCTCAAGAGATTCCTCCTGCAATGCCCCTTCAAATCTATATCCACTCAATTATACACATTCAACGAGCAAAGCTAATTCTATGAGGGCGTTGGAAGGACCTCCTACAAGTGTACACAACTTAAAGACTCCTGCTGCTATAAATTGTTGTGATAAAACAACAAAGACATTTGGTTCAAACAAACGAATGGATCACCAGGCCAACTATGCATCCATCTCAATAGAGCACCGACATAATCTGAGTTTGAAATATTTTCTTTATGTTTCGAGCTGCGTCTGTTGGGAAAGGGGAGTATTGGAAGTTAATCACTGGAACCCTGATTATGTGGGGTGAAGGTTCTGTGATGACCCTGTGAACTCAGACATTCCAGACCTAGGCCTGGTCCTACGTGGCCCTAGGACATCCTTCTAACTGGACAGAGAGTGGGTCAGTGCTGGGCTACAGCCTAGCTGAGGAGTGGCAGAGGTAATCCCTTCCCCCCAGTCTAGCAGTGTAAATCTACTCATGGCTTCACCCTGGGCATTATTTATTCCCTCAACAAGACTTTGTTCTCCTTTTAGAGGCTGCAACTTAATATAAAGCAGATATTTAGAAAAATCCTGCTGTTTGGGGGCTGAGATAAGCAGAGATTTATGTCCTAGTGGACGGCAGGAGAGTAATCACAGGGGATTTGATGGGACCTGGAGTGGTTGACATAGGCGGAGTTCCCCCTTTGCTATTGTATTGTAAGCTAACATCACTTGTATCATAGATTTAATGTTAACACAGCAATGCCTTGAATTATGAACCAGCTTGGTATTTCATGCCAAAACTGTGTGTGGCTCTGTGTATGTAATGTGTGTAAGAGATTGTGAAACATGGATGTGATAACATTGTTGTTTGCAATGGAGTAGTTAAAAGACAAACAGTTTGCCAGCTGAAGGCATTAGATGAGGAATCATTAGCCTCTGGAAACCCCATTGGCACATACAGTGGGGCAAAAAAGTATTTAGTCAGCCACCAATTGTGCAAGTTCTCCCACTTAAAAAGATGAGAGAGGCCTGTAATTTTCATCATAGGTACACTTCAACTATGACAGACAAAATTAGAAAAAAAATCCAGAAAATCACATTGTAGGATTTTTTATGAATTTATTTGCAAATTATGGTGGAAAATAAGTAATTGGTCAATAACAAAAGTTTATCTAAATACTTTGTTATATACCCTTTGTTGGCAATGACAGAGGGCAAACGTTTTCTGTAAGTCTTCACAAGGTTTTCACACACTGTTGCTGGTATTTTGGCCTATTCCTCCATGCAGATCTCCTCTAGAGCAGTGATGTTTTGGGGCTGTTGCTGGGCAACACGGACTTTCAACTCCCTCCAAAGATTTTGTGTGGGGTTGAGATCTGGAGACTGGCTAGGCCACTCCAGGACCTTGAAATGCTTCTTACGAAGCCACTCCTTCGTTGCCCAGGTGGTGTGTTTGGGATCATTGTCATGCTGAAAGACCCAGCCACGTTTCATCTTCAATGCCCTTGCTGATGGAAGGAGGTTTTCACTCAAAATCTCACGATACATGGCCCCATTCATTCTTTCCTTTACACGGATCAGTCATCCTGGTCCCTTTGCAGAAAAACAGCCCCAAAGCATGATGTTTCCACCCCCATGCTTCACAGTAGGTATGGTGTTCTTTGGATGCAACTCAGCATTCTTTCTCCTCCAAACACGACGAGTTGAGTTTTTACCAAAAAGTTATATTTTGGTTTCATCTGACCTTATGACATTCTCCCAATCTTCTTCTGGATCATCCAAATGCTCTCTAGCAAACTTCAGACGGGCCTGGACATGTACTGGCTTAAGCAGGGGGACACGTCTGGACTGCAGGATTTGAGTCCCTGGCGGCGTAGTGTGTTACTGATGGTAGGCTTTGTTACTTAGGTCATTCACTAGGTCCCCCCGTGTGGTTCTGGGATTTTTGCTCACCGTTTTTGTGATCATTTTGACCCCACGGGGTGAGATCTTGCATGGAGCCCCAGATCGAGGGAGATTATCAGTGGTCTTGTATGTCTTCCATTTCCTAATAATTGCTCCCACAGTTGATTTCTTCAAACCAAGCTGCTTACCTATTGCAGATTCAGTCTTCCCAGCCTGGTGCAGATCTACAATTTTGTTTCTGGTGTCCTTTGACAGCTCTTTGGTCTTGGCCACAGTGGAGTTTGGAGTGTGACTGTTTGAGGTTGTGGACAGGTGTCTTTTATACTGATAACAAGTTCAAACAGGTGCCATTAATACAGGTAACGAGTGGAGGACAGAGGAGCCTCTTAAAGAAGAAGTTACAGGTCTGTGAGAGCCAGAAATCATGCTTATTTGTAGGTGACCAAATACTTATTTTCCACCATAATTTGCAAATAAATTCATTAAAAATCCTACAATGTGATTTTCTGAATTTTTTTCTTCTCATTTTGTGTGTCATAGTTGAAGTGTACCTATGATGAAAATTACAGGCCTCTCTCATCTTTTTAAATGGGAGAACTTGCACAATTGGTGGCTGACTAAATACTTTTTTTGCCCCACTGTATTTAGGCTACAACAGCAAACACCTCAGTGTTATCATTTCCCATTCAAATCATCTATTGTTCTAGTCCATCACAGTTCTGATAAGACTGTGGTTAGAATATAAAGATGTATCACCAAATGCACTCACTCACTCTCCTCACAAAGAAAATACCAAAATTTGGCTAGCCTTCTACTTTTTCAGTGATGTACGTATCTAACACAGTTTCCTCTCCAATGACTTGATCAAATGTGTAATTTTAAGCTGCATTGAAGGCAAAATGTCAATGGAGACATCACACTGTGAAATTGAAGATATCACTTACTACAGTATCGCTCAAACCTGTGGCAGACTTAAACAACAATGATTGTTTGTTTTGCAATGGCATACTCAGGGGAAAACACGCTGCTTCAATTTCTAGTAAAAAATCTTGAGAAATCTTTTGTTTCTAATATATAAATTCTTAGACTCAGTTAAGTATCTTTTTTGTTGTTGTAAGCAGACAGAGAGCTTTACTTAATCATTGTATAAAAGGTCTTAGGGCCTACTATAATTTCTGAGGCCTGTCTGTTTGTTTTACACATCGGGCTAGAAGGGAGGGGGAATGCGTATTTTATGGGGTGCTAAGGGAAGTTGCATTTCCTATGGAGAGGCCAAGCAGTGGTATACTTATTCTGTTCTTCCTAACAACACCAACTCTATGAGTGTCTAGGGATATAAATAGCTATTCCTTCATGGAAACAGCTGATATATACTGTAAAAAAAGACAGACACACCACATACAGTACGAAAAGCTAGAATAAAGATGTCAATGTTGTTAGTTATATTCATTAGAACTGCTCCCTTAATAGACGTATAAGTGAACCCCCCCGGTCCCAAAGGTTGAGTTTTATGAAGGGCGAGTTTCCAGTCAACACAGACATAATCACAGTCGAGTCACAGTTGAGGGAGCAAGTCAATAAATCCATCCACAGCATTCCAGGGAAAATGGGGCAGTTCTCACTGCTTATTCATAAGGGGCTGTGTCTGGCTGTTGGAGGGGTCTCCTCTCAGGAAACAAAGTAGTTGTGGGTGTTGATTCATTAATAATGTAGCTAGTTGCTGGATTAGCTTGACGTCCTCTGAGCTTTGCATTCTCCATGTTCTCATATAGCAGACTTGTAACCAAAATAATGCAACATGTTCTGGAAAGCTTGCTGTTGTGAGTCTGGCATCAAGAACATTGCTGAAAGTAAATGTCACAAGAGTGTTGAAACTGTTAGAATATGAATATCTGGATATGCTTAGCAGATATGTGGGGTCATGTTTTGATGGCCATGAGGAATACAGTAACTCCCAACACAACAAGAAGTGTTGGGGAAGGGTTTGAACACATGCGTAATTCTAAAACTTGCTAATATTTACATTTGCAATACCCCAAAATACATTCCCCCAGATTCTGGTTGAGAAAAAAATCTCTTGTAATGCAAATCAAAGTCATCAGCTGTAGGAACGCTTCTCTGAAGTAATCCAATTGGAGGTAGAACAATTCTGCCTATGCTCATTACTTGACCAAATGACATTACGTTTAGAAACCATTGTGACCTGAGCTAACAGCCATCCTCTGTAGGAAGTGGGAAACGTAAAGAAAAGACAAGTAACCCATGTTCTAATTCCAAGTACAGCTGCACTGTCCTGCCCTGAATGATCTCCATGTTGGAGCTAAATGTGTGCAGTGGGTCCTTGCCACACAGAAATGTATTATTAGCCTGTGCTCTTGATCTACCACTGTACAGCCAAGGCAAGTGAGCCGAGGGTAAAAACAGCCCCACCGGCACAGTCTGGGTAATCCGATAGTACAAGTTTACATTACAGCCTGCTTTGTTTGTGCCACAGGGCACGGAAAGCCTTCCTGTCTTTCAGACTGAATCATTCATCATCTGACCCGCAAACAACAACAGTTTTTATAGATTTTGCTCTGAGTAAGAGGACACTTTTTTAAAAGGCCCATCATCTTTATGAGAGGAGCTCAATCGCTGTCAAACTGAAATATATGCAATAATCTTGTCTCACAATAGCTTTGAAGGATGCATCCTTTGATTCATTTACTTTGATGAAAGCAAAACAGGCACAGTGCTGATGTATACATTGGGCAAGTAATGGACTGATCAAAATATTGCGCACCAGCTGCAAGTAGATTTACCTTTCAGGAAGAGGGGGGGGAATGTTATATTTTTTTCCGGTTTGACTGATGACATCATGTACAGTACAGTTCCATGCTGACATAAAATCTACAGCTTTTAACATCCATCATATTCACTACAGGTGCTAGGGAAGGGCAGGAAAAAAGCTGTACAGTACATGGAAAGTGTCTGTTTTTACAGTGCAAAGGAAGAGATACGTACATTTGCCTTGCATTTGTCTTTGGCCAGACATTCCTAGCTAAAAATCTATATCCACTTGAAGAGATAATGTTACAAAGGAAAATGTACTGCAGTAGATATTGTATAAATATGAAGCAGATGCGTTGGTACTTGGCTTGCTTGGTGCTAGCTTCACATACATAATTATTATTTTAATAACTTATTTTAATAACTTACAACAAACCCAATATTGTACCTATCCAGAAGAATGTCGCCTTCTCATTGGTTTTCTTACTCTGGCAATTTTTTTTTTTTATCACACTCAAAACAAGTTATGCTTAATGGAAAATTGGGTGTACTGAACCAACTGAAATGTACCATGACTCTTGGCACGCACACTCAGGGAACATAGACACACATTTCTGTGCTATTGATAAAATAATAAATAATGATAGCGATGTGTGAATGTTATTCTTCTCTTCTTGCCCCTAAACCCCTAAACCGCCATGCAGTAAATGGTAGGTTAAAATATTCTTTTTTTCCCATCCGAGCCATGGAGTGGAATTCCAACCCTCTCAGACAGGCACTCTGGATGAGTGCTATGCTTTACTTCAGGAGTGTCCTCATGAAACATCTGGTCAATTGATTTCTGCTATTCAACAATGTAGAATACTTGATATAAATAGAGACTGAAAATATGAGTGCGCTGCTCTACTCTGAGAATAAATGAGTCAGCTACTCCAGCTTCATTATTTTTAGAGGGGTAATTTGTTTACTACATCACTCACAAAAGCACACTTTTATCCTGTTGCTTAATTTAGTATAGCATGTCATTAGTCAAATTAAATTATTCAAAAACAAATTATTGTACAGTTGAAAGGACAAGATGCGCCTGTATTTTCAGCCTCTCAAATCATGTCAGGCAACCTTACGGCCCTCTCAGATCCCCACCCATACAATACACATTTGTAAGCAGTAAGCGGTCAATCTCTTAAGACATTACAATTAATAAAATTCCTTATAAATCCACTTCTAAATGTAGATTAAATATCCATCTACATCTAAATGTAAGTCATTCCATGTGCATACATAATTTGCATCCATCATTACTCAATTATGTCAAACACGTTTATCAGTAGACATTTATTTCTACAGGTGGTGGCAACACAGGTGGTACACAACACAAGTATAAAGGCTTGAGGTCAATTGCTTTGTGCCTATTAGTAAAGCCTACTACAAAAGGAGTCAAGTACATCTTTGGTTGACCTTGAATTTACCCAGAAATATAGGACTCAAGTACTACCCACCCCTCAAACCATCAACCATTTTTTTTAAATGTAAGATTGTCTAGTGTAACTAAAACACTGCAATGCTGTATTATCATACTAGCAACTGCATGGCTGTCATAAGCATCACTGTCTGGCATGGTGTCACTGCACTGTATAAGAGAGAAGCATTGAGGCAGGGATGAATCATGCCCAGCTTTACGAGCCTGCCACCAGAGACTTTACAGGGGTAGTCGGACAGACCACAAGGCTTTAGGTTCCAGGCCCCAGGACATTTCAGCCCAGACATTTTACTGTATCTCTCTGTGTGGTTGCTCTGAGCCAGAGATTTTAAGATGACCATAAGCATGTCGTCTAATTTGACCAACATATTTGAGGAATGATTATTTTCATTCGCTAATGGGTCGGCTAATTAGCGACCACCACTTGGTCTGCAACACTGGCATAGAACAATTTCCGCTATGTGGAAAAGGAGTAAAGCATATCTCTGCCTGCCTATGGACCCACCTGGGAGGCAGGCAACCTAATGCATATCTAATTTCAGTAACATTATGTGGAGGCCAGGGCCACATGTTAATTAATCTGATTGGTTTTAAAAATCACCGCTATATTACCTTGACTGTAAATTAAAAGTGAAATGAAAATATTAAATCGCTAAAATCACTGAGACGACCACAAGTTTGACTCCTAATGATGGCTTTTAGATTAACGAGACACTGTAAAGTTGTGATGTTAGCCTATAGGGGCTCTTAGCCACCAAGGTGATAGAGACTTTAAGGCCTTGTCTGTTACTCGAGGGGCTCCTTCGAGGGGATTTTCCAGCCTTTGAGCGTCATGGTCCTATTCTGGCTGGCACAAGAATATTGAGTCTTACAGCTTTTGACAGCCGGTCTCAGTTTAAAGATTTAAGGATCAGTCATATGTCCACCGAGGGAGAGGGGTGGCGGGAGGCTGGAATCTCAGTTGTGGAAAAGCACATCTCTTTTAGCATTCCTGTCATGCAAAACAGAGGCTTGGTTACCTTACCATGGGTTACGTTTAGCCTGGAATAATGAGAGAGGGATTCTCACTAGCGGAAAACATGTGTGCCCAAAGGGGGGTTGGGGGTTCGGTAAAGAGGAATTGGCTGCAGCTTTTAGGGAATATTTCCAGGGCGCTGAGGCTCGGCGGGGGATGGCTTCTGATTGATTGCGGTTCTGTCTGACTTTGTGAAATATGGTCTGGCACCAGGTGGTATGGGAAGGAGACTGTCATCAGTAGCCAGGTACGGGCGGGCACACAGCATACACCATAATATCTCAGTAAACAATGCTGGCAGGGAAGGGGATACTGTTTCTCCCCTCACTGATGGGAAAGAACGAGACTTCCCTCAATTAATGCAACATAAACAAAATTCTCAGAACGTATTTGAATTCCTCAAGCAAAACTATAGATTTTCTTAATTTGTCACAGGAGAAAAAAATAATACTGCCAGAGCACAATGAATGCATTCAATTTGGCCTTCACATGAACAGCAGAGTGCAGCGTGGGAGACGGTATAAATAAACATTACATTAAGCACAAAATAACACAGAGCACTGTGCTAGCTATTGTGACAGCGAGATATTTTGATCAATCATAGAAAATCTACAGTGAAACAGGACTAGGCTAACACTAGGTCATTTCTCTCTAAAAGGTGCCCGTTTTTGGTGCATCAAGCAGGATTCACCTTAGGGCTGTGACAGCTGGGTGCTACAGAAAGCTCTATATCTGGGGGCAGAACTTCTCCAGATTCCCACTCTTTCCTATATAGTCTTCCACCAGATAACCACTCCTCCTAGTATAGTCTTCCACCAGATAACCACTCCTCCTAGTATAGTCTTCCACCAGATAACCACTCCTCCTAGTATAGTCTCTCACCAGATAACCACTCCTCCTAGTATAGTCTTTCACCAGATAACCACTCCTCCTAGTATAGTCTTCCACCAGATAACCACTCCTCCTAGTATAGTCTTCCACCAGATAACCACTCCTCCTAGTATAGTCTTCCACCAGATAACCACTCCTCCTAGTATAGTCTTCCACCAGATAACCAAGCCCAGTGTGAGCAAAAAAAAAAGTTTTTAGGTGGGGAGGGTAATTGCTGTTTCAGTTGGTCCATCGCTAAGGGAACAGTTACACATACTTCCAGTAGATGAGCTTTTAATCACTATCTCTGTCTCAGTAGATACAGTAGGCCTACAGTCCATTACATCCAAATATTGTAGATAACCTGTTTGGAAACTGTTGGGTACATGTAGCCCCACTCTTAAAGCTATGGATTACAGTATTGGTCAAAACAATTGCAATGATTATCGCCTAAGATAGCAATCATAGTATTAAACAAAATTACTAGGCAATAATCCGCATTTGTTCTGTCAATGATTTACTTTAAATCTAATGAAAATGAGAAATAATTGGATAGATTAGCTGAGGTGAGTGTGGAGCGTGTGTGTGTGTGTGTTTGTGTGTGTTTGAATTCCATTTCCAATGGAAGGAGATATGTTAGGGGAGTAAGGATCAGACTGAACAGAGATGAAGGTAACGTATAGCTTATTAATAGGTTTCAACATGAAACCTGAAAATTAAGGTTTGCAAAACATTCCTCCCAAAGCATATTTTATTTTTAGTTTGGGCGACATACTGTTTGAATTTTGACAAAGACATTGAGTCCCTCATTCACATCCAGGAACTCCTTTCATCAACATCCAAGTTTTCATTATTATTTTTATATCCATATATAAATGAATACTATTCTTCAGGAAGTTAATGATGCATGTCCTCCTCCATCGGTTGGAGACAGAACTAGCCAGTGCTAGAATCAGAAAGATTGGGACGGGTAAGGCAAACCCATTGGGTTAGATGAGAGATGAGACACAGATGGAGATAGAAATGACCAGAAAAGCAGCATGAGAGAGAAAATAAAAGAGTGAGCGATTCTCAGGCCAAGGTAGAGGATGTCATAGTTAAGGAGATACAGCAAGTCAAGGCAGGGTAGATTCCTGTAGAGAGAGGATGTTAGAGACCAGATGGAGACAGTCTTGGGTGGCAGGAGGCTGGCACAATTAGCCGGGCAGACTAATACACTGAGGCTGGTGTCAAGTGCCCATTCTTCATTCTGGCCATTTGTTAACTGGTGTGCACCATCTACAGCTCCACTCCCCACACAATGCAAAAATGAGTAATAAATCTGTGTGGTTGAGAGGCCTGTTTGGTTTTTGCAGAGGAGAGCTGAGTGGAGATAGCCTGGTGATATACTATATGAAAACTCCCCAACTCGGCACTGTGGCGAGGCTTGTTCTCCATGACCATAACAAGACCCAGATGTTTGTCCATTCATATATCCCAAAAAGGAGGCAGTCTATTGACAACCCTCTACTTTATTAAAATGGTTGGTGCTTAAAGGCTTTAGCAAGGGGTTTTTGGTTGTGTGTGGGGAGGGGGAGGGGGGGGGGGGTATATGGTGGCTGATGGAGTGAGAGGCCTGAAGGTTTGGTGTCCGAGAGTTCACCTAGAGAAATGCCAGTCAGGGAGTTTAATGATCTGAATGCATACCACATCCAGTAAGGGTCGTCCACTGACCTGGTGTCAGATCATTTTCTCTCTGCTTTCTTTACTCTGTCACTGTCATTTTCAATAGCTGGAGAGAACACTTAAATCCAAATGTGATATTTTCTGGACTTTATTCAGCGTGAAACAGTTTTTCACACATGGCAGCCAGTTCTTTGAACCATACAATTTGATGAATTAACCTTTCATCCAATGGATATTTCATCCTCCATAAATGTAGGCTTTGATAGTTAAAACATGAATTACAATTGATTGTCACATACAGTGTAGTGGATTAATTTAATATCAAACTTGGATTACAGGGTGAAGGATAGAGACATTGGCAATAAAAGACATTCTGTCAAAATCCATGACCTGTGCAATGCAATGCATTTAAGCCTTTAGTATCCATGGACAAGAAGAGTTTCTGAGCGACTCAAAGTGAATTGCTTTTGTGGAAGAAAAATATATATTTTCCTCATAATTTAGTTCTGTCACAGAATTCAACAGTTTAAAATATTGAACCATGAATAAAGTCAACTGTAGATGATCATGGACTGACTCTCATGGTATATGTTCCAGTGGTGGTTCTGAAGCCTATTAGAGGGGCTTTGATGTTTCCACTGACCTCATGCATTTGGGAGGCCATGTCTGAGAGTTCATTAAAGCCAGCCTCTCTTTGTTAGTCCTCAAGTAAAGATCAGTCAGCCACTCAGAAATGAGGCCGGGGAAGCGACCTCTAGCCAGGAGCAGCTGACGACAGCCACTCATCCAGTGAAGGCACTCCATTCACAAACTCATCGCCCGCACCTCCCCCAACACCTCCCCAGCTCTGTGGGGTGTGAAAAATGAGCTGAGGATGAAACCAGGCTGATGTACTACATGGGGGTAAAGGAGGAATAACAGCTCTGGCCATCAGAGTGATGGATGTGTGTGTGTGTGTGTGTGTGTGTGTGTGTGGGGGGGGGGGTCACCCTGGGACAGGTTTGTCCTCCACCCCTCCTCTGCCCCTCCCTGCCCCCCTGCCATCGTCACTGGGAGCTCTGGAAACATGAGAATATGTGGCGGCAGGTGGTCCTCCACCACAACAGGTCAGCCCAGCTTCTCCAAACAAAAGCAGTAAAGAACATCTCTGCTCAAATGAATAGGAAGAAGGAAGAAATAAGAGGAGAGCAGAAAAGGAGCTCCCAAAGGATGCTGGACGCTGGGAAGAGTCCAGGACTCACCAAGGGGAGGAGTGCAACAGGAGGGGGTGACAGACAGAGGCACTGATCTTTGTGGTGATTGACAGCTGGTATGTCAACAGAGAGAAGCACTAGCATGGCAGGGAGGTATGACCCAGAGTGCGAGAATGGCACATATGCAATTTACGCTCAGGAACTTTACTAAAGTATTATGTATTTATGGAACATAACATAATAACAAAATGCCATGGGACATGGTTACTGTTTCGGGAAATTGTTTTGATCTATACATTTTACAACCAGGTTGTATCAGCATGAAATGATTTTGACCAATAAAAGACTCATACAGACAAGATTTCCTACAAGCTCTCCCAGTCTCACGTCAGAATTAGATGTTCATCCATGTTTCTCAAACGTCAAATTTCTAAGTTGTTCCAAACATTACATTTCGAAGTGTTTAAGGTTAAGTTTAGGCTTAAAACAAAAATATAAAAAACAACTTTCTATTGCTGGATTCGAACATACAATCTTTAGAACCCATCCACCATCCCCATCCACAACTCCATAGCAAAACCGAAACCTACTTAAAGATAACAGCACCCACTGTTGCCTCTAGTGACTGGTTTCCAAGTCATCTCCTGATGCCCTCAGACATGGATAGACGTTGAATACTGACTTGAAGCACAAGTGACCTGCCTGAGATTTCTGCTGACTACCAGATGAACAAATGTGTCTGATATTCAACATCACAGGGGGTGTCCCTTTCTTACAATATGCCTTTGTATGTAGTTTGAATGATTGTGTTATTGATTTATGTCCTTCTGTGGCAGTCAGAGTATCAGATTCTCATTGAGGGGATGCTGGGGTGGGCAGAGACCTCACCCCTATACACCCAGAATGACATGGACCCCTGTGAAGACAGCTGCTGGGTTAATAGAGTGCTGTCTTGTCACACACGTTGTCCCCGGATCCAGCAGGGACTGTCCTTCACAGCCACATCAATGCCCACCTCCTTCTCAGGCTCACTCTATAAGGTGCTAAAGATGTCGTAGCACGATTAAGAAACCTGCTTTCTGACACTTACCCTCTAGCCGTTAAAAGTCATATAGCTTTGCTGAGTTGTGCTGTTCAGATCTTGGATGAACTTTGTGTGGCACCTAATCACCCCTGCTGCATTATAAGGCTCACCTTAAATTTACACCTTAAGAGTAGAGGTACCGTCTAGGAAGTCATCAGCACTGTCCTACTAGCCACAAATATCACTCTGTGACACAGAAACAGGGACACAAACCACCTTGGGAGGCTTCCAGTAAAATTGTCAATAGCTTTGGTCCAAATGCTTGGTTTCCTTAGAGAAATGTACTTACAAACTATTTTCTATTTCTGTCATTTAGCAGGTATCTTTGTCCGGTGCCGAATGTATATCCGTGGCTGGTCATCGAGATAACCTCCAGTGTATCCCTCAATGTTACTGTCTGAGAAAACTCAGTCCAAACCGACACAGGAAACTGGACAATCTTTAAGCTGAGGGTCTATGGAATGTTTTTTTCCTGTGAGTTGGCTTTGAAGTGTGCACATTGTTTGAGATAAAACCTCCAAGATAAATATAAGAGCGTTCTAAAGCGCAGCCGGTTTCAGCTGGTTTTCAGACAGGGTTCCTTATGTCATAAATCAGTCCCATACCAGGTGGTAAATACAGCTGAGAAGCTAAAACAAGAATCCCACTAATGAGGCCTTAAAATAACACTGGGAACCTCTACTGTCACACAGCAGACAAATCTATTGTCCCAGGGAAAGAAGACACCTGCTTTCTGTATTCAAAGACTGCTAAAACTGTCAAGGGCTACACCTGCACTTGACAGTAATGGACTACTGTAGCAAGATCAATAATACAGTATCTCTTTGAAGAGAATCGATTTAGGAGGTGCAATTATCTAATTCCTTAGGACAGGTCATATTTTGACAGACAATGATTATTCCTGTGCAATCATCACTGAAATTGTGAGTTTGATCTTGTTTAAAAGTTCCTCATTAAATTCTTGATATGGGCGATTCCCCACTGGGATGGCCCAAAAATATTTTTGGTATCTCAGATTGTTCTGGCAATTCTCACATAGAAACTTCAATGGGAGAAAGGACATTTGATATGCTTTTTACATTTGTATCACAAACCATTTTTTTTTGAAAATCATGATGAAAGTGGCCATTTTAGGCCCTCTTGTAGGAACCTATGATCTGTGAACCGTAGATAACACAGACAATATCTCAGTGTAATTATATTCTTTATAGTGTGCTCTAACATATGGAGTATGTTTAGATTCTGAAATACACATTTTCACATCTATTTATTATACATAGCAAATATTAACATGAGTATTTCAAAAGTACCCTTTTTGATTTTGTTCATTTATAAACGTATTGTTTTAAACTACATACGCTACATGTACATCAAATGTCCAGAGCGGGTGCTCTGCAACTTTTGAAGTGATGATACATTTTATGAGCACAACCTACACAGTGAATAGGAAAATGGACTCAAAGGGAACTCCCTCTGCTGGTGTTTTGCTGAATGTGATTGGTTAATGACCTATAATGTCAGTTTTTATGTATAAAATGGGTCATATTTTCAAAAGTAACATGGCACCCACTCTGGACATTTGACGTGTTTGAAGAGTACATTGTTTCAAACAATATGTCTAAAAAAAAGCTACATCAAAAAGGGTACTTTTGAGATATTCACATTAATATTTTTAATGTTGAATCAATTTGTCTGAACATTTTTACTTCAGAATCTAGACATACTCCATATTTTAGAGGACCGTATAAGGAGTCAAATAAAATAAAATAGTGTCTGTCACATGCTCCGAATACAACAGGTGTAGACTTTACCTGGAAATGCTTGCTTAGAAGCCCTTCCCAACAAATAGAGTAAAAAAAAAATACAATACAAATACAAAATAGTAACACAAGAGGAATAAAATACACAAGGTTGAATCTGTATACAGGAAGTACCAGTACCAGATTAATGTGCAGCGGTACAATGTATTTTAGGTAAGATACAGTGCATTCGGAAAGTACTCAGACCCTTGACTTTTTCCACACTGTTACATTACAGCCTTATTCTAAAATTGATTAAATAGTAATTAGCTTTTACTCAGTACTTTGTTGATGCTACTTTGGCAGCAATTGTAGCCTCAAGTCTTCTTGGGTATGATGCTACAAGCTTGGCACACCTGTATTTGGGGAGTTTCTCCCATTCTTCTCTGCAGATCCTCTCAAGCTCTGTCAGGTTGGATGGGGAGAGACGTGGTACAGCTATTTTCAGGTCTCTCCAGCTCTGGCTGGGCCACTCAAGGACATTCAGAGACTTGTCCCAAAGCCACCCCTGCATTATCTTGGCTGTGTGCTTAGGGTCATTGTCCTGTTGGAAGGTGAACCTTCGCCCCAGTCTGAGGTCCTGAGCGCTCTGGAGCTGGTTTTCAGCAAGGATCTCTGTACACCCAGTCCCTGCTGCTGACTAACATTCCCACAGCATGATGTTAACAACACCATGCTTCACTGTAGGGATGGTGCCAGGTTTCCTCCAGAGGTGACGCTTGGCATTCAGGCAAAGAGTTCAATCTTGGTTTCAACAGACCAGATAATCTTGTTTCTCATGGTCTGAGAGTCTTTTAGGTGCCTTTTGGCAAACTCCAAGCGGGCTGTCATGCACCTTTTACTGAGGAGTGGTTTCCGTCTGGCCATTCTACCATAAAAGCCTTATTGGTGGAGTGCTGCAGAGATGGTTGTCCTTCTGGAAGGTTCTCCCATCTTCACAGAGGAACTGTGGAGCTCTGTCAGAGTGACTATCGGGTTCTTTGTCACCTCCCTGACTGAAGCCCTTCTCCCCTGATTGCTTACTTTGACCGAGGAAGAGTCCTGGTGCTTCCAAACTTCTTTCATGTAAGAATGATGGAGGCCACTGTGTTCTTGGGGACCTTCAGTTATGTAGAAACTGTTAGGTACCTTTCCCCAGATCTGTGCCTCGACACAATCCTGTCTCTGAGCTCTACGGACAATTCATTCAACCTCATGGCTTTGTTTCTGCTCTGACATGCATTGTCAACTGTGGAACCTTATATAGACAGGTGTGTGCATTTTCCAAATCATGTCCAATTAATTGAATTTACCACAGGTGGATTACAATCAATTTGTAAAAACATTTAAAGCAAGATCAATTGAAACAGTATGCACCTGAGCTCAATTTCGAGTCTCACAGCAAAAATCAGAATACTTACAGTACCAGTCAAAAGTTTGGACACACCTACTTATTCAAGGGTTTTTCTTAATTTTGTACTATTTTCTACATTGTAGAATAATAGTGAAGACATCAACATTATGAAATAACACATATGGAATCATTTAGTAACCAAAAAAGTGTTATTTTTTTTACATGGGGCTGCAGGGTAGCCTAGTGGTTAGAGCGTTGGACTAGTAACCGGAAGGTTGCAAGTTCAAATCTCTGAGCTGACAAGGTACAAATCTGTTGTTCTGACCCTGAACAGGCAGTTAACCCACTAGGCCGTCCTTAAAAATAAGAATTTGTTCTTAACTGACTTACCTGGTTAAATAAAGGTACAATTTAAAAACATTTTTCTTTTAGATTCTTCAATGTGGCTGTCCTTTGCCTTGATGACAGCTTTATAAACTCTTGGCATTCTCTCAACCAGATTCATCTGGAATGCTTTTCCAACAGTCTTGAAGGAGTTCCCACATATGCTGAGCACTTGTTGGCTGCTTTTCCTTCAATCTGCGGTCCAACTCATCCCAAACCATCTCAATTAGGTTGAGGTTGGGTGATTGTGGAGGCCAGGTCATCTGATGCAGCACTACATCAATCTCCTTCTTGGTCAAAAAGCCCTTATACAGCCTGGAGGTGTGTTGGGTCATTGTCCTGTTGAAAACAAATGCTAGTCCCACTAAGCGCAGAATGCTGTGGTAGCCATGCTGGTTAAGTGTTCCTTAAATCAATGAGTGTTACCAGCAAAGCACCTCTTCACCATCACAAATCCTCCTCCATGCTTCACGGTGGGAACCACACAAGCGGAGATCATCCGTTCACCTACTACGCATCTCACAAAGACACAGTGGTTGTAACCAAAAATCTCAAATTTAGATTCATCAGACCAATGGACAAATTTCCACCGGTCTAATGTCCATTGCTCGTGTTTCTTGGCCCAAGCAAGTCTCTCCTTCTTATTGGTGTCTTTTAGTAGTGGTTTCTTTGCAGCAATTCTACCATGAAGGCCTGATTCATGCAGTTTCTTCTGAACAGTTGATGTTGAGATGTGTCTGTTACTTAAACTTTGTGAAGCATTTATTTGGGCTGCAATTTCTGAGGCTGGTAACTCTAATGAACGTATCCTCTGCATGAGAGCCAGTTTCATCATAGCGCTTGATGGTTTTTGCGACTGCACTTGAACTAACTTTTAAAGTTCTTGACATTTTCCGGATTGACTGACCTTCATATTTTAAAGTTATGGTGGACTGTCGTTTCTCTTTGCTTATTTGCGCTGTTCTTGCCATAATATGGACTTGGTATTTTACTAAATAGGGTTTTCTTCTGTATACCACCCCTACCTTGTCACAACACAACTGATTGGCTCAAACGCATTGAGAAGGAAAGAAATTCCACAAATTAAATTTTAACAAGGCACACCTGTTAATTGAAATGCATTCCAGGTGAATACCTCATGAAGCTGGTTGAGAGAATGCCAAGAGTGTGCAAAGCTGTCATCAAGGCAAAGGGTGGCTACTTTGAATAATCTCAAATCTCAAATATATTTTGATTTGTTTTACTCTTTTTTAGTTACTACATGATTCCATGGGTGTTATTTCATAGTTTAGATATCTTCACTATTATTCTACAATGTAGAAAATAGTAAAAATAAAGAAAAACCCTGGAATGAGTAGGTGTGTCCTAACTTTTGACTGGTACTGTATATAGATCATGTCACGTCCTGACCTTAGTTCCTTTTTCATGTCTCTATTTTAGTTTGGTCAGGGCGTGAGTTGGGGTGGGTATTCTATGTTTTTGTTCTATGTTTTGTATTTCTGCTTTTGGCCTGGTATGGTTCCCAATCAGAGGCAGCTGTCAATCGTTGTCTCTGATTGAGAACCATACTTAGTTAGCCTGTGTTCCCACTATGATTTGTGGGTAGTTATTTTCCATTTCAGTGTTTTCAAAAAATTTCTAAAAACCTGTTTTCTCTTTGTCATTATTGGGTATTGTGTGTAGATTGATGAGGAAAACAATAATTTCATACATTTTAGAATTGTAACGTAACAAAAGTCAAGGGGTCTGAATAATGTAGCAGCAGCATATGATGAGTGTGAAAGTGTGATGTATGCCATATGCTGCTGCTACTCTGTTCTTTATTTTTCATATTTTATTATCTATCCTGATGCCTATTCATTTTACCCTGCCTTTATGTACAAATCTACCTCAAATACCTCTAACACCTGCACATTGATCTGGTGCTGGTACTCCCTGTATATAGCGCAGGTTAGCATTGTTCATCATGAATCTTGTTTTGAGGCAGGTTTGAGGAGTGGTCACTAGTTGGCACAGCCAAAAAGTGATACAATCCGATTTTAAACCTAACCATAACCATAACCTTAACCTTAACCACACTGCTAACTATAATGTCTAACCATAACCTTAAATAAAGACCAAAAAGCATGTTTTTGTTTTCATATATTTTTTCAATATTGCCAATAATGACGTTGCAGCTGGGCCATCTAAGGGGAAATTGCTCAGTTCTGCCTCCAGGACAAGACGTAAGAAAATAAACGTCAATCTGCTATATAGCTTCATCCTTCATCCTTGTATTTTATTCTTCAAGTGTTACTTTTTATAAAAAATTGTAATAATAATTTAACTTTGCGTCACGTGCAATTCACGGATCATAGGGTCTTACAGGAGACATGTGTAGGTCTAAAAAAGTGCCTGAAATGGCCACTTTCATCATGATTTTCTCCAAAATGGTTTGTGATACAAATGTAAAAAGCACACAAACACCCTTTCTCCCAATTAAGTTTCTATGTGAGAATTGCGAGAACAATCTGAGATACCAAACATGTTTTCAGATGACCATATCTGTATAATTCTGCCAGGCTAGCTTTCCCTGATTTAAAGTGTGAAATTAAGAGACATCTATGGATTTACATGGGTCAAATGTATGTTATACCTGACTTATTGGGGGCAGTATGAGAGTAACACTACATTCACAACAATAAATACTACAACCAGTAAGAGGAAGAGCCCTGGAAGCAGGACAAGACCAGCAACAAAGCAATCCATGACTCTTCAAGCATAGAGCTAAACATTTAGATTCCATATGAATGCTAGCCACAAGTTACAATAGAACAAGAATAACACAGCAGCACATATTTGACACAGCGCCAGACTTGCACCTCATCCTTCCTCTCCCCAAACCAGGCATTGTTCACAAGGTATGTTATCCCATTCCATTATACTGTAGTTGTTTTACAAACACAGTACAAGTAATGCTTGCCATCACAAATGGGACAAGACAAACAGTTTAGTTTGATTTTATAGCGCATAATTTAGACCAATCTGACCCTTCCATACAAAAAATGTCCAGCTTGTACAATATTTAGTCTACTCTATCTTCCACTGTATAAATAAATAATGGGAGAAATGAGCGATCTGTCACTGCAGATGGTAGACTCGATTAGAGAGCCAGCCAACCTGTACTAGACATAACAGACTGGAAGCAATCCTCTCTGTTTGGATGTCATCATCACTGATGACGCAGAGCATGGCTACTGAATGAGTTGGACGTTTGGGCTTGGGGATTGTCTCTCTGACTCTATTAACATCACCTCGTGTCCTTATGTACACTGAAGCAACAGTGAGTGGGCTTTTACGGAGTATCACCAGTGTCATCAGTGATGGCTTTTCCAGATCTCTGTTCTTTGTTCAATAAGCAGGATACAGGATGATGTTGAATATCAAGTCATCACTTCCACCTTTTCTCTGCAGGCATTTCCATTGGCTCTGAGCCACTAACTAATGTGCATTTTAAAATCAGGAATCTACCTGCACAATATATAAGAAGGGCTGTAAAGGTTGATGGTAATCTAGAAGTAACTGGAGATACATCAACCAACATGTCAGCTGTCCTGAATTCAGCTTTTATCATTAAAGTCATGCTATCGTATATATATTTTAAAAGTTAAATATGTAAAATTGCTAAATCTTCGCAAACATTCAAGACTAAAGAATGTCAAAGTTTAAAACAAATCATTAATGACATCACCTGGACATAGTTGACAGGTTGAGTTATTTTAGAATAATTTATGACTCTTCATTAGTGGCACGACTAGTGAGCCAGACCATGCTGTGCTGACCCTGTTGAATGGTGGGGCTGGCTAGGTTCCTCCTCCTTTCAAGAGGAATGCTCTCAGTGGCCATTGAAGGCCCGTCCATTCATGGCTCCCCCACGACAGTGATAACACCTCCCTCCAGGAGTGTGAAGACATTCTCTTTCTCCTCACCCTGGTGTTATTGGGCTCTCTGCAACCACGGGGCTACTGCTCTTAAGCACCTCTCTAGTTAGCATTCACACAAAGAGCGGCGTGGTCTTCAAGAGAGGCTGTATTTGCATAGATGCTGTCAATCAGCCATTAAACAAATGGACCTGTAATTAAACAGGATTAAGGTTTGAATTTCTGTTTGTTTTTAATCCCCCCTTTTAGACTGGCCTTGTCCTGGCCTGCAAGAGAAGAGACATGCGGCTTGTAGTGAGAGAGGTGTCTATTTGCACATTTGACAGACAAGTTGACCGCGCGTATTGATATACAAGTTGACCACTCATGCGATACACACACTGTGTAGTCCATCATCCTCTGTCCATAAGTGGGAACTCAGGTGATGGAAGCTTATGGGAGAGCCAAAGCCCCAGACACGTTTCACAGTAAATTCCTTAATTTTCACACGCTGATCCTACTGATACAGTAGCTTATATTATGTCAAGTGTCTCAGTGCAAAACATCAGCTAAAAACAACCAGACATATAGTATGACTGATTGTAATGAATGTTTTGAATACCAATGTGTCTAATTCCCTTGGGACTGACCCCTCCAGTGATATGTGCTGGCAGCTGCAATGAGGACTGTTAACACAATTCGTCTTAACAGCTGCATGAAGTCATACTCTAACAAAGTTTATTTGGTTATACATTTGTCCCGTAAGTGACTCAGGATTAGAAGTCACAAGGGCTGTTCCCACACCAGTGTCAGATCTGGGCAATTTCAGACCCTGCAGATTTGATTAAGGCAGATTCAGATGGATCATAACGGCAGGCACATAGTCTCAGTGTGAGAAGCACTCAGCCCCTCCACTCCACAGTATCTCTTATTCATGTCACACACATATGCTGCTCCCCTTCAGACAGCTAACTCCACCGCCATCCTCATCTGCTGTCTGTGATCATCACCTGTCTACATTCCACACAGTTCACAGTAAAAGCAATACAAATCAAACCAACAGTGCTGATTTCCTAAAAGTCTGTAAAGGAAGCACATTCTGTTCTCTGATCGATTCTGTCCACTTATCTTGCCTTCCTAGTATTGTACTTGTCCCTTCCTCGACCTTCCCATGATCTCAAAGAGGTGAGAGACCACTGGGATGTGCTTTTCTAACAAAGCAATGATGAGGAAGGGAGCCTGTATGTCTAGGTGAGGCAGAGATAAAGAATTGATCGAAAAGTCCATCTATTTTACAAAAGCAGCCCGATGTATGGTATTTCTCTATTACATCTCTTTATTGACTTTATCTGAAATATTTGGTCGCTTTATGACTCATTATGGTATTTTCAGGTTTAGCAGGTTTTGAGATTACACGCATAACTAGTATATGATACAAATAAAGATAAGAATGGACAAAAATAAATGTCTGTTTTTATGATTACCGCTTAGTCTTTCATCGTAAATCCTTTGCATACAGGTGGTTTCCTTTTAAAATGCCAGAGGAAGAAATTGAGGTTCTTTCACCACTGATGCTTGTAAAATCAAATCATAATGTCAGTCATGAGACATTCCTGAGAAATAACTTAACCAAGGCACCACAGGGGGACAATCCTAGGTGCTAGAAAAATAATGTGGTTAAGGTTATAAGGATCATGAGTCAAACTAAAGCCTCTCTTACTACGCATCACATATTTGCTATACAGCACCATTCATTTGTGGAATTCATGTTCTGGGGAAAAGTATATTAACTTCAATTTCCATGAGAAATGTGATATACTTCTCAAAGCTGCTACACTCCCTTCTGTCATTAGTAATATTTTCCTTGTTAGCACACTTAAACGGTATGTGAAGAGTAATCCAAAATAGTTGTTTGTTACACTCCCATGTTTCACATCTTCTGTCATAGCATACACAGTGTAAACTGAACTTGAACTGAACTGCACACTTGAACTGAATTTGAACTGTACACCTATTGACTGCATTCCCATTGCAATATAAATAGTATACATTTCCCCTGTACATTCTAAATTGTATATTCAGTATATCTCAGTGTATTCTCAACTGTAAATTTGCCATACTCTCCTTCATGTGTAATTGTTCTATGTTTATTATATCCACTTGTATTTATTGTTTGCAGATGATGTGTAAATTATGTGTAATTCTGTCTGTATATTGTCTATTGCGAGCAGCAATATGTGGATTATAATTAATGGACATTTTTGTAGGGGGTGATACATTGTTCGTTAGGGCAAAATAAGTCTGGAAATCAAGTGGAAATTACAAACTTTAGAAATCTTTTAAAAACTCAAATACACTACAAGTTAGTATTTCCTGCCGTGTGGGAAAATTATCATCAACAAAAGAGTGATCAAATTAAGATCCTACATCCGTAAAGGTGATTCTCATTCTGATTCCGAAAGGTACAGTATGTGATGAGTAATCCAAAATGGTTGTCTGCAACACTCTTCTGTCATTGGAAATGTTTTCCT
This sequence comes from Oncorhynchus mykiss, assembly GCF_013265735.2. Classification (NCBI taxonomy): domain Eukaryota; kingdom Metazoa; phylum Chordata; class Actinopteri; order Salmoniformes; family Salmonidae; genus Oncorhynchus; species Oncorhynchus mykiss. The sequence continues at coordinate 26,321,206 of NC_048576.1, forward strand.
TGTTAGCACACTGAACAGGCATGTGACAAGTAATTCAAAATGGTTGCTATCCGACTTGCAGACATATTAATTCACATAAAAAATAGGTGATGATACATTTGATTTCGAAGGTCACAAAATGTTCATTGCATGAAATTACTTTTGCTATCCTGCAGGCAATAATTTCCGCATGACCGCCCCGTCCCTCCTAAGTCCTCCTCTCTCCTTGTCTTTTTCCTCCCAACAGAAACCCATCCTGGTGTGCTCTGAGGCATTACAGTGTCATGGCCCAGAGAAACATTATCTCCATTTCTAAAGTCAGCGTCCGTTCACTCCCCATTTTCCTACATTCACCCCCCATTTTCTGCCAAACTCAACCTGCTGGTTGGACAACATTATTGTACGGAGAATTATGGGTCCGTTCATATAAGTTGTAAAAATTGATATGCCCCAGCAGCACTTGGCTAGCTGGGATAGTGAAGGAGATAGATATAAAGCATGGATGAGAGACTGAAGTGTGCTCTGCACACTCAAACGTGGCCGTTCTCTCTTCCCAAGAGCCAGAGCCAGTGGTGACAGGGGTCTAATTGAACATAGCTACAGATCACTTATGCTGTTGTTGGCCATATGCTGTTGCACTCCAGTGCACTCAAATGTAGGGGAGGCCTGGGAAACAAGTGTCTGCATGCAGGGATGATAAAGACCTGGTAATTGTCCTCTACACACAGAACACTGTACGCATTAGACTCTTCCTCTCTGCCCCCTGGAGCATGACCACTCTGCCTGCCCTTTGTTAATTTGTCTTAAGATACTTTATCTCATCCATCTAGAGTTAACAGAGTATATCATGTGTTCTATGTCTCCAAATAATTATACTGCTGCTCTTATACATCAGCTGTTCTCTCAGAAATTGAGGAGGACCTTGTTAAGCAACTGTACGGTGCTTTGTGCTAAGAAGCACACTTGAGTCCATGAAGATAAATAATCTACAACATTAACCTGGAATGTAGGGCAAGAAATCCTGAAACTATTGTGTCTTCTCATAAATGATGTAAAGCGAGAGGAGGGAATAGAGCAGATCTAGAAATGTTAGACCCCAATCTTATGAGTGTAATGACTCTAGTTGAAACTTTGCAGTCAGTACGTAATGTTTTAACCCCCCTTCCCCCACCTCTGGACATGCCAGGCGAGCCAGGCAAGATAAAAGTGTCTTTATCTGTATAATGGTCTTGCTATGTCCTACCAGTGACATTACAAGTGTAGACAATGGTGGCCCCGCCCTCTGCCGTCACTCCACTCCCCTCAGGATGATTGATGAGTGCAGAACCACACCACTTCACCACTCCACTCCCTGGTTTTTGATAGCAGAGGGGAACAGCAGGGGGTGCCGGGGGAGGTCGCTCTAGTCTGGAGACTCAGTGACATCTGCCCTGCAGTTATTCAGAGAAAGAGCAACATATTAAATCATTGTATTCATGCTCTGGAATAAGCGCAACATATCTCTCATGATTGAGACTATACATGAACACAGTGGTTAGGACACCCCATCATCTTTCAGACTGATTCAAGCACTCCGCCATTTTTCCCTGGATGACTGTGAGAGCTTTCTTTTCGTTCTCAAACTTCTATTGTGCTTCTTGCTTGTGTCTGGTAAATGGTCTCCTTTTCAGCACATTAACGTCCCTCCTTGGAAGCATCACTCTACAGTTCAGATACAGCCAACCAGCAAGCCAATTATCAGACTGCGTCTCTACTAACAGACCTTGGACTCTGGCCTACAGTCTGTCTAGTGTCATTTACTCATATCACCATCACTTAGAAGTGGGTCAATACATGCCCAAATGAACTTCGAAGTAGGTTAATGAAGACTAAGTCCCCTCTAGACTGTTCTCAGAATGTATGTAAATACTAGAAACATGGAAGAGGCTGAGTCTCTCTAAGTCTAAGGTATGTTAAAAAGATACTATTTGAGGAAATGTTGTTACAGCATTTAAATGTTACATGTTTAAACATTTTTGTCTTTATAACAACAAAGAGTGCCAAAATAAACCTAACAACACACAATCAAAACATACTTTGCTGTACATTATTTTTTCCATATGTTACTATTCTGTATTGGTTCAAGTGCTGTCATATTACAGACCGGTTTGCCCTATTGTGATTGAGTGTTGAGTGAGGAATGTGACGGTGTTTTTACAGGCTATGTGACTTCTACGCTGCCCTGTAAGTCATTGATTTTAAGGTTTTGCAGAGCTGACAGGTTCACATTACTCAACCAAGTCCTGTTTGAGTGACAGCTGCTGAAAAAATGGGACAGTCAGTCAGTTCAGGTTACAGACCAGGGGCATTCTGAAGCACCTGCAGTGGTCAGGGATAGTTACAGTTACTGCACCCAAGTGTGTTCTAGTAGGAATGTTACAGACAACTCTACAAGCACTTGATGATTAGCTGTGACTCTGTCATTGAAAAGACATTGGCTATCATCGGCTGGCAGTCATGCTGTATGCAGTAGAAGAAGAATCATTGTGTTTGACGGTCTACATGCAGATAACCGGTGGTAATTGTTTATTTGTCAGTGAAACAAACAATAGAAAACATACATTGTTTTCTACCATGCATGCTGAATGAAACAAAATAACTTTAAAGTGACAGAGATATCAAAGAGTCGCTATTGATATAAATATTTACAACTCTTGTGCCTCTACAGGGAGAGCGCTGCATTCTCACATAGAAAGCACGAAGCAGGCACATAACGCCAAGCTACATCTATAAAAAGACTTCTCAGTGGTATTTTCTTAGAATGGGCTAGGCTAGGCTAGAGGGAGTTCCAGTTTGAACATAGACAAAATGTTGCTGCAGGCGGAGAGAGCCAGAGAGGCCTCTCAAACTGTTCCTGTTCAGACATATAGACACTCAACAGGGAGTTTGGGGTGATTATACAGTAGGCTGCCTACCTAGTCATGCAGTGGTTCTGAAGGCTTCGCCTGCACTTTTATTGACATTACAGCCAGGAGAGTATCAAATGACTGCTGTTCCCTGCGGAAAGTTAAAATTTACAGAGTACTGAAAGCGCTTTCTATGTGCCAGAGTAAGATGGATGCCCACCAAGCAAAGAGTTAACTTCAACAGCTAAGCATTATGACATTTGTTTTGCCCTATATGGTATGTCTAGTATAACTTTCAACAATGTTTCTATAATTAGTTTGCCATTCCATAATGGAAAGTAGACGATTCCAAAACTAGACTGAGTAAGTCTCAGCTGACTGTGACTAAAGTGGTTATTTTCCAGTTATAATGACAAAAAGCAGGGCTACTTACAATTCATTAACGTGTGTTCTGCAGGACAACATACAATGGAGCCTTTTTTCGCCCACAGGAGAAAAATTCCTTTCAATTCCCAGTGAGGCGAGAGCTCCATCTTTCGTGCCAAGAAGAAGAATAGGAAAATCTTTAAATTGAGGAATTCCTTATGGTAGTCAATATACAGAACAAGCAACCCAGGCCTTGCAGTATGTATTACTTTGTAACTTTATGATGGACCATATAAATGAGGATGAAGACAGGATGCAGAATGTAGTGTGAGATGTTTTCAAGTTTCTGTGTCTTTTCTAACACAGCTGCTGGTAACTAAATAGGGAAGGTTTCCTGTAAGGGTTCTGGAATTTGGATCTAACTTCCAATGAATACATGCTTCAGAGACAGAATCAACACTGAGACAAAAATTTAGAACATTAATTTACAGTAAAGCTGCAATGCTATTTTCAGATCTCTCCAGAATTGTTGGATCGGGTTCAAGTCCGGGCTCTGGCTGGGCCACTCAAGGACATTCAGAGATTTGTCCTGAAGCCACTCCTGCATTGTCTTGGCTGTGTGCTTACGGTCATTGTCCTGTTAGAAGGGGAACCTTTGCCCCCAGTCTGAGGTCTGGAGCTGGTTTTCATTAAGTATCTCTCTGTACTGTGCTCCGTTCCTCTTTGCCTCGATCAAGACTAGTCTCCCAGTCCCTGACGCTAAAAAACAGACTTGGCATTTAGGCCAAAGAGTTCAATCTTGGTTTCATCAGATCAGAGGATCTTGATTCTCATGGTCTGAGAGTCTTTAGGTGCCTTTTGGCAAACTCCAAGCAGGCTGTCATGTGCCTTTTACTGAGGAGTGGCTTCCGTCTGGCCACTCTACCATAAAGGCCTGATTGGTGGAGTGCTGCAGAGATGGTTGTCCTTCTGGAAGGTTCTCCCATCTCCACAGAGGAACTCTAGAGCTCTGTCAGTGCTCTGTCACCTCCCTGACCATGACCCTTCTCCCCCGATTGCTCAGTTTGGCCAGGCAGTCAGCTCTAGGAAGTGTCTTGTTGCTTCCAAACTTCTTTCATTAGGCCACAGTGTTCTTGGGGACCTTCAATGCTGTAGCCTATTTTTGGTATCTTTCCCCAGATCTGTGCCTCGACACAATCCAGTCTTGGAGCTCTAAGGACAATTCCTTTGACCTCATGGCTTGGTCTTTGCTCTGACATGCACTGTAAACTGTGGTACCTTATATAGACAGATGTGTGCCTTTCCAAATCATGTCCAATCAATTGAATTTACCACAGGTGGGCCCCAATCAAGTTGTAGAAACATCTCAAGGACGGTCAATTGAAACAGGATGCACCTGAGCTTAATTTCGAGTCTCATAGAAGTGGGTCTGAATACATATATAAAAAAGGTATTACTGTTTAAAAAAACAATTTTTTGCTTTGTCATTATGGGGTATTGTGTGTAGATTGCTGAGATTGTTTTTATATTGAATCCATTTTAGAACATGGCTGTAATGTAACAAAATGTGGAAAAAGTCAAGGGGTCTGAAAACTTTCCAAACAAGTAATACATGTTCTACATATACTAAACAACATGCATTTAATGTCTTAACAGATACAAATAAATCCAAACAACTTGAAATCATCAGCATGCTAATAAATAAAATAGCAGATACGGGATATTTCCCAAATACATTGTTTATTAAAAAAATGTATGTAGTTACCACATTTACATGAGAGAAATGTGAACACTATGAGGATGTTCACCGTAGGATGTTTAAAGGAGCAACTACAGAATTGACCCGAGCCAAGTGATAACTAAGCAATAGCTTTCAACCAATGAAAGTTTAAAATATAATTAAAAAAATTGTAACAATTAAAACAACAAAAACTAAATCAAACCCAGGTCAGAACTATTACCTTTTTGAGTGAACTTTGGAGATGTGGAAGTCCTTTGTTCAACGCTTGTTGAGAGCATTCATTGAAACAATCAGAATACACAAAACAAAAACAAAATGATGGTACTGAAAACATGTTCTATTTTGGCATCTTAAAAGGTAGACATAGGCTAAGCTAATGGCTTTGGAGAAACAGGGTCAGCTGTTACAAAGGTGCCTTGATGCTGCTATGATTCTCACTGAAACTGGCATTCTATATATTTTTAAGCAAGGAAACGTTGGAAATGTTTCTGCCTTGTATAAATGATATACAGTGGGGCAAAAAAAGTATTCAGTCTTCCCAGCCTGGTGTAGGTCTACAATTTTGTTTCTGGTGTCCTTTGACAGCTCTTTGGTCTTGGCCATAGTGGAGTTTGGAGTGTGACTGTTTGAGGTTGTGGACAGGTGTCTTTTATACTGATAACAAGTTCAAACAGGTGCCATTAATACAGGTAACGAGTGGAGGACAGAGGAGCCTCTTAAATAAGAAGTTACAGGTCTGTGAGAGCCAGAAATCTTGCTTGCGTTTAGGTGACCAAATACTTATTTTCCACCATAATTTGCAAATAAATTCATTAAAAACCCTACAATGTGATTTTCTGGATTTTTTTTCTCGCATTTTGTGTGTACCTTAAATGTACCTATGTTGAAAATTACAGGCCTCTCTCATCTTTTTAAGTGGGAGAACTTGCACAATTGGTGGCTGACTAAATACTTTTTTGCCCCACTGTATAAACAAATGATGAAGCTATCATAAACTTGGACTTAGGCCTTCTAAATCTAACTTGATATGTGTAGCCAACTGTTCCTAGAGATCCACAGTATACAAGATGTTTCTCCAGCCAAGCCTCAACTCATTTGACTAATGAACTAATTATGATATTCAATCTAGACTGGGGATTTCATCATTAAGAGACAGTTGTCTACTAGTGATCTCTTCTTCCTGACTCAGGTGTATAAGGCTTGGGTGGAAGAAAAGCAACATCAAATTGAATTATGCCTAATATGGCAATTCATATTATTTTTCCAAAATTAATTATTGTTAAAACTTCTTATTGCAGGGGCAGTATTGAGTAGCTTGGATGAAAGGTGCCCAGGGGTGCCCAGAGTAAACGGCCTGCTCCTCAGTCTCAGTTGCTAATATATGCATATTATTATTAGTATTGGATAGAAAACACTCTTAACAGTTTCTAAAACTGTTTGAATGATGTCTGTGAGTATAACAGAACTCATATGGCAGGCAAAAACCTGAGAAGAAATCCAAACAGGGAGTGAGAAATCTGAGGTTGGTCGATTTTCAACCCAGGCCCTATTGAATTCACAGTGGGATATGAATGAAGTTGCACTTCCTAGGGCTTCCACTAGATGTCAACCATCTTTAGAAACTTGAATGAGGCTTCTACTATGTTGTGGGCCTGAATAAGAGTTGAATGAGCCATGTTACTGGCAGAGAGCCATTTCCTGGTGACGCGCATTCCACATGATATTGATCTGCGTTCCATTGCTTCTCTAGACACAAAGGAATTCTCCGGTTGGAACTTTATTGAAGATTTATCATAACAACACCCTAAAGATTGATTCTATACTTAGTTTGAAATGTTTCTTCGACCTGTAATATAACTTTTTGAAGTTTTTGTCCGAAGTTATGCAGGACCTGCACGAGCGTTTGGATATGTGTACCTAACGTGCTAACAAAAGTAGCTACTTGGACATAAATAATGGACATTATCGAACAAATCAAGCATTTATTGTGGAACTAGGATTCCTGGGAGTGCATTCTGATGAAGATCATCAAAGGTAAGGGAATATTTATAATGTGAATTCTGTTTTTTTGTATTTATTTTCTGAGCGTCGTCTCAGATTATTGCATGGTTTGCTTTTTCCATAAAGTTTTTTTTGAAATCTGACACAGCGGTTGCATTAAGGAGAGGTACATATGAACTTTATCAAACAAAACATACATGTATGTATTGTGTAACATGAAATTCTATGAGTGTCATCTGATGAAGATCATCAAAGGTTAGTGATTCATTTTATTTCTATTTGTGCTTTTTGTGACTCCTCTCTTTGGCTGGAAAAATGAGTTTTTCTTTGGCTTGGTGGTGACCTAACATAATCATTTGTGGTGTTTTCGCTGTAAAGCCTATTTGAAATCGGACACGGTGGTGGGATTAACAACAAGATTACCTTTACCTTTATAAAATACATGTATGTTTGTGGAGTTTTAATTATGAGATTTCTGTTGTTTTGAATTTGGCATCCTGCACTTTCACTGGCTGTTGAAATATCATCCCGTTAACGGGATTGCAGCCCTAAGAAGTTTTAACTTACATCTCAAAGCCATGCATGCAAGAAGCCTTGAACTGATACACACATACTTTTCTGTCCTCAGTTTGATTGAAGGCCTCAATCTGTCTTTTTGCATGTAACAAAGAGAGAAGAACAAGACATGATCAAGATGAGCCAGCTACTAGTTTAAAGCAATTAAGTATCTAATTGTTAGAAAAAATGAATGTACAGTCATGGCCAAAAGTTTTGAGAATAACACAAATATTAATTTTCACAAAGTCTGCTGCCTCAATTTGTATGATGGCAATTTGCATATACTCCAGAATGTTATGAAGAGTGATCAGATGAATTGCAATTAATTGCAAAGTCCCTCTTTGCATGCAAATGAACTGAATCCCCCAAAAACATTTCCACTGCATTTCAGCCCTGCCACAAAAGGACCAGCTGACATCATGTCAGTGATTCTCTCGTTAACACAACTGTGACGAGGACAAGGCTGGAGATCACTCTGTCATGCTGATTGAGTTCGAATAACAGACTTGAAGCTTTAAAAGGAGGCTGGTGCTTGGAGTCATTGTTCTTCCTCTGTCAATCATGGTTACCTGCAAGGAAACACATGCCATCATCATTGCTTTGCACAAAAAGGGCTTCACAGGCAAGGATATTGCTGCCAGTAAGATTGCACCTAAATCAAGCATTTATCGGATCATCAAGAACTTCGTGGAGAGTGGTTCAATTGTTGTGAAGAAGGCGACAGGGCACCCAAGAAAGTCCAGCAAGCGCCAGGACCATCTACTAAAGTTGATTCAGCTGCGGGATCAGGGCACCACCAGTAGAGAGCTTGCTCAGGAATGGCAGCAGGCAGGTGTGAGTGCATCTGCACGCACAATGCGGCAAAGACTTTTGGAAGATGGCCTGGTGTCAAGAAGGGCAGCAAAGAAGCCACTTCTCTCCAGGAACAACATCAGGGACAGACTGATATTCTACAAAAGGTACAGGGATTGGACTGCTGATGACTGGGGTAAAGTCATTTTCTCTGATGAATCCCCTTTCCGATTGTTTGGGGCATCCGGAAAAAAGCTTGTCCGGAGAAGACAAGGTGAGCGCTACCATCAGTCCTGTGTCATGCCAACAGTTAAGCATCCTGAGAACATTCATGTGTGGGGTTGCTTCTCAGCCAAGGGAGTGGGCTCACTCACCATTTTGCCTAAGAACAGACCTATGAATAAAGAATGGTACCAACACAGCTTCCAAGAGCAACTTCTCCCAACCATCCAGGAACAGTTTGGTGATGAACTATGCCTTTTCCAGCATGACGGAGCACCTTTCCATAAGGCAAAAGTGATAACTAAGTGGCTCGGGGAACAAAACATCGATATTTTGGGTCCATGGCCAGGAAACTCCCCAGATCTTAATCCCATTGAGAATTTGTGGTCAATCCTCAAGAGGCGGGTGGATAAATAAAAACCCACAAATTCTGACAAACTCCAAGCATTGATTATGCAAGAATGGGCTGCCATCAGTCAGGATGTGGCCCAGAAGTTAATTGACAGCATTCCAGGGCGGATTACAGAGGTCTTGAAAAGAAGGGTCAACACTGCAAATATTGACTATTTGCATCAACTTCATGTAATTGTCAATTAAAGCAGTTGTGTCAAGTTTGCTGGATATCCTTTGGGTGGTGGACCATTCTTGATACACACCGGAAACTGTTGAGCATGAAAGACCCAGCAGCGTTGCAGTTCTTGACACACTCAAACCGGTGTGCCTGGCACCTACTACCATACCCTGTTCAAAGACATTGAAATATTTTTTCTTGCCCATTTACACTCTAAATGGCACACATACACAATCCATATCTCAAAGCTTAAATATCCTTCCTTAACATGTCTCCTCCCCTTCATCTACACTGACTGAAGTAGATTTAACAGTTGACATCAACAAGGGATCATAGCTTTTAGATGGATTCCCCTGGTCAGTCTATGTCATGGAAAGAGCAATGTTTTGTACACTCAGTGTATGTACACATAATGGTGTGTATAGACAGTATGGACAGTATAGGAATAGAAAATGTGTGTACATCAGTATTTATATAGGATGAGCTATGACTAGAATACAGTATATACATATGAAGTGAGTAAAACAGTATGTAAACATTATTAAAGTGACGAGTATTCAATAGTAACAGTGACTAAGGTTTAGGGCAGGGTACTGGTTGGAGGCCGGCTAGTGGTGACTGTCAAATGGCCTGGAGCTAGAAGCCTGCTTCTCAGTCTCTTGGTCCCAGCTTTGATGCACCTGTACTGTCTCCGCCTTCTAGATGGTAGCTGGGTGAACAGGTCTTGGCTTGGGTGGCTGATGTCCTTGAAGATCTTCTTGGCCTTCCTGTGACACCAGGTGCTGTATGGTATCTGGGTGAACAGGTCTTGGCTTGGGTGGCTGATGTCCTTGATGATCTTCTTGGCCTTCCTGTGACACCAGGTGCTGTAGATCTCCTGGAGGGCAGGCAGTGTTCCCCCAAGCCCCGTCGATGTTGATGGGGGAGTGCTCTCTCTGCTGTCTTTTGTAGTACAAGATCAGTTCCTTCGTTTTGTTGACGTTGAGGGAGAGGTTATTTTCCTGGCATCACTCCACCAGGGCCCTCACCTCCTCCTTGTAGTCTGTCATACAAATACATATGATCACTGAACAAAAGAGTCATTCCATCTCCCTTGTTCCTTGCCACCAGTTAAACACTTCAGTCTCCACTCATGCACTGTAAAGTCAACATCCTTAACCTTCCAGTTACACTTAATCCTCACAAAATACTAATCACTTTGTCACTTCCCATTGAAAAGAAGTGTTAAAAAAACGTTTATTTACATGGGGCACATAGGCAATTGATTCTCATGGGAATGAAAATGGAAAAGTACACATATTCACCTCTTCGATCAAATAAATATATACTGTAGTTCATTGCTAACAGTAACTAATTGAAGTAATAATAACCAAGTGAGAACATTAAAAAACTAACATTCAATATTGTTGTATTCCTTGTCTGCTTGTTTAGCATTCTCAGTGTTTGACACTGTATTCATCACATTGTATGTTTTTGTTTTCATTCAAAATATCTATCAGCTGATTCCAACAAATCTTTCTTGACGACTGTTCCTGAACTATGCTTATCCAACTCCATCAACTCACGCTCATGGTTACAAAATGAGGCCAGAGTTCAACGAGAGCACATAAAATGTCTGCAATGCAATTTCTCTCAGATTTGTTCATGGTATATTGGAGGTGTTGACTGCTAACGTTAGACCTGGTACTAGATGGGTGTACCTAATAAACAGGCCGCTGAGTGTACATACACATATATAATGGTGTGTAAAGACAGTATAGGAATAGAAAAGTGTGTACATCAGTTGTTATATAGGATAAACCATGACTAGAATACAGTATATACATATAAAGTCAGTAAAACAGTACTAAACATTATTAAAGTTACCAATGTTCAATGACTCTATGTACATAAGGCATCAGTCTCTAAAGTGCAGGGTAGAGTATCGGGTGGCAGCTGGCTAGTAACAGTGACTAAGGTTCAGGGCAGGGTACTGAGCAGAGGCTGGCTAGTAGTGCCTGTTGAATAACAGTCTGATGGCATGGAGATAGAAGCTGTTTCTCAGTCTCTCGGTCCCAGCTTTGATGCACCTGTACTGTCTCCGCCTTCTAGATGGTAGCGGGTTGAACAGTCTGTGGCTAAGGTGGCTGAGGTACTTGATGATCTTCTTGGTCTTCCTCTGACACCAGGTGCTGTAGATCTCCTGGAGGGCAGGCAGTGTTCCCCCAAGCTCTTTGTGTGAAGGGGCCATTTCAGGTCGTCAGTGATGTGCACGCCGAGGAACTTGAAGCTTTTGACACTCTCCACTGCGGCCCTGTCGATGTTGATTGGGGCGTGCACTCTCTGCTGTCCTCCATAGTCCACGATCAACTCTTTTGTTTTGTTGACGTTGAGGGAGAGGTTATTTTCCTGGCACCACTCTGCCAGGGCTCTCACCTCCTCCTTGTAGCCTGTCATACAAATACATATGATCACTGAACCAAAGGGTCATTCCAACTCCTGTGTTCCTTTCCACCAGTTAAACACTTCAGTCTCCACTCATGCACTGTAAAGTCAACATCCTTAACCTTCCAGTTCTCAGTCCCCTACTCTGGACTGTTAGCACTCCTCTGTCAATCACTCTGCCAATTACACGTAATCCTCACAAAATACTAATCACTTTGTCACTTCCCATTGAAAAGAAGTGTTAAAAAAACAACTTTTATTTACATGGGGCACATAGGCAATTGATTCTCATGGGAATGAAAATTGAAATGTACACATATTCACCTCTTCGATCAAATAAAAATATACTGTAGTTCATTGCTAACAATAACTAATTCAAGTAATAATAACCCAGTGAGAACCCAGAAAAATGAAACTTTCAATATTGTTGTATCCCTTGTCAGTTTGTTTTGCATTCTCAGTGTTTGACACTGTATTCATCACATTGTATGTTTTTGTTTTCATTCAAAATATCTATCAGCTGCTTCCAACAAATCTTTCTTGACGAATGTTCCTGAACTATGCTTATCCAACTCCATCAACTCACGCTCATGGTTGCACAATGAGGCCAGAGTTCAATGGTAGTGGGTAAAATGTCTGCAATACAATTTCTCTCAGATTTGTTCATGGTATATTGGAGGTGTTGACTGCCAACGTTAGACCTGGTACTAGATGGGTGTACCTAATAAACAGGCCGCTGAGTGTACATACACATATATAATGGTGTGTAAAGACAGTATAGGAATAGAAAAGTGTGCACATCAGTTGTTATATAGGATGAACCATGACTAGAATACAGTATATACATATAAAGTGAGTAAAACAGTACTAAACATTATTAAAGTTACCAATGTTCAATGACTCTATGTACATAAGGAATCAGTCTCTAAAGTGCAGGGTAGAGTATCGGGTGGCAGCTGGCTAGTAACAGTGACTAAGGTTCAGGGCAGGGTACTGAGCAGAGGCCTGCTGGTAGTGCCTGTTGAATAACAGTCTGATGGCATGGAGATAGAAGCTGTTTCTCAGTCTCTCGGTCCCAGCTTTGATGCACCTGTACTGACTCCGCCTTCTAGATGGTAGCAGGGTGAACAGGTCGTGGCTAAGGTGACTGAGGTCTTTGATTATCTTCTTGGCCTTCCTGTGACACTGGCTGCTGCAGATGTCCTGGAGGGCAGGCAGTGTGGCCCCGGTGATGCGTTGGGCTGACCGCACCACCCTCTGGAGAGCCCTGCGGTTGTGGACGGTGCAATTGCCGTACCAGGCGGCGATACAGCCCAACAGGAGGCTCTCAATGGTTAATCTGTAGAAGTTTGTGTAGGTCTTACGGACCAAGCCAAATTTCTTCAGCCTCCTGAGGTTGAAGAGGCACTGTTGTGCCTTCTTCACCACACTGTTTGTGTGAAGGGGCCATTTCAGGTCATCAGTGATGTGCACGCTGAGGAACTTGAAGCTTTTGACACTCTCCACCTCGGCATCGTCGATGTTGATTGGGGGCGTGCTCACTCTGCTGTCTTCTGTAGTCCACGATCAGCTATTTTTTTTTGTTGACATTGAGGGAGAGGTTATTTTCCTGGCTCCACTCCGCCAGGGCTCTCACCTCCTCCTTATAGTCTGTCATACAAATACATATGATCACTGAACTAAAGAGTCATTCCATCTCCATTGTCCCTTGCCACCAGTTAAACACTTCAGTCTCCACTCATGCACTGTAAAGTCAACATCCTTAACTTTCCAGTTCTCAGTCCCCTACTCTGGACTTTCAACCCTCCTCTGTCAATCACTCTGCCATTCACACTTAACCCTCACAGAATAATAATCACTACAACTACAAATACCTAGGTTTCTGGTTAGACTGTAAACTCTCCTTCCAGACTCACACTAAGCATCTCCAATCCAAAATTAAATCTAGAATCGGCTTCCTATTTCACAACAAAGCCTCCTTCACTCATGCTGTTTAGTGTGTCAAATCGGAGGGTCTGTTGTCCGGACCTCTGGCAGTCTCTATGGGGGTGCCACAGAGTTCAATTCTTGGACCGACTCTCTTCTCTGTATACATTAATGATGTCGCTTTTGCTGCTGGTGAGTCTCTGATCCACCTCTACGCAGACGACACCATTCTGTATACTTCTGACCCTTCATTGGACACTGTGTTAACAACCCTCCAGGCATGCTTCAATGCCATACAATTCTCCTTCCGTCACCTCCAATTGCTCTTAAATACAAGTAAAACTAAATGCATGCTCTTCAACTGATCGCTGCCTGCACCTGCCTGCCTGTCCAGCATCACTACTCTGGACGGCTCTGACTTAGAATACGTGGACAACTATAAATACCTAGGTGTCTGGTTAGACTGTAAACTCCAGACCCACATCAAACATCTCCAATCCAAATTGAAATCTAGAATTGGCTTCCTATTTCGCAACAAAGCATCCTTCACTCATGCTGCCAAACATACCCTTGTAAAACTGACCATCCTACCAATCCTCGACTTCGGCGATGTCATTTACAAAATAGCCTCCAATACCCTACTCAACTAATTGGATGCAGTCTATCACAGTGCCATACGTTTTGTCACCAAAGCCCCACATACTACCCACCATTGCGACCTGTACACTCTCGTTGGCTGGCCCTCGCTTCATACTCGTCACCAAACCCACTGGCTCCATGTCATCTACAAGACCCTGCTAGGTAAAGTCCCCCCTTATCTCAGCTCGCTGGTCACCATAGCATCACCCACCTGTAGCACGCGCTCCAGCAGGTATATCTCTCTGGTCACCCCCAAAACCAATTCTTTCTTTGGCTGCCTCTCTTTCCAGTTCTCTGCTGCCAATGACTGGAACGAACTACAAAAATCTCTGAAACTGGAAACACTTATCCCCCTCACTAGCTTTAAGCACCAGTTGTCAGAGCAGCTCACAGATTACTGTACCTGTACATAGCCCATCTATAATTTAGCCCAAACAACTACCCCTTTCCCTACTGTATTTATTTTATTTTATTTATTTCTTTATTTTGCTCCTTTGCACCCCATTATTTTTATTTCTACTTTGCACATTCTTCCACTGCAAATCTACCATTCCAGTGTTTTACTTGCTATATTGTATTTACTTTGCCACCATGGCCTTTTTTTTGCCTTTACCTCCCTTCTCACCTCATTTGCTCACATCGTATATAGACTTGTTTCTACTGTATTACTGACTGTATGTTTATTTTACTCCATGTGTAACTCTGTGTTGTTGTATGTGTCGAACTGCTTTGCTTTATCTTGGCCAGGTCGCAATTGTAAGTGAGAACTTGTTCTCGACTTGCCTACCTGCTTAAATAAAGGTTAAATATATATTTATTTTTTAAATTAAAAATCTGCATATCTATCACTCCAGTATTAATGCTAAATTGTAATGATTTTGCCTCTATGGCTTATTTATTGCCTTACCTCCCTACTCTTCTACATTTGCACACACTGTACATACATTTTTCTGTTGTGTTATTGACTGTATGTTTGTTTATGTGTAACTCTCTGTTTTTTTGTCACACTGCTTTGCTTTATCTTGGCCAGGTCGCAGTTGTAATTTAGAACTTGTTCTCAACTGGCCTACCTGGTTAAATAAAGGTTAAATAAAATAAATACAAATAAATAAACATGGGGCAAATAGGCAATTGCTTCTAGTGGGAATCAAACTTGAAAAGTACACATAGTCACCTCTTCGATCAAATAAAAATATGCTGTAGTTCATTGCTAACAGTAACTAATTGCAGTAATAATAACCCAGTGAGAACCCAGAAAAAATAAACTTTCAATATTGCTATATCCCCTGTCAGCTTGTTTAGCATTCTCAGTGTTTGACCCTGTATTCATCACATTGTATGTTTTTGTTTTCATTCAAAATATCTATCAGCTGCTTCCAACAAATCTTTCTTGACGAATGTTCCTGAACTATGCTTATCCAACTCCATCAACTCACGCTCATGGTTACAAAATGAGGCCAGAGTTCAATGATTGTGCATAAACATTTCTACAATGCAATTTCTCTCAGATTTGTTCATGCTATATTGGAGGTGTTGACTGCCAACGTTAAATCAATATAGAGGTTGGTAACTTTTTGTGCACAGTGAATTGCTAAGAGCAATGAATACATGCTGGCCTAAGAGCCTTGATTTCAATTCTCAGAGTGTAAATCGGCAGTCATTGAAAGCAGAGCAATAACAATTCTGTCAGGGGACTCCAATTTAGCGCAACATTTCACCTAATTAGTTGTTTGAACATCCGTATGTCAGTGCTAATGGACTTTTTAATCGTTAAATCAAATACTGTTTTGTTGAGGAAAGTTCTTTACACCAGTGTTCAGTGTCTAGTCCCTTTTCACTTCATGCTGTATTGTAGAGCTAATACATAACTATGATGACTTGACAGTGAAACCTCATCTATCAACATAAGGGCTGGAAACTGTACTGGACCCCCATCGTCCCACATCACCATCAGCCACCGCTTGGGCTGACAACAAAGATCCTAATTCTCTCCCGAGTCCCCATTTCACAGTGAAAAAGAATGATTTGCTTGTGGCTGCGCTCCCGCTGCATGCCCAGGGGAAATGCATGCTCAACTTCAAAAAGGAGGCATGATCCCAGGACAAGATCTGAAATAAGTCAGGGAATATAACATCCAGAGCAACGTGGTAGAGGGTCCCCCTCTCTGCGTGAGCTGACATGACTGATGCTCCAGCTGAACTGATTCTGTACTTCGTGGAGTCGGGTCTGTATCGTCTTAGGTTGACGGAGATGCATCAGTCTATTAGGCCAGTGTTCCTAACTTCGGTCCTCAAGTACCCCCAACGGTACACATTTCCATTGTAGCCCTGGACAAACATGCTTCATTCAACTCATCAAGGGCTTGATGATTAGCTGAAAAGTGGAATCAGGTGTGCTTGTCTGGGGATACAATAAAAATGTGTACTGTTTGGGGTACTGAAGGAGTTGGGAACAGTGTAGTTAGGTGAAATAGTCACAGTTTACGTCATCCTTTTTTTATAGTACTTTTTGTATTTTATGTGTTTGTTCTATCAGTCCATCAACTATATGAGAAACGCATCTCAAACTCCCCAATAGCAGCAGCATCAGCTCACTTCTGTCTGTCTCCTGTCTTTCCAGTGAGAAGCAGTGGGACTGAAGTGACAAAGAGAGTGATAGAGAAAGAGGAAGAAAGAGTCCTTCATGTAGAGAGGGTGCTAAGGTGCTCAGCACTCCCTTCTGAATGATGTTTTTCAGGGCGTTCACTGCTGGGACTTTTGGGGACTCATATTCATGTTCTCAACAACAAAAAAATCTCAGAGGAAAGGGGTTAAACTCTAAATGGATCTTAGAGGTGGAGGTGTGAAATTTGTCCATTAACCAAGAATACCCCTGTGTCACCCTTCGTCCAAAAGCTGTCCTCCTCACAGTCCAGAGAGGTGTCCTGAGAAAGGTAGTGATTTCAATTTTTCGAAGTCTATTAATACTAGGTGACCTGTTCCCCATCATTAAACAAAGTCTGAAGTGCTGAGACGTACACCTTTCAGACACAAAGTTTTCACCAAAGACCGATTTTTAAAAATGTATTATCTGAGGACTCTTGTGTAAAGAAAATTAATTTCAATCAGGGAACACATACTTCTGATTGAATCGAATAAAACCAATAAACTAACACTAAACACAAAAGGCTCTCGCGCTCTGATGTTTTTCCACCCAAACTATGAATAAGTCATTCTTCATGGGATCCACTGCCTTGACAATGGCCTCAATGGACTGTACATTTCCAGGGATAATTACTGGGTAGCAGATTAAATAAACAACACATCACAGAGAATAAACATGTTAATTACACACAGTCTCTTACGACTCATGTCTTCTTGCTCAATGGTTTAGCCCTTTCCCAAAAGTTATCTCTTTAAATGTACAGTTGAAGTCGGAAGTTTACATACACCTTAGCCAAATTCATTTAAACTCAGTTTTCCACAAGTCCTGACATTTAATCAGAGTAAATATTCCCTGTCTTAGGTCAGTTAGGATCACCACTTTATTTTAAGAATGTGAAATGTCAGAATAATAGCAGAGAGAATAATTTATTTCAGCTTTTCTTTCTTTCATCACATTTTCAGTGGGCCAGAAGTTTACATACACTCAATTAGTATTTGGTAGCATTGCCTTTAAATTGTTTAACTTGGATCAAATGTTTCAGGTAGCCTTCCAGAAGTTGGGTGAATTTTGTCCATTCCTCCTGACAGAGCTGGTGTAACGGAGTCAGGTTTGTAGGCCTCCCTGCTCACACACACTTTTTCAGTTCTGCCCACAATTTTTTTATGAAATTGAGGTCAGGGCTTTGTGATGGCCAGTCGAAAACTTTGACTTTGTTGTCCTTAAGCCATTTCGCCACAACTTGGGAAGTATGCTTGGGATCATTGTCCATTTGGAAGACCCATTTGTGACAAAGCTTTAACTTGACTGATGTCTTGAGATGTTGCTTCAATATATCCATATAATTGTCCTACCTCATGAAGCCATCTATTTTGTGAACTGCACCAGTCCCTCCTGCGGTAAAGCACCTCCACAACATGATGCTGCCTCCCCCGTGCTTCACGTTGGGATGGTGTTCTTCGGCTTGCAAGCCTCCCCCTTTTTCCTCCAAACATAACAATGGTCATTATGGCCAAACAGTTCTATTTTTGTTTCATCAGACCAGAGGACATTGCCAAAAAGTGCAATTTTTGTCCCCATGTGCAGTTGCAAACCGTAGGCTGGCTTTTTATGTCGGTTTTGGAGCAGTGGCTTTTTCCTTGCTGAGCCGCCTTTCAGGTTATGTCGATATAGGACTTGTTTTACTGTGGAAATAGATACGTTTGTACCTGTTTCCTCCAGCATCTTCACAAGGTCCTTTGCTGTTGTTCTGGGATTGATTTGCACTTTTCTTAGCAAAATGCGTCTCCTTCCTGAGCGGTATGACGGCCGCATGGTCCTATGGTGTTTATACTTGCATACTCTTGTTTATACAGATGAACGTGGTATCTTCAGGCATTTGGAAATTGGTCGCAAGGATGAACCAGACTTGTGGAGGTCTACACATTGAACCAGACTTGTGGAGGTCTTGGCTGATTTCTTTTGATTTTCCCATGATGTCAAGAAAAGAGGCACTGAGTTTGAAGGTAGGCCTTGAAATACATCCACAGGTACACCTCCAATTGACTCAAATTATGTCAATTAGCCTATCAGAAGCTTCTAAAGCCATGACATCATTTCCTGGAATTTTCCAAGCTGTTTAAGTGCACAGTCAATTTAGTGTATGTAAACTTCTGACCCACTGGAATTGTGATACAGTGAATTTTAATTGAAATGATCTGTCTGTAAACAATTGTTGTAAATATTACTTGTGTCATGCACAAAGTAGATGTCCTAACCGACTTGCTAAAACTATAGTTTGTTAACAAGAAATTTGTGAAGTGGTTGAAAAATGAGTTTTAATGACTCCAACCTAAGTGGATGTAAACTTCTGACTTCAAATGTATTCCAAAATGTTCTATTTTACGTCTGAATTGTTGGATGGCTTTTGCCCATGTTGGACCATGCCCAACCTCAACACAAGCGGGGAAATGTCTAATCAGGGAGGAAACTTGAAAGCATTGTTACACACCGGCACACCAGCGCAGGGGTCGTGGGCTCACAATTACACATACGGAAGGCAAACTGATGTAAGGGCCTGCAAGGTGAAGATAAATGACAGAGAGCTTCCTCTTATTCTTTATTTTTAAACCCCCACCCAACAGCTTACACTGAATCACATGAGCCATGGTCTGAATGCCTGTTATGTTCTGCAAGTCTGTCAAAAGGTCTTGAAGACATGTGGTGCTTTAAGGATACACTGAACTCATTTGAGATACTGTACTCGTCTGAGAAAAGACACTACATCCATGTCAGATTTGAAATTGAAATAAACACAGAGATTGAAACTCAGACTGAGATATTCAACTGATAGAATGACTATACATCTGAGAGATATTCATGTCAGGGCAAGTCTGTTAATAAGGAGAGTGTTAATGTGATCAGAAAAAATAACTTGATGTACCTTGATTGTTTCTTAGCCCTTGGTCTCATAATAAATAGTGTTAGGTAAAGATTAAGCCATGTTGAGTGGATGATTCTCTAACTAGCTAATGTGCAATCTAATCCACTGCCGATTATAGTGCACATTCTGGGACATGAGGCTACGAAACCGCATTATGGGTTTGATACAAACATAAACTGATGTAACTTAGTCTGTATGATCAGTTTCTGTATGCATGACAGG
Organism: Oncorhynchus mykiss; assembly: GCF_013265735.2. Lineage (NCBI taxonomy): Eukaryota > Metazoa > Chordata > Actinopteri > Salmoniformes > Salmonidae > Oncorhynchus > Oncorhynchus mykiss. Next base: position 26,341,095 of record NC_048576.1, read on the forward strand.
TTTGAAGGCACCGATTAGTTTATTTTAAGTGTTAAACTTTTAAATCGACGTTGGTCTGCACTATGCTATACGTGGCATTGTTTGTGCTGCTTTTTTTGTGGTGGAGAAAAGTGCTGTCCATGCTCACATGGCCTTGTCTGACATTCCATCAGCTTTACCCCTTTCCCATAGAAATCATACTGTACTGTTGCCTATGTACTGCATATGAAATTCACGAGGGTCATGCGATCTACCAGCCTGGTCTCATAGACCAGACGTAACATAGTAAAGGTAAATACGGGACATTCAAATTAGTATGATATGTTGAGTTTGAGTTTGAGTTTATTTTTTATTTTTACAGGGACAGTGCACATTAATCAACGTTTCAGTAAAAGTGCCGGTTTTAGCCAGCCGGCTAATTTTCAACCGCAGTCCCTGGGCAGGTTATTAAAAACAATTACAATATAGACAATAGCAGCATAGAACAAGCAAGACATAGCAACATAGGACAAGCAAGACATAGCATACAGACAGAGCAACATAGGACAAGCAAGACGCAGCATACAGACAGAGCAACATAAAATAAAAAGCAGCAAGACAAAATTCATAAAAGCAACAAAGTGTTTCCACACCTCACAAGCTACAGACAACAGACAACATGGAAAGCGGCAACACACAGCTAGGGACTATGTTACGTTTGGTGTTGTTACTCAAGACAGATGGTTACTTAAGGCAAAAACTAAAGTGGGGTGGATGGGTGGGTAGGTGTATAACGCAAACATCTAGCAACCCAAAGGTTGCAAGTTTGAATCTAACCATGGCCAACTTTAGCATTTTAGCTAATTAGCAACTTTTCAACAACTTTTCAACTACTTTAGAGTGTGAAGGTGAACGGAAAGCCTCTAGAGCAACAAACCGCCCTCGCTGTCTCTGCCTGGCTGGTTCCCCTCTCTCCACTGGGATTATCTGCCTCTAAACCTATTACAGGGGCTGAGTCACTGGCTTACTGGTGCTCTTCCATGCCGTCCCTAGGAGCGGTGCATCACTTGAGTGGGTTGAGTCACTGACGTGATCTTCCTGTCTGGGTTGGCGCCCCCCCTTGGGTTGTGCCGTGGCGGATATCTTTGTGGGCTATACTCGGCCTTGTCTCAGGATGGTAAGTTGGTGGTTGAAGATATCCATCTAGTGGTGTGGGGGCTGTGCTTTGGCAAAGTGGGTGGGGTTATATCCTGCCTGTTTGGCCCTGTCCGGGGGTGTCATCGGATGGGGCCACAGTGTCTCCTGACCCTTCCTGTCTCAGCCTCCAGTATTTATGCTGCAGTAGTTTATGTGTCGGGGGGCTAGGATCAGTCTGTTATATCTATAGTACTTCTCCTGTCTTATCCGGTGTCCTGTGTGAATTTAAGTATGCTCTCTCTAATTCTCTCTTTCTTTCTTTATCTCTCTCGAATGACCTGAGCTCTAGAACCATGTCTCAGGACTACCTGGCATGATGACTCCTTGTTGTCCAGTCCACCTGACCGTGCAGCTACTCCAGTTTCAACTGTTCTGCCTGCGGCTATGGAACCCTGACCTGTTCACAGGACATGCTACCTGTCCCAGACCTGCTGTTTTTAACTCTCTAGAGACAGCAGGAGCGGTAGAGATACTCTCAATGATCGGCTATGAAAAGCCAACTGACATTTACTCCTGAGGTGCTGACTTGTTGCACCCTCGACAACTACTGTGATTATTATTATTTGACCATGCTGGTCATTTATGTACATTTGAACATCTTGGCCATGTTCTGTTATAATCTCCACCCGGCACAGCCAGAAGAGGACAGGCCACCCCTCATAGCCTGGTTCCTCTTTAAGTTTCTCCCTAGGTTTTGGTCTTTCTAGGGAGTTTTTCCTAGCCACTGTGCTTCTACACCTGCATTGCTTGCTGTTTGGGGTTTTAGGCTGGGTTTCTGTACAGCACTTTGAGATATCAGCTGATGTAAGAAGGGCTATATAAATACATTTGATTTGATTTAGTCACTTTGCAACTACTTAGCATGTTAGCTAACCGTTCCCAAAACCCTAACCTTAACACTTTTAGCTAACCCTTCCCCAACCCTAACCTTAACCCTTTAACCTAACTCCTAAATGTAACCCTAACCTTAACCCCTAACCATAATCACTAGCCTAGCTAATATTAGCCACCTGCAAATTTGTAACATATTGTGCGTTTGTCAAATTCATAACATATTGTACGTTTTGCCAATTCATAACATATAATACGAATTGTAATTCGTAAAATATCATATGAAATGGGTGATGGACATCCACAAATGAATACATACCATACCAAATGTTACATATCATACTAAATGTAGTGTCTTGTATTTACATACAGAATAATACGAAATGCTCCGAGACCAGGTTGCAGCAATCCACATGTCCACATGCCTCATGCAGCAGCTGCACCAGGAGCAGCTGCTTTTTATTGGAGGTTTTTACAAGCTTTCTGTATCCCCACAGAATGTGTCTGGCTTTTCATGAAATGATAAGTGTTAATCAGAGATCAGAGTCAGACCACGTCAAGGTAGCTGAACGCAATGACGGAGAATCTCAAAGAATCATCTAAATACATTCCTAGAAGTGTGTGACCTAGATATAATCATATTATCAACTCCTGCAACTTTATTTTAGTGGGAAAATCAAACCTCTGCTGATGCAAGTCAAAACTGCAAGAACATTGCTTTAAGGTTAGAGGAAACCTGCCCTTATGGACTAGAAAAACACAATATTTCTCATGGTGCAACAGCCTTAATTAAATTGACTTATTCTCTCCTGTGAGTCGATAGCCGTTTCCCCTGTCTCATCTAGCCATGGCTGATTTATGATATTTCAAGGCAGAGTAGTTTCTGGAGAGTAGTTTAAATGAAGCTTTCTTAAGTTATTATTGTTCCATTCTCACAGCCCTGAGAGCACTCAGGAGGGAGGGGGTCCTCTTGTTCTCTCTCCTATTGTGGGTTATGCATATTCAGCAATAAGCTCTCTCCTTGAGAGGAGTGCTCGCCTTTACTGTCATAGCAGATAAACACAAAAGCAACCATAATTGTGCCTCTAGTTCCATAAAAATCCCATTAAAACATTCTGTCATTGATTCTATAATGCCGATGTCGTGGTATTGTTCAATCTTCCTGAAAGCCAAGCATTAGTGGGACACAATGGCTCCATTTGAAGCAACATTTTAAATATTGGATGACAAGCAAATTGCTAATTCTTACAGTTTTATAAATAATTGATGACACATTTTAGACCCTATAATTACACAGGCCCTAAGCTGGAACGACACACTGCAGTAAGCCCTTTAGTTTTACTCACGTAAACTCCTATCCAAAACAACACCACTCTTTCCTTTGCTCAGACACACACCGAGTTATGTGCTCTTCTTGAGTAATGTGGTCTATGATTGCCCTTTGGAATATTATATTTTCCCAGATAGAACCCCTTATTAATTTGGATAGACACAAAACCACTCAATGAATTAAAACTAAATGAAAGCTGTAGACACAAATTATATCTCTGCATTCTCTTTCAGTTATCTAAGTTGTAGATTGTATCATAAATTATTCATCAGAGTTGACTGCACCAAAGGCTAATTTCCAGTAGGAGAGTTCTCTAATGACATCAGAGGCACATCCATGGCTTTCAGCGTCTCTAAAGAGCTACTAACATCAGGGCCATAAGTCACCTGTGTGATGTTGCTTTAGCTCTCTCTCTTCCTCTCTCCCTCTCTCTGAGTGTTTTGCAAATGCGGTCACTGCTTATATTTGGACAGGTTTGTGTTTTGACTAAACTCACTGGCTCACATTCTGAGGGAAAACAACAACTTCTGATATCTTTCCAGTAGACTCACCGCCACATTCTAAAACCAAGTGGGAGCCATTCAGTTTCATAACTGAGTTATGAGGCCAAACATATGCAATCATTTCATAATCAATGCTGATATGGTGAGAGGCTATATTTTTTTTATTCCTTCCCACAGCAACTTTAAATAGTTACTGAATTATAGATAAAGCTAATTCACACACTATCCTTTCTAACATCAACAACACTTTTTTGATAGTCTAAATCGGTACAGCGAGGCAGCTAGTAAGGGGCTTTTTAGGGGAATGTAAGAATGTGATGCCGATGTCATACAGTACCTTTACTGAAAGGGCACAGTATGACACCAGCAGGTACAGGATTGCCACACAAATGGTTAAAATGCTCAGAAACTATGTTTTCTATTAGACCATTTATTACAGTATTCATCTACCACCTCAGCCAGTTGTTGAGGTCATCTGGCTGTGCATCGATAACCAGCTAAAATGAAAGGGAAATCTACAGCCAAGAATAATCTAAATGAAAATATCTAGTCACAGTGGCTGCCTTTCATTGGATATGGATTTGGAACCGTCAGTCTAAACAGTCAGCTGTACGATAGGACTGTCTAAAAATGGCTTCTTAGTAAGTGAAAATAGTCCATCCTTTAGCAGCAAACAAATTTACGGACATTCCATTCCATGTTGCCAGTGCTGTCCTCTGTATCAGTCTACCTCTTACTGGATGGCAAAAATGCCTTGAACTGATGAGCATACAAACAATAATTTACAATATGTGTCTGGTTATGTGATGGCAATTGCAATCTGAGAGTAACTCCACATTTTCCACTTGACATAGAATTATACAGCTGATTATATTCAGTGAAGCCGTGCCTTTCTCAAGGGCAAAACAGCAGTGTCTACACCTGGGAATTAAACCTGCACACCCTCTGGCCACATGCCCATCCTCCATTGCTACTCCATTTTACCACTGGATCCCCTGAGCATTTCACTATATGCCTGAAAGGTATTTTCAATGAGTGTCATATTCAAATTAAGACCTTTTTGTATTTTCCTCCCTTATTACAAATGTTGACATACATGCTTTGTTAAGGAGGTTAGAGAATATTCTACATAGTCTACTGTCACATTATGATATCAGGTTAGATCAAATAAGCAAACTGCAATGTAAAGTTGCTATTATGTGTCTATCCTAAGTAGGTCACAAATAAATCAAACATCTAGTTTAGAGCGAGGAGCTATTTTTAGAGACCTTCCTTGGATGAAGCCACAGCAATATGAAAAGGTCACATATTCCTGACTTTGCAGAGATGCATTGAACGCCAACCATGGTATGAAACACAACTATGAAAACAGCTGTGCTTTTACTCACAATGATTTGTATTAGTTAGTTTTTTTGGTGTATAAGCACAATCTTACTAGGTAGCTTTGGTTAAGAGGCAAAGGGAAATGGAGATACATTTATTTATTTTTCTATATTACTTTTGGCTATATCCAGAAATATTTCAGCACTTTTCTGCCATTCAAGCAGGAGTGGATTGGCCATCTGGCATTTCGGCTGGTACATTTTTAGTCCAGTGGGCCTGTCTAACTTGGGTTTTTAGCACAAAATTATAATTGTCTGCCTAATAATGGGGGCCTTAAGGAAAAAAATGGGCTGGTATGGGGGCCTCAAGGAAAGAAATGGGTAGGTGTAGGGGCCTCAAGGGGAAAAAACGGGCCAGTGTGTTAGAAATGCCAGGGACATTTTAGGTCCCAGTCCACCCCTACATTGGCATGTTCATAAAGAGATCCCAAGGGACCAAAGAAGGCCAAAGGAAGATAGTTTTACCTGTGATTTGATTTAAAGCAGGAAATGATCAGTATATTTCTATTCATGTTTATTTCCATAATAGCCTACATTTAATGCTTCTTTTTTTTACTATCTCCATCAGTGTGTTTAGCCTTGTGTTGGAATTAGATATAAGAATAAATAATTTACATTTGAACAATATCGAGATGTTAATCAATAACGAGTTCCTAAAAGGCAACAAACTTGGAAACATCTGTTTTGCTCTTTAATTACGTGTTACTTTTATTCCTTATTCTTATACTTATTTTATTTATTTATTTTAAACTGCATTGTTGGTTAGGGGCTTGTAAGTAAGCATTTCACTGTAAGGTCTAAACCTGTTGTATTCGGCGCTTGTGACTAATAACATTTGATTTTTGATTTGTAAGAGCAAGTCTGACCAATAATGGCTTTGCAACGGGCTGCCATAACTTTGATAATATACATCATTTGAATTCAAATGCATCACATATATTACTGTCAGAGAAACGTTTTAGGATAGAAGATAATAGCCTAGAATAGAAAATAATAAAATAAGAATAGATGCAGCAAGATCCACTCGTGATAATGCTTTCTGTTTTCCCACAACGTTTCCACCCTTTCCGATAGAGGGCAACATTGTCAATAGTAATATGAGCCATATTAGACCTACAAGAGTCACAGACTACCATCTTTAATTAATGAGAGACTCATCAAAAATATATGTTTTTGACTATATCAAACACCTTATAAGTAGTCCATGTAGTGAGCAACATCCTGTAATAAATGTATCATGCGCTGCAATATTAAACCTTATAAAGGCAAAATGTATTACCTGTGTTGATTGTGGAGACATTCCCGGTGCAGGCCAACATATTCACCATGTCTAATCAACGCATATTTATACAAAATAGTCCGCACATATGTTGAAAATGATAAGTATCTCTTAATTGCCATGTATTCACTGTAAAGGGCCCAGACTGTACTATGCCGAGTCCCTTCGGTCAAGGGAATGATGAACAACTGAATAATGAGAGGACTCCGCCAAACTGCCTTGATTGGTTGGGAGGTCAGGGCTATCCAAGCGTTGCATTACGTACGCAGCAGTGTGTGCGAAGGAGTATTGTATGCCAGTTTGGAGTGTGCACTGTACGCTGGAACTATCACTGGAAAAACTCATTGCGAGTTCAAGTTAAATAGGCACAATATTTCACTTTATTTCCCAGCTGTTTTCTTTTTTTTATAGATTCTAAACTGGATTATTCACCCGTAGCCTATCAATGTCGTGATTCATGCACTTTGGATGAAGCAGTTCAGAACGGACTTCGAACATGAGTTGGTGTCTCCAATATACAGGCACACTGTAACATCTCAAGTGGATTGGAATTTCAATGCACGGGAGAGTAATTTCCACCTGAAATAAGGATTTTGCGCATTTTATCGCGAGTGTTTTGGAGTCTGCTACTACACATATGGAGTAGGCTATTTTGGAGATACGCAAAATGTTTTCTGTTAGAGCGTTATTATAGACGATACAATGAAATTGACTTATCTATAGACAACGGGTTCACCATACAAAGAAGAGTATAAGAAAACAGACGTGCCAGAGATCTTTCCTGAAGCAAGGACAAAGGGGTCACATTTACAGTATCGGATTGTTAAATGTGCATCAGCAACTGTAAAACACACTTCAGCGCACGGGTTCGCGGGCGAAGACTCCACTTGTTAACCGACTCAACATTATTTTCTGACCAGTGACATTTTGAAACTTGTTATACCAAGGAGTTAAACGTACGCATACCTTACAAATCTATTCGACACTGGAAGGTGATGAGATAAAGAATCCAGAACATTGTTTTACCTGCAATATACTCTTCTGCTTGCATAGCCTGCACGGAACAGAGGAAACAGGATTTCACGATATCTATTCAGTGATGGTTATCATTTGTCATTTTAAACGTGATTTTACGCATGATCTACATGCGACACTAGCGAATGGGATCTAGAATTGTACATTTACACTGTATCCATTTTTGTTTTATGATTTCATCGTGCCGTTGATTCATTTGCATCACTGAATAAGCGTGGAAATGGCAGGCTCCTGTTCCAATTGGAAGTACTACCTTTGGTTTTTGACAGTCTTGTGCAGGTCGCTGTTGCCCGTGGCCAAAACGTTGGAATCGGTGGTTTGGAACTCACAAAACCCAAAGTAAGTGTTAAATGTGCTAATCTAGGATATATTAGACATATATCTGTATTAGCCTATATCTGTATTATCATGCATTAAATACAACATAACGCTCATGCTATTCTATTAGCATGCGTAAAGATGCTAATGGTCAATACATATGAATAGGCGCCTGGACATGTTTCCAACTACTATTTGCGCTGAATGACATTCAGGGCTCTGTAAGGTGCTGGCTCTGATGCCTCACACAGTGTTGAATGGAAAAGCATAGGTCTACTGTAAAACAATATGAAGTGGAGTCATGGGGAAAGCCAGACATGGTTTGATATCCTATACATCATAAAGGCCATATTTTAAACCATCAATAATAAGCATAGTTCAGTTCTGCCTAGTGAGTCATTCATGGATTTCTAGATGTTATGGTAAATGTATTTCATTCAAGCTATGTTCGTTATTTAGATAGGATTCATTAACTCGTGTTTGTCATTATTCAACTTCCAACCAACATTTATGAGATGCCCAAATTCACCTAGAATCACCCAGGCCCCATCATTTACTGTTAGGGAAGCCTACATCTACTGCAGCAGATTGGTCTCTATAATCAAGTGAGAGGCAGCAACTGCTCCTGGTGTGTGTGTGTGTGTGTGTGTGTGTGTGTGTGTGTGTGTTTGTGTGTAAGTGTGTGTGCTTGTGCGTGTGTGTGTGTGTGGGGGTTTTCAGGTGCTCTCCTCTGGATGGATTGACACATTTATAAATGTGTTTTCCAAGTTTAACCCTTATCTTTCTGGCTTTGAGGATAGATACATTGCCTAATATAACATCCCCACTCAACATACTTCAGTCCTCAGAGCGTAACAGGGATTTTTTGAATATATAGGCCTTTAGTGGTATTTTGTTATTTGATCTAGATGAAGACATATCAAACATCTATATGTTTCATATGCATGTCAATCCAAGTTATTCCTGGAATCATTTCTGATCCTGCAATACCGAGTCTCCAATAGATTCCATGGGTAGTTTCTGGCTGTTGAGGCCTGTCTGTCTTTAATAATGCTATAGTGTATAAAATAACAATAACAGTATATGTGTGTGTGTATATATAACCCTTGGGCAAAATCTTTTCAATCAGTAAAGATTAAAGTAATATAAGGGAACAAATGTAAGTGTTACCACAAGGTAGCAGTGAGTGATGTCTCTTGCATATATTTTTTATAAAATATATTCATTATATTATCCAAGCATTCAATTAAGCTGATAAGGTGAATCACACCTTTTTATAATTAACTTAAAAATCGGAAATATTGAGAACACATCTCTATTATTCTTGAAAGCAATAACCGAGGGCCTCGGTATTCAGGATTTAAACACCAGCCGTGGATGGAGTCAAGTGAAGTGGCCTAGTCCTGAGCTTGTTCACTCAACAGTACACATTTTAAAATAAGTCACGACACGGAACAACGTAAAAGTGCTGACAGAGACAAGTCTTTAATTGCCGTTGAGCAGTTGTTAAAAAAGGGCTGTTTTGTTTTACAACAGTTGGTGGCTGTTTTCTCAAGTAAGTTAATGTTTGTTTACTTATCCACCGAGTGGTATTGCTTTGCTTTGCTTTGCCTACAATGCTGGTAGCTAGGTCGTCCAGAGTGCAGCCAGCCACTTAAAAGCTGATTACAGATCTATTGGGCCATGAGGACATGAAGACTTGATGATGTTCATACAGGCATCAAAATAAGTTAATTGATATGTAATAAATTGAATTCACACAAAAAATATTGATGATTGCACCTCCAGAGAAGCTAACTTCAAAGCATAATAGATATATTTTCTTTCCAATGTTTAAACTAAACCTTTTCATTTTATTCAGAGCTGAGGCACGTTTATTTGGTTTATTTTGCTGAATTGGTTCAGACTAAGTTTGCTCCAACTGCACCTGTGGTTTTTGAATTGGAATGTAGCAGCCATTTTGTATCAAGACATTGTATGTCAAACAAATTTGTCAGTAGTTCGGATGAGTTTCATTGTGTGTTCAGTGTGGATGTAAACTCAAACTTCAGTTCTCAAATGATCAGAGACCACACAAAATCTCAACATAAGTAATGTATTTCGAAGAAGACATTGTCTCAAGTGTTTAATATTGCCTTATAACAAAACAGGCCAAAGCAAGTCTTTTCAGGGACGCTAAAATAAACATTGTTTGAGTTCTTGTTGACTGTAATGATTTTATGACTCGAGGTGATGGCCCAGAAATAGGCTTAATAGATGTCTAACTCGGACATATGGAATAACACTACCCCCATGCAAGCGCAGGCAAATCACTCTGTAAAGCAGCTTACAGGGCTTTCCACAGTAATTCCAGGCAGATCGACTCACAATTTTTTTTAAGACACATTTACGCAAAGGCCCCTGGTATATACTTTTTTGTCTGTTAGTTGTGCATGTTCGACACCACTTCTTATTACATGTTAAATATAATTTACGATTCTGTGATTTCCAATTTTGTCTCAATACGATACTTGACGTCTCTGTCAATGTTGACTCAAATTGTCTGCATACAGTTTCAAATAGGACATATAGCCAATATTGATGGATCAACACTGAACTTAGCTAAGACGTACTGTATGTTGGGACTTTTATTTTGACACTCAGTATTTCTGTTACTTGTTCAGAGTAACAGACTCTACGAGTGAGGAAGGCTTTAGGGTTGCTACTATTCCCTTCTCCACTCTTTATTATTTTCCCTTATTAAAATTATGTAGCCGGTCCACCACATTGAGTCATACGCACTTCAGACACACTGTCTGCTGATTCCTCCCCAGTACCAGAACACTGGCGTGAATAGCCCACACTAATTTGACAGCTATACACTTAAGAAAAGTACTCCATTCATGTAATCACATGAAGTCACACTCTAACACGTAGATAGGCCTACTGTGATACAGAGATCAAACTCGTACAGCATTGAAAAGCAGATCTAGTGATTGGGTACATGAGGAACAGCTTGTGGTAGACCAGGGAACTTCACAGAATGTGTAAGAGTGTAAACAATAGACACAATACAAAGATTATTGCATATAAATGCAGTTGTTCTTTGATCACAAGTCAACATTTTAAGATATTGTTAACATTTTGGAAAAGTTGTTTCTTGCAGACTTCTAATTTATATGTTCAAATGCACAATAGATAAAGCTATTCCAAATTCTATTTCAGGCAAATATTTACAAATATTTACTTTTACAACCAGTAGATTTGTATTTTTTTCTGTGATATTACTGTAGGAGTATTGTTGTTGTTGTTTTTTTTACAAGAGGGATGGATAAGCATAGATGATATTTTCCAATACATTTTTTCTACCTAAGAGAAAGAAGGGGATATAGTTGGTAATTGGATTTATTGATATTGAACAAACTTGTTCCTTTCTAATTTCTCAGGAGGGAATAAAATTAGTAGGTAATTGAAAATCTGTCTTTCATTAACAAAGGAGATTTCTCTAAGTTCCTCTGAGAAGTGAGCTCACTGGCAACTTAAGATAGGTTTACCTGCATTTACTATATTGTAGATCTACCATGAAAAAAATAGAGAATATTTTGTTCAAAGTATAAGCAAATATATTATGACAAACCTTTCTTTATTTTGTTATATGAGCATCTTGTTCTAAGCCGTAGAAAAAATACTTCATATCATATTTGTCATCTTAAAATGTAGTTTGTTGTAGCAATTTCCATGTTGGGCTCACTGATATCCCACACAAACATTGAGAAAGAATATAGTAGTTTGTCACCTAGATTGACAGTGGTTATCATACATGTTTTTCACATTTTGTTGCATTACAAAGTGAGATTGAAATAGATTTAATTGTGCTTTTTTGTCATTGATCTACACAACATGCTCCATAATGTCAAAGTGAAAAAAACTCTACGCATTTTTACAAATGAATGCAAATTCAATAACTTAAATGCAGTCATTGCACAAGTATTTACCCCCTTTGTTTAGGCAAGCCTAAATTAATTCAGGAGTAACAAATCACATAATAAGTTATTTGGACTCACTCTGTGTGGTTGACATTATTTTTTTAATGACTACCCCTTATTCTCTCCCCCAAACATACAGCATCTGTAATATCCCTCAGTCGAGTATTGAATTTCAAGCACAGATTCAACTACAAAGACCAAACTTTCTGAAAGCCTCATAAAGAAGGGCAGTGATTAGTAGATGGGTAACAATAACAAATCAGACATTGAGTATCTCTTTAAGCATGGTCAAGTTAATAATTAGGCTGTGGATTATGTATTAAACCAACCAGACACATCAAAGATATAGTCATCCTTCTGAACTGAGCTGCAGGACAGGTAGGAAACTGCTCAGGGATGTCACCACAAGGCTATTATTTTAGAAATGAGATCAATGGCTGTGATGGGAGAAAACTGAGGATGGACCAACAACATTGTAGTGACTCCACAATAATGACCTAAATGACAGAGTAAAAAGAAGAATAAAAACAAACAGAATCCAAAACATGCACATGTATGCAACAAGGCTTAGTGCAATACTGCAAAAAACACTGCAAAGGAATACACTTTTTGACCTAAATGCAAAGCCTTATGTTTGGGGCGAATCCAAAACCTCACGTCACTGAGTAACTGCCTCCTACTTTTCAAGCATGGTGGTGGCTGCATCATGGCATGGGTATGCTTGACACCGGCAATGACTGGGGAGGTTTTCAGGACAAAAAGAAACGGGATGGAGCTAAGCACAGACAAAATCCTAGAGGAAAACCTGCTTAATTCTGCTTTATAGCAGACACTGGGAGAGGAGTTCACTTTTCAGCAGGACAATAATCTACAACAGAAGGTCAAATCTACACTGGAGTTGTTTACCTGGAAGACAGTGAATGTTCCTGAGTGTCCAAGTTGCAGTTTTGACTTAATCTGCTTGAAAATCTATGGCAAGACTTGAAAATGGCTGTCTAGCCATGATCCCTAACACCTTGACCGAACTTGAAGAATTTTGAAAACAATTATGGGCAAATATTTTTAATAGACTTATCTAATAAGACTCACAGGGGTGAATACTTATCTAATCAAGATATATTAGTGTTTTATTTGACATTAATCTTAATCTTCCACTGACATTACATAGTGTTGTGTGTAGATCTTTTTGTTATTGTTGATTGAGTGATTGATATGATTTATTTAAGTGTCATACACCTACTGGTGCCCAGCCCACATGGGCTTACAAGACACTACTAAACACACTATCATTTTTCTTGTACTCAAAACAAAATACATTTAACAAATTATATGCGTATAATAATCATGGCCAGAACAGCTACCATCTAGCCACACTACACAAACAGTACATTTCTCCTTCTCCTCCAGGCACTGTGAACAATCGGAGCAATCTCAAACACGCCCTGTCTGAAACAAAATTCAAGCCTCTGCTCGCCCTGTAAGCAGAATACTTCAGGGTTATTGCCACATTTTTTTTTTATATACAAAAAAGAACATGTCTCAGATCGTCATACAGAGGGGCTATAAAACACTAAATTGATTTCTTCAAGATCACACAGTAGGCATGTTCTAAAAATTATCTTCAGGCACTCTGTTAAATCTACACGTCTTTATAACCGGGGGGGGGGGGGGGGGGGGGGGGGGGGGGTCTGAGTTGTGCGCTAACTGACCTTCGGCTTTTTGTTAGGTTCAGGTGGACATATGGTTCAGTGATGTAGTTCTCTTTGATGAGAGTGTACATTCTAAGTTTAGGTTTAAACCAAATATCAGCTGCTCAATTTTCCTTTTGGATCAGAAAAGGCTTGTCCTTGATTTGGTTAACACCACATGGAAATTTGTTCCCGAAATTACCATATTTTTGGTGAAACTGTATTTCAGATAGACAAATAGATAATTCTCTAGCCCATGGATAGTTATGAGTAAGGTCCCAGTCCAATTTGTTTTTGTGTTTCTGTGTTCTGGCATATTTATTAGTCTATTCCATAGACGTACCATGTCAGTTTGTCTATATATTGTAGATGTATAGATGTGATCAGTGATTTTGTAACTTTGTAACACAATAAAATGTGAAGAAATCCAAGCGGGGTGAATACGTATGATAGGCACTGTACTACATGTAGGATGCTGTTGTGCTTTTGAGACCCATCACTGCTGGACCTCATAAATTCACCCTGTCATCTCTCTCCCTTGTGAGAACAATAGCAATGTAATCCTGTCCTGTATTTCCCAAGATTATGGGTTATGTGTCAGATAGAGCCAAGCAGGTGGTGGCCAGTTAGTCCTACTGTATGTCTTCAAGAGACTAGATGTGCTGTTTTTAACCATTGGTGCATGTGAAATACAGGCAAAGGCAAGCTTTTAGACAACTTGCATTTACACACTAACAATACTAGTTTCATAATGTTGTTAAGGTCTCCTCGCGGAGGTTATGATAGGATAACAGGACAACAGGCTGTTAATTAAGAAGAAAAAACATTTGAATGCAGTATCATTCCATTTGATGGTGCACTTCATGCCATAATTACACTGTAGTCAATGATTCAGAAATGATCTTTGCCTTTTAAAGCCAGGGAGTATTATTTTTGTCTGTGCTCAGTGCGCTATCTTGAAATCAGACCCTCTAACTAGGTAATTTAACTAATCCCATATTAAATCCTGAGTCAAAAATGAGAAAGGAGACACCAAAGGTTAATGTTTTAACTATCCAGTTAATGTATTATTAAAGTTATCAATTAGGGAGTGAAACCTCTGAAATCTCACACGGTGAAGACCAATACGAGAGACTATCTGTCTTCAGTGACTGGTTTATGGTTATGTCAACAGTTCGACATGATGTTGTAAAACGTGAGAAAACATTGCATTTGATTTGTGTTTTAATTATTTTCACAAAGTCACATATAGACATTTACGGATATAGTTTGGTCCGGAGATTCAGCAGCGTATAATAAATGGAGAAGATATCGAGTGTCCTGTGTGTTTAATACATTAGAGCCAAGTGGAGTAGCTCAAGCTTTGCTTGACTGTGCCATCATGATCAATGCGCCTGTGATTAAAACTGACAGTCTAGAGATTAACTCTGTCACTGTTTAAATAGGCTGTGCCAACCCTCCAGCCTTTAATAAACCCACCCATGCCCCTGCTCCCTAGGTTTCAGCCGTAGTTTACACAAGAAAGAGATTCCTTTGAGAAGTGTCACAGGAGTGGTTTTGTTCTCTTCCTGCCCTCATCCCTTCATGCTGGTTCTGATAACGTTTCACAGAAACCCAGACCCCATCACAAAGAGGAGAGACTTAGAGCCACCTCAGGACGGCTTAACACAAAAATGAAAGGAAAGTAAAAGCAGTCATTGTGTCATTAGGCACTCTAATATTCCACTTTTAGAAAGTAGTGGAGCTACTATTCCAGACAGTTGTCTGAGTCTACCTTTTTCAGCCATTAATGGCTTGATTCTGATCAACTGAGCACCTGAGGAAGGTCATTGTACGTACATACCATTGTGAGATATACAAGGCATGGTTTTAGACATTGTATTATCTTGGTTAACCCAGAACTAAAGTATTGCGTAATTGGTTAGATTCTCAATTAAGTTCTGGGTACATACATTTGAAGTTGGAAATTTACATACACCTTAGCCAAATACATTTAAATTATTTTTTTTCACAATTCCTGACATTTAATCCAAGTACAAATTCCCTGTCTTAGGTCAGTTAGGATAACCACTTTATTTTAAGAATGTGAAATGTCAGAATAATTGTACAGAGAATGATTTATTTCAGCTTTTATTTAATTCATCACATTCCCAGTGGGTCAGAAGTTTACATACACTCAATTAGTATTTGGTAGCATTACCTTTAAATTGTTTAACTTGGATCGAATGTTTCGGGTAGCCTTCCACAAGCTTCCCACAATATGTTAGGTGAATTTAGGCCCATTCCTCCTGACAGAGCTGGTGTAACTGAGTCAGGTTTGTAGGCCTCCTTGCTGGCACACACTTTTTCAGTTCTGTCCAGAAATTCTCTATACGATTGAGGTCAGGGCTTTGTAATGGCCACTCCAATACCTTGATTTTGTTGTCCTTAAGCCATTTTACCACAACTTTGGAAGTATGCTTGGGGTCATTGTCCATTTGGAAGACCCATTTGCGACCAAGTTTTAACTTCCTGACTGATGTTTTGAGGTGTTGCTTCAATATATCCATATAATTGTCCTACCACATGATGCCATCTATTTTGTGAAGTGCACCAGTCCCTCCTGCAGCAAAGCACCCCCACAACATGATGCTGCCACCCCCGTGCTTCACGTTGGGATGGTGCTCTTCGGCTTGCAAGCCTCCCCCTTTTTCCTCCAAGCATAACGATGGTCATTATGGCCAAAAAGTTATGTTTTGTTCCATCAGACCAAAGGACATTTCTTCAAAAAGTACGATCTTTGTTCCCATGTGTAGTTACAAACCGTAGGCTGGCTTTTTTTATGGTGGTTTTGGAGTAGTGGCTTCTTCCTTGCTGAGTGGCCTTTCAGGTTATGTCGATATAGGACTCATTTTACTGTGGATATAGATACTTTTGTACCTGTTTCCTCCAGCATCTTCACAAGGTCCTTTGATGTTGTTCTGGGATTGATTTGCACTTTTCGCACCAAAGTACGTTCATCTCCAGGAAACAGAGTGCGTCTCTTTCCTGAGCGGTATGACGCCTGCGTGGTCCCATGGTGTTTATACTTGCATACTATTGTTTGTACAGATGAACGTGGTACCTTCAGGTGTTTGTAAATTGCTCCTAAGGAAGAACCAGACTTGTGTAGGTCTATAATTTTTTGGCTGATTTCTTTTGATTTTTCCATGATGTCAAGCAAATGTAACCGATGTGAAATGGCTAGCTAGTTCGCGGGCTGCACGCTAATAGCGTTTCAATCGGAGTCACTCGCTCTGAGAACTTGAAGTAGTTGTTCCCCTTGCTCTGCAAGGGCCGTGGCTTTTATGGAGCGATGGGTAACGATGCTGAGGGTAGCTGTTGTCTATGTGTACAGAAGAGGGTCCCTGGTTCGAGCCCAGGTAGGGGCGAGGAGAGGGACAGAAGCTATACTGTTACACAAAGAGTTACTGAGTTTGAAGGTAGGCCTTGAAATACCTCCAGAGGTGCACCTCTAATTGACTCAAATGGTGTCAATTAGCCTATCAGAAGCTTCTAAAGCCATGACATAATTTTCTGGAATTTTCCAAGCTGTTTAAAGGCACAGTCAATTTAGTGTATGTAAACTTCTGACCCACTAGAATTATGATACAGGGATTTATAATGGAAATAATCTGTATGTAAACAATTGTTGGAAAACTTACTTGTGTCATGCACAAAGTAGATATCCTTGTCCTAACCGACTTGCCAAAATTATAGTTTGTTAACAAGAAATTTGTGGAGTGGTTGAAAAATGAGTTTTAATGACTCCAACCTAAGTGTATGTAAACTTCCGACTTCAACTGTACGTGTTAAGAGAAGATAGAACAAAGAACGAAACTGGAACAAATAGCTCCACTATCTCTCTCTTTGCAAGTTTCAGGCAAGTCTATGGGCCAAATGTCCCATCCAGAAGCTAACACCTGCAAAATTGTGATTTGTCCGAATAACCAGTGAAGAAAAACCCAACCTGGGACTAATGCTGCTCATCTCACGCATCCCGTTGTATCATGACAGATCTACGGTAAAAGAGATTCTATGAAATTACTAGAGGGGCTATGTCATAAACCCTCAAAGTTCCAGAATAAGGTGAAAATGACAACCATTAAACGCAGAGTCAATATTCACGACATGAATTGCCCTCGACCACGCCCACAAATTTGGGAAAACAACATTCCTTCCCATTCACCCCCATTGTAAAAGAGACAACTTCTTTGTTGGTTTTTAGTTATACAGAAATAACAAAACATGCCGAAATGTTGATGTGTTGTTCAATGTACATGTAACCAAGTCAAAAATCCCGACCTATGGATCGCAATGCTCCTATGTAGGAAAAAATAGAGCATGCGAGAAGAGCCCTGTGACTTCACGCTATTCGCCTTTGTAGAGTGGGAAATGTGCGGACTCTGTGTCCAATTAGGCTACACGTTACTATGTGTGTGGAAAACATTTAATCACAGGTAAGGCATATATCTTGTTTAGTATAGTTCATTTATAACGCCACTCACTATTTCTAGCTGTATAGTCAATTTGTTTGTGTTCTAGGGCTTGGCTAGCTTAATGTTCCGGTCCGTAGCTAGCTAACTCACTCGGCTCCTAGCACCGTCATGAATAGGGGCATGAGGGAAGCCCTGCAATATTATGTTTTTCTAAGTAGTGAGAACAGGCAATGTTGAAAGGTAATCTTTAGACGTGTTGTACTTTTGTAATTGACTAAAACAAGAAGACAACAAGAAAATTGTGTTTGAAAAGGGTCATGTTTTTGCTGTGAGTTAATGGGGTAACCTAGGTAACCACAGGTTGTTTTCCCAACAGGCGGGCATTCTATTTAATACCGATCGGGACTATTGTTTGAATGTAATGTTGGCATATTGGCAGTTTAAAGGTGCACTATGCAGAAATCGCTCGGCCATTTCCTGGTTGCAAAAATTCTAATAGTTACCTAATTTCAGTTTATGTGACAAAACAAGCAAGTATAGTGTTTAGAATTATTGTACCATCTAAACCGATGTGAAATATATTTTCCATAACCCAAAATATTGTATTTTCAGCTGGTGTACAAAACCGAAAGTAAAAGACGCAAAAACGAAACCTAAAGCATCAATATGTAAATTTAGAAATGTGACGTATTTTATATATGTAAGTCTCATTGAAAGCAAGTCTACAAATGTTAGATCAGTTCTATATGTGCTATTTTTATGCTTCCTGTTTTCAAGTTTTGGCATCTTTAGCTTTCGGGTTTTGTACACCAGCTTCAAACAGCTGAAAATACAATAATTTGGGTTATGGAAAATATATTTTACAGCGGTTTAGATGATACAATGATTCTCCACACTATATTTGCTTGTTTAGGTCACATAAAGTGACATTTGATGAACTATAAGAATTTTAGCAACCAGGAGATGGATGAGCTAATTCTACATAGTGCATCTTTAAGAACAGGAAGCATAGAAATAGCGCACATAGGACAGATCCACCGCTTCTTAGACTTTCTTTCAATGAGAATGACAGATCTATAACTCACATTTCTATATGACTTTAGTCAGATTGCCCAAAAAGTTGCATATTGGAACTTTAATAATAAAAAAATTAAAAAATGGAACCATTCCTCTGTCTGGCTAACAAACATACAGTGCAGATAAATTATTACAATTAATTATTTTACATAATATCTTATCACATAACTGGAAAACCATGATTGACCAAAGTGTCTGACCTTTATCCCATCATAAGAAGGTTCATGTCCATTTGTGTGTATGTTTTCTGCCCACGAGAGATTAGACATTTTGAGATGAAGACTTGAGAACTGTTACCTCATCTTATGTCTATGAAAAGATCGATGTATCACCATTCTCATGTGGGCCACATTCTCCTCTCTGAGTGCTCTGTAACTGACTGATAAGGTCACTTTAAGTGGCCTTTCCCTTTTAGTTACTTATTTAAATCAATACATGAAAAGGGAATATTCAGGGGAATGTTTTACAGCATGTTTTCTCAAGGCTACTCTGGGGAGTGAGCTTTCCACCCAAATGCACTGTTAATGGACGACCCAAATCTCTTGCACTAACATATGTATTTTCTAGCTGTTACAATTACATTTTTTTTTCATGTGACGACTAGTATGTGCTGGACCTTTTATGAATCTGTTGACAGTCTGGATGTAAAGTTCCTTAGCACTGACTCATGCATTCACAGCCCTTTTAAATGAAATACTGTGCTCTCTAATGCAATGAAAGATACCCAAATGCTTAAGGGGCAACTAATAATTCATGTTGTCTGTTAATGTCTGATTGTTGAACATGTGTCATTAGATTGGACCCCAAAGCAGTTACCGTTACAAAGGGGCTCACATGTAGACAAAGGAAGCTGAGAAGTAGAAATCAGTTATTTCAAGTTTCTGGATATATTTGAAAGGCACATTCAGAAGCGTAGTACATTAGTGGTAGTCCTATAGAAAATTATATAAAATAGCCAGTGATGTGTGGTTCGGAAAGGTTATATTTTCATTACCGACATTTTGTATAAAGTTGCATGAGAAAATGGATGCATGCGTTTTTCCATCTCTCGTCACAGCCGTTACATGCAGTTGACTGAAAACCATTGAGTTCATATTTATTGGCAGAGTAGGCTGAGTCATTGTTGAGCGCCACAAGAACGGCATTGTTTGGCACCCTCGATCCATGACCATTCCTAAGTTAACTACAACATTCATTTAACTCTACTAAACAATCAAGGGCTTGGGATAATGCGGTTGGGGGTTGTCAGTTCTACATGCCTAGCTCATGCTTGCACAAAAATGGCAAAGAGGTTACTGTACAGAATGGGGATTGTGTAGCACAAGGGGAGAAGAACAGATGTTAGATATCAGAGGCACAGATCACACAAAGGGTATTCCACCGAACACTCTCACCTTGGAACTCAGCATACACATCGCCCCAACCAACTGTGAGATTTGGATACAGATATTGCTTTCCACAAATGCATATGGTTCCCCTAACATAGTGCTCTTTGTTGTTGAGGGCTTCAACAATATAATAGTTTTTGCATTCACAGTTTGTAGCAGAACTTATTTAACTTATGGTGGTCTGTGTTAATAGTATGCACAGGTTTTCTTAAAAGTTGTTTTAAATCGTTTTGTTTTAATGGTAAGGACGGCTAAAGGTGCGGTCATGTATAGACATGCTATGTCTCTTCTTGTATTATCTTGTATCTTAAAATCAATGTTATACACGCACACACACACACACACACACACACACACACACACACACACACACACACACACACACACACACACACACACACACACACACACACACACACACAGAGACTCTGATCGGATCTGACTCCATTAGTTACACTTATGTATTGAGCAGGATCCCAAACAGGGAAGCAAGTGGTTTGATCTTCTTCATGGAGAGGACAGCAGTAGGGAAACCCTTGTGTCTCTCTGCATTCCAAATCTAGTTCCTGGCTCTGGAACGGATGGATGTGACAGCCATTCCAAAGCCCATTAGAACTGGCGTTTCAGAATAGATTTAACTAAATGGCTGATGCCGTGAGCCTGATAGGCCGAGTCTTCCGTAAGTGTGTCACTGCGCCAGATGGACTCTTTGCTAGAATACATTTTATTATTAATTATGAAACAGACCCTTTAATTTGTACCGTGCATCATGAAAGAAATCACACAGCAGAAATGGCATAACACAGACAGAGTGATTATAACTATATAGACCCTGACTGTGACAAATAGATAACAGCCACCTTTCAAATTTCATGAACATGATTTTTCTCCCTCTCTGAGGGTGCACGTCAGATGAGAGCCGCCTTGAGGTTTGCTGAGGTTTTCCTCTCTCCTTTGTCTGGCCGTCCAGCTCTATGAAGGCTAGTGATCCAATGTGTCTGTAAACCAGGGCTTTCTCCATGCCACCTTTAACCCATTCTACTGGGGCTCCTTGAAGGCCCTCTCAAGGCGTTGCTATGTGAATGACCAGCATGAAAGGATTCCCTAGTCCACTGCACAGAGTTTGGGGGGAGGAGGGGGGTGGATTAAAAGTCACGCTGTTAACGGTACAGCTCCCAAGGATTGGCGGACCCTCAAACCGCCGAGTGCCCTGGCAGCTGGAGAGGCCAGCTCAAAAGCCCCACGCCGGGAAGCATTCTCTCCCGCTCTTTACAGGAGGCTGCTAAGGAATCTGCACATACACAGAGGGGAAAAAACAACCCCCTTTTCTCACATTTCTGACAGAGTTTAGGCAAACTATAGACAGCCCATAGTAGATCATTCTCCACATTCATCTTCTGCCGATCTACCATTCCAGTGTTTAATTGCTATATTGTAATTACTTCGTCACCATGGCCTATTTATTTCCTTAACTTACCTCATTTGCACTCACTGTATATATACTTTTTGTTTTCTTTTGTTCTACTGTATTATTGACTGTATGTTTTGTTTATTCCATGTGTAACTCTGTGTTGTTGAATGTGTCGAATTAATACGCTTTATCTTGGCCAGGTCACAGTTGCAAATGAGAACTTGTTCTCAACTAGCCTACCTGGTTAAATAAAGGTGAAATATATATATATATTTTTAAATCATTTGTTTTGCATATAACTTTTTACCATGTGGATTTATTTGTAAATATAAAAGTACATAGTTCTTCTTTTTAGAGATTCTGAGAATAGTGGTTTTGATCTTTATAAACCTTCTGTTAGGCTGCAGTTAAATCCACAGCGGCTTAAAGCAAGTGGGATTTCAGGTCTATTAATGAATTGTTTTCATTGCAGGTTTGAATGATTAAGTCAGATAGTCACAGATTTCGTGCACATTTTCTCTTTTTATGACCCTGATGTAATTATTTTACCTGACAGTCAGGGATATGGAGAATATTGAAGACAATGCAGGCATAGCAATAGAGGATTAATCCTACAGACAAAAGCATTTGTTTTGAAAAGAGGCGGTGAGCTGTCAGGTTAAAGTTTCAGAGAGAAAAGAGGACAATGAAGTCCAAATTGAAATTCCTCCCAGTGTGGCCTTTCACATTAAAAATGACATTGTTTGGAGACCAGGTACTCCTCCGGGGGACTGGGCCATTGTCTGCCTGCAGTGAGGTTACAGTGTGGCCGCAGGTCACCCCGCTGAGGCTCTGACTGATGATAAGGCTGTGACATAAGCCACCGCTTCTTCCCACCGGAATGGCCTTTATGGATCTGGCA
Source organism: Oncorhynchus mykiss (assembly GCF_013265735.2). Taxonomy (NCBI): domain Eukaryota; kingdom Metazoa; phylum Chordata; class Actinopteri; order Salmoniformes; family Salmonidae; genus Oncorhynchus; species Oncorhynchus mykiss. Next base: position 26,363,815 of record NC_048576.1, read on the forward strand.
GCTTAAAAAGTTTAAAGGCACTCTGAAGTAAAATGGGACTGAGAAACCTCAGGCTATGCATCTCTGAAGCTTGTTTATCATAATAGCATCAAAATATATGCACCTTTTATCATCTTGCCTCAGTAATGCCTCTTACTAAAACAGTAATAAGAGACAAATGTTTTGATTCAGATTTTTCAAGCAATTTTTTCAATTGGGTGGTCATTGTTATCATGTGACTGTATTGGCTGGAACTTGATCGCTTGACAGCCACTGTTATAGGAATAGTGGGACACTGATTTACTGAGTTTAGATTATGTGTAATGAAATGTATACTCCAGTGACTGATTTAACCTAATATTTGAGTTTGAATTTTCTCCACACTAAAACTGTCTTAAAGCAATTAGTCTTGGAGCATTTGTCATGAGTGCTGGCTGGTGCCCATACGTAGCTGTAGGGGAAATTAAACGTGATTATGTAAACTAACAGATGTATTGTAAATCTAAGGCAAAGGCAAGGAGCTCGATGGGAGGGGGGAGTTGGAGCACTTGACACTTCAAACAGCTCCTTCAGCTCAACATCTGCCATACTAAAGCATCCAACATGCAATACCCAAGTCCTAATGGTTATTTAATACAGGCAACAATATCCAAGCATTAGACTTCTCTCTGACATATCAGGGGAGCTGCTGTGCTCGATTCCGATGATTCCAGTGTTCCCAAATTTAGTCGGTCTGAATAATCTGCTGAAAGAAGAGGTAGGAGGAAGCTCTGAAAACAGCAGTCCTCTGGTGCATTGTGTTGGCATTAAGGTTGCCAGCTGCGTGACAAGTGTTATTATAGTGTGTCAGCATTTATCCCCTCAGAGTGAGGTTTGAAAAATAGCCTGGCTTAGCACCCAGAAAGTCTATTCAGGATTTTTAATGTATTTCTTATTCTCTTTTGGAAGGAAACAGAACCAGGGAAGAATTAAATCATCAAGAATCAAATGTAGAAAATATCACATGGTTAGAATAGTTTAATTTCTAAATCCCAATAAAGATAATGAACTAGTCTTATGCAATATTCCATTAAGACTTTTTTTCCTGGGAAGAAAAAGTTGCCAAAGAGGAAACTTGCTGTGATTGGACAATATGGCTGTGGTGGTCTTCTCCATTTAGCATTGTGTCTGCTCAAGCACATCAACCACTTTCTATCTGTGTTCTGGTCAAGTGCTAGATGAACAGTGCGTGTCCACAGTCACATTGCAAGGCAAGGTTGCAGCTGTCTCCACAAAAGGGAAGACTTGTTGGGTAGAGGGAGTCTCCGGTGTCAGTGTGGCCAAACTCAGTGAGATTAAGGCACAGTATCTGTTGCAGATGGTAGTAATATAGCTTGGTGATAATATAGCTTCCCTAATAGCGTGTCTTTCCCCCTGCTGTCTTAAGCTATTAGCCAGCTGTTCCTCAAAAGCAAAACCAAATGGTGTCTTGAGAAGACTATAATTAAAAAGGAAATAACCCTACTGCATCAAAAACGGAATAACTGGACTGTCATCTTTCTGTCTGTCAGACCAGAGCTGTAATACACGCCCCAGGCACTAAAACAGACCTGTTCCAACCTTATCACAACAGCTTTGTTTGGATTTCTCCTTTTTCTTGTTGCTCCTGACAACTGTTGTTGAAACTTTGGTTTCACAAGAGAGAGATTTGCCTTTTTGCAATTAGCTATTTAAATGAAATGATGCAGCAGCAAGTTTAGTATGTTCCATACAAATAGTCTGTATGTCTAGTTTTAACCTACACTGAGTGTACAAAACATTAGGAACACCTTCCTAATGTTGAGTGGCAACCCCCCTTTTCCTTCAGACGAGCCTCAATTCGTCGGGGCATGGACTCTACAAGGTGTCAAGGGCATTCCACAGGGATGCTGGCCCATGTTGACTCTAATTCTTCCCACAGTTGTGTCAAGCTGTCTGGATGTCCTTTGGGTGGTGGACCATTCTTGGTACACACAGGAAACTGTTGAGTATGTAAAACCCAGCAGCGTTGGAGTTCTTGACACAAACCGGTACACCTTAACTATTTTGTCTTGTCCATTCATCCTCGGAATGACACACATACACAACCCATGTTTCAATTCAATTTCTCAAGGCTTAAAAATCATTATTTAACCTGTCTCCTCCCCTTCATCTACACGGATTGTGCGGAGTTAACAAGTGACACCAATAAGGAATCATAGCTTTCACCTGGATCCACCTGGTCAGTCTATGTCATGGAAAGAACATGTTCTTAATGTTTTGTACACTCAGTGTATATTTTAGTTTACTGGTTGACCTTTCATCTGAGTGAGTTGTTAATATTGAGATTATTCACCCTTATTTAGCATTGTTCTGTGGTCGGCCTAACTTGTTTCCAACCAGCATGTCAAGGAATCACACAAAGTGTTGAAAAGGTCAAACTTCAATAAGTTGTTTTATCCTTGCTTCCTCTTGACAGTAAACAGAAGGTTCCCATCATGTTGGGGCGGCAGGTAGCCTAGTGGTTAGAGTGTTAGACTAGTAACCAAAAGGTTGCAAGATCAAATCCCTGAACTGACAAGGTAAAAATCTGTCATTCTGCCCCTGAACAAGGCAGTTAACCCACTGTTCCTAGGCCGTCATTGAAAATAAGAATTTCTTCTTAACTGACTTGCCTAGTTAAATAAAGGTAAAACCCCCAAGAAATGTGTTGGGTGGAGATTCTATTTGCATTTATATAGATGTGGCTGGCTCTATCTCTCTTGTTAACTGACATTGTTGCGGTCAACAGGTTTTTCAAGACAGACCTGTGGTGTGATATGTTGATATAATACATCACAGACTATGCCCTCTAATCAGAAATACTGTGATCACCAGCAGTGGAATTGTTACATTGTGCTACTCTCAATTAAACAATATGAGATTGAGTTGTCTTTCCCAATGACAGGCTGTCATTCGATCCTTTTTGGTTCCCCTCGCCTACTATTACCCTGTGTTTTTTTCTCATCCCGACGTGACTCTGAAAGGAGTCTCTTTGGTGTGGTAGTTAATAAAAGGGAGTAGGGGCAGTCAGATGCAAATCTGGTCAGGCCAAGACATGCACTTATTTTGATTTATGTGTGCGTTTAGTGGGTTTTGGTTAAACCCATTAGAAATGACTTCTCGGTTGTGCAGGGCTCAACGTGTGAAGTGGTGTAATACTTCTCTAGAAAATGATCTGTTTTTGATTAATGCAGTCTTACTATGCACCTGGGACAAGTCTTGACAATGAAATGGTTGTTGTCATAGATGTTTGAACTTGCTCTGAGCCAGGTATTTTGTGAGCATACAAGGCTTTTTCCTTGGAGAGGTGTTAGCTAGACAGACTAGTTACATTCTTACTTGTCTACATAGGGTTAGCATGGAGACGGCAGCTTCGATATCAGCTCTTACTGCCAAATTAATTAGTTCTGTCTACTGTAATGGTGAATTAGTGCTACTGATTCCTCTTGTAGGATAGAAGACACTATTCATGCCAATGCAGCCCACTGAGCGAATCAACTAATCACATTTTCCGTCTGTTTTAAATCCAAGGCAAGGGACTTTTTTTGGCCAGTTCTTTTTATTCACGTTAATGGAAGTTATATTACAATTATTGACATGGGTCTCTCAGGCTACTCAGGTTATGCGTTCTTCCAGTCTGCTGAGTAAAACCTGTTTATTTGCTGGTTGTTTGGGCAGAGGGTAATCAGTTCTCAGTGTGTAACCTGATCAGCAACACCATTGCGGTGCCAGATCCTCATTAAGTCCTTCCTGTAACAGTAAGTCTATGGAAATTCCCGCTGAATTCAGATCACCCTCAATCACATCAAATTCTGCATGAGAATGTCAGTGAACAATATTTTGCATTAACTGCAAGGTTTGTTTTCCCCTCGAGCGAGACTGCAGTCTCTCTGATAGGAAATATAGAGTATAGCATTGAGAAATACCATGAATAATATTATTTGTTGACAAATGCAGCTTAAAGGAGTATGTACATTGCTAATGTATTAGCTCAAAATCATTTGGAAAATGTTCTTATGAGTCTCAAGGTTATAGGAGTTTATAGGAGTAAGTAACCTGTTGCCAGTGGGCCGGTTAGAGATTGTATTATTGAGAGACTTTCCCCCCAGTCAGAAACATAAAGAGAGCTGCCAATCACGCATTCCATGTCAACGCTAAAGGGGGATGGAAGGAGCCAGCCTCATCGTCTCATTCCTCTGACCTGTGGCATTCTTTCCTCCTAACCAAAGCGATGGGAATGTGGGCAGAAGTCATGGACGTATCTGGGGAACCTGCCCCAGGAATGCTCCGCTTGTCCAATTGAGTCTTGGACAATGGTTGTGATGGTTCATTTCCTAACAAAGAACGATAAATATTGAACACTGTTACAAGGGGGTAGAGAATAAATAAAAACCATTATACCTCCCATAGTTTGTTCAGTTGGATCAGAAATCTTGTCTCCCTGTCAGGTTTTGTCCTGAACTACTGTTGCCATGCTTTTGCATATGGGAACTGTCCTAAGGTCATATGTGTTCTTTAGACTTATTACCGGCAAGGACTTGCTTCTGTGCTGCCGGGCATGAGCAAGACAAATTATGCTGCCTTGCTGGAGTCGAAGTAGCTAATTATCTTCCCCAAACCAAGGCAAAACTGGGAAAGAAGCAGAGAACACATGACTTGAAAGCAGTATTGAGGAGGCGACTTTTAAAAATAAGTTTAGTAAAAGAAAAACACAAGTTTTGTCTCTTATATGCAGTGGTGTAAAGTACTTAAGTAAAAATACTTGAAAGTACTACTTAAGTAAATTTTTTTGGGGTAACTGTACTTTTACTTTTACTTCACTACATTCCTAAAGAAAATAATGTACTTTTTGCTCCATACATTTTCCCTGACATCCAAAAGTTCTCGTTACATTTTGAATGCTTAGCAGGAAAGGAAAATGGTCCAATGCGTGCACATATCAAGAGAACAAACCTGGTCATCCCTACTGTCTCTGATCTGGCGAACTCACAGAACACATGCTTTCTTTGTAAATGATGTCTGAGTGTTGGAGTGTGGTCCTGGCTATCAGTGAAAAACAAGAAAATATAGCCGTCTGGTTTGGTTAATATAAGCGATTTGAAATTATTTTATTGTATTTTTGATACTTATTTTTAATACTTTTTGATACTTTTAATTTTTGATACTTAAGTATATTTTAGCAATTACATTTACTTTTGATACTTACGTATATTTAAAACCAAATACGTTTAGACTTTTACTCAAGTAGTATTTTACTGGGTGACTTTCACTTTTACTTGAGTAATTTTCTATTAAGGTGTCTTTACTTTTACTCAAGTATGATATTTGGGTACTTTTTCCAACACTGCTTATGTGTACCATTGGTTTGTATTGTTTTATTTTTCAATTAGCTTTTTCCTAGTGGCCTTGAAGGGATAAAACAGCAGAAGAGACACAATCAGAACATCTTTATGGCGGTTTTAGTTGAGCATTTCTGATGAATGGCAGCCACTGTGTAGGAGTATATTGAAAACATTTGGTTGCTTTAGTTTTGCCCTCTTTGATATCACAGATAAGCCCAAACAATGAACACTGAGTGGTTGAACATTTATTATATGCCCCTGATTCAAATGTCTGTCCATAACTAGTGCTAGCTAGTATTTCCTCTTGTAAATTTGTGATACATTTATGTCCATGTGCCATGCAGCCAAATATATATGTGGTATGTTCTTCAGGGCACCTGCCTCAGAAACACATTACAGAGAAATTTTGTTAAAGCCCTTATCGAGTAGCAGGGGATGTCAGATAAATGTAGCACTAGTCTTAATTTACACCCTCCATCCACACCTTTATCTCCAATCGCCTGCCTTCCTCTGAACCTTATATCACAGAATGTCTCATCATGTCATCCCCATCTCCATGAGGCCACACTGATATATCCTCATTAGAAGCACATACAGTATTACAGTCAGAGGCAGACGCCCAAATTAAACCCATTTAAGGAGCATCCTTCCCTGAGGACCTGTGTTTTGGCCACCGTTCAGATCAGGGCTGGGTTGGCTGGGCTGCCACTAGCCCCCTGGGTCTGTAGTGGGTTTCCTCAGCTGATCAGGGTCCATCTGGGGTTGGGCTTCATCCAGGACTGGAAACATGTCTCTCAGAACCACAGTGACCCTGGTATGTCTCTGTCTCCAGACAACTTAGAATGGACCTAGATTTGATTGATTTATGGTACAAATTTGTACATCTAAATTGAGGAGTGTAGGTAACGATCAGTATTTTCACATCTCAGCAAAAAATATTAAAGCAAAATGTTCAGTATGAGGTCTTTGTGGTCAAAGTTGCATAGTTAAGAGTTGCCAACACTCAGATGTAGGCCCTAACAGTCCATTGATGCTCATGCTGGCTTCGCTTGCCAAATGGCATTTTTACGGTGGTACATTTTTTTGTGATGAATCCCACCCTCATTCCTAGGCGGAATTCATAATTTAGCAATCTTGTTGGTATTCTACAGCGTAGGCTGAGACATATTTAGTCATACAGGCAGCAGGAAGGATGTGTGGAAAATCTTCAGTGGAAAAGGGAGTGTCTAAATTAGTCATGCTGCAGATACAGTACTTTACTGCTTCTGTGGCTGATTCCCTATAGTTAGTGTTTTCTGCAAGTTTATTAGTGTGTAAGCACTGTGTAGGAGACTCTGATATGATTTCTTCGTATTCAACTACAGTCTGCAGTGCACTTCTATGATGTGACTGATAATTATCCAGTGAATTATTAAGTTAAGCCATTGGTTACTTTCCGATATGTAGTAAAATGCTACTACAGTGAACCAAACCCCAGTCACAGTGACACAACTCTTCATACTGCCACAGAATCCTCAGCCTGTTTGAAGGTAATTGGGATAATGAGATCATTCACACAGCCAGCCCTGGGCTGCAGTCTCCAGCCCACGAGAACTGAGAACTGATATACTCCAAACTGGGCTCTTGATCTGGAGGAGTCACAGCCATGTTGCCAATTACTGTATCCCTGGTAATCTCAGGCAGCTCCATGCACTACAGACCAAAATAGACGTCAAAGCAAAGCAGATGTAATGGAGATAGTAAGGAGGGTGATTATTTCTCTCTACCTGTAGGGGGCATCTGTCGCTGTTGCCCCTGGGCTCACAGAGTCGCCGTGTCCCCTTCGATATGTAATTGAACATTTCTGTGAGGGTATTGCAACTTTAAGAAAACACATTAACACCCTTCTAACTGTTTATGTGTGCCTGATCCTCTGTCTACGTACTAACTGCCCATTTGCTTTTCAAAGCCGGGTTGAAGGTAAAATGTATTGAAATTGCTATGATACTTACAGCAGAGCACTGTGATGCACGTGCCTTGAGCGCCTCTGTAAATCAGACTGTAGCTCATTGACACAAATGCCATTATTCCACACTGAACTCACTAAACAATGAACAGTCTGTATTTGAGCAACATTAACCAAGGAATTGGTTTGGTGTGAATGCTATCACAGGTCTTTTTTATACTGTACCCCATTAATGGACGTAAATATACCCGTGTTAATGTGTATTTGCTGTTAAAGATACAAAAAAGTTATGTTATTTTTGGCAATTATATGAAGTTAAAACACAATCAACCTGATTTGAATAAATAAAAATGTGTACAATATGGCAATGGTTTAATAATGCTACACTAATAATTTATTGACCAGTACCAACAGTTTCAGCTGCAGTTGTCTATCTTTTGGACAGGGTTGCAACATCCATATCATGTTGTAAAATATTGTATTTTAACACAATCACAGACTTGTAGGAAGAGTTTTAAAGATTGGATGCAATGTTTAGAGCGTGTTGATTTGCTTTTTTGAGGCATTTATTTTTCTTCTCTCACTGCATAACAGCTTGTTTGGGTTGCGGTTACCTTACCCTCAAATTACTGTCAGAGCAAGAAAATGTTTTTCTGTTAGTTAATGATTTGCAGGCTTGAAGGAAAATAATACCTGCCAATCTCCATTTTTATCCAACCTTAAAAACTAGGACCACAGGAAAACTACTTCTGGTGAAATAAACAACAGATATTATTCAAAGAGCCCAAATCCTTCAACTGCAACACAATTATGAGCAAGTTTGCATTTGTCAATTTTGTCTTCAACTGGAATTGACTGATAATTGTAATTGTTAAATAACTAAGTATTCAACGTGCACGTTTGAATGTTTAGAGTGTATCCTGCCCTCTAGCTAGCCTGAGGCCTATTGATGGAGTTGTATGAATGGTGACGGCTTTAGAGTCCCAGACTAGTTGCACCCCTCTCTAATATTCCATTGGATAGCCTAAATCCTCCAGCAACGGGGCATTGTGGGATGGAAGGGTCTGCCAAGTCATGTGCTTGAATTCCCCCTTGGAATGTGTGAAGGGGAGGTGGGGTGGGGAGAGTGTGGCCATGCCACTCATGAGAGATCTTTCCCCCGTTGGCTGTGTGAAGATCTCAGTAGCATTGTGAGAGCATGTGAATGAATAACCTTCATTTGCATGGACTACGTATAGCAGCTCTTTAATTGGTTGCATTCAAGCCAGTCTTAAGTCTGTGTTCAGTTGTTTAAAAGTGTGTGTGTGTTTGTGTGTGTGTGTGTGTGTGTGTGTGTGTGTGTGTGTGTGTGTGTGTGTGTGTGTGTGTGTGTGTGTGTGTGTGTGTGTGATAGAGAGAGGCAGGGAGAGAGTTTAAGTCATGTGCGTAATGTTAAAATAGGAAAGCAGACCGCTGTGATAATGATGCACTGTGAAGTTTATCGTTCGTCTGAGCACGCCTTGGGGAGGGGCGATTCTGAGCTCACTCTATAAGTGGGGATGGGGGGGTGTTCCATTCAATCACATGAATTACAGTGCTGTTGATTAATAAATATAATCAGTAACAAATGCAACTGAAAATAATTGTGTGTGACTACAATGCAAATTAAAACTTACACTTTATATTATAAATAAATTGACTTTAGTTTTATTCACAGAAAAAAAGTATTTACCTTCATTTTGAATAAGATTAGAAAATATTTGCTCTCCTCTCCCTGTAGACTATGTAATCATTTTTAATCAGAGATGATGGTTGGAGCGAGAGAATGTGGGAAAGGGAGAGAGGAAGCGGGAAAAATTGCACAGAAATCATAACGTTTCTATGGAAACTTGTTTATGCCCGACTGGTGCATCTTGTAAATCCGATTGGCGAGAGAATGAGGCCTTGTCTCCTCCAAAGCCTGAAAGGAACTGCCCAGGCTCTAAGTGTGTAGGAGGCCCAAATGAGTGAAGAACAAAGGAGGGCTATTTTTTCAGTCTTTCACAGTTGATAATGAGCAGCGCAGACAATGGAGATGAGTTTGCTTCTTCAAGTTTCCCATATTGCTTGAGCTTGTCCCCTTGCACCTGGTATATTTGACACATATTTGATTGTCGTTTTCCTAGCAGTGGGAAAGATACTGGGACATTTGCATTTTATTACATTTTTATGCCTACTTGGTTTGTTCAAGCAAAAACGTGCATCAGTGACAGTTCACAGAAGTTGATGTCTTCATTGACAGGCTGAATGAATGTCTCTGATTCAGTGTTTGACCACGTTAGTTTCCTGGTATAATGGAGCCAAATGTCTGCCAGAGGTTGTAACCTTAGGAAGCTGATTTTAATGCAAATATGTTGACTCCTAAACCATCCAATTTAAGATTTGAATAAAATATTGTCTTCACTTGTTTTTCTTGCAAAATAAGGCCTTAAAGGTTGGTTAATTTGGTTTATTACTCACTCAATGTTTTTATAATGATGAAACTAAGATAACAATGTTGTAAAACGATAACAGAAGCTGGATTAATCCGGCGGCCCCTTATCTATAAGTAATCATTCCCCACGGCTTAAAAGGGTGTTTTTCTAATGATTACTAGATTATAGACTTTGAGGGGCTGTGTCTTGAGATTGAGAGCAGCAGTCACAATATGTATTTGGGACTGTGTCTCTGTGGGACCCCAGTGATTTTTATTTAGCATGTGAGGCTGAGATAAGGTACCTAATTATGTTAAACAGTATCCCAGGGGCCTTGGAGTGGAGGCAGCATCAGGCCTGTCAGGTCCAGGGTGGCAACTTATGGCAGGAGATGAGGCAACATGGCTATGGAGGATTAGCTCAATATTGAAACCAAATCCACTGTTATTTTTTAAAATCTGTTTTCACAAATGTGCTCAGTGCAATATTGCTATTTGTCCCTGCCCTGGAAGACCCTAAAAATGTAATTGCAGATAGTTGCAGATGTTATACTTGCTAGTTATTGTGCTCGCCATCATTGTATCATTATCCAGTAAAAGGACTGACCACTCACTGTTTTCCCCCAGTATTGTCTGTGATAGTTTATTATGTAAATGCAGGTTACTTGTTATAACAATGAGTTATGGTGATTCGGACATGCTTGTAACCATATGATATATAATGCATTTTATTTGAGGATCACCATGCATCCTAAACTGAATGTTTATGTATTACAAAAAGATCCTGGTGTGCTAGCTGCATGTAACATCACTTTAAAACCTTACTGACAGTGGAGAAAGCAGTAATAACACCATTCTTTCTCTGATGAAAAATGACCATTGAAAGGATTTGTAAGATGGCAAACTGAATGAAATGGCAATCATTTAGCACCCCTGATGAATATGCTAATCAATCTCATTAATATTCATTACGCTTTAAAACTCACATAATACCCCACTGTGTCTGCTGATTTCTGTCCCTGAAAATAATAGTGATGAAAATGAAAAAACTCTTGCCTTCCATGTCAAATTGTCACTCTTTAAACCGCATTTCCTGTGGAAAGTGGTGGGAGGATATTCAGAGCTCAAAGCCCTAATCGTGAAGATGACCTGTAATTTCCAGTGTTCCGTCTGGAATTTGAACACTGTCTTTGCTTCTTAGCTCAACAGAGCAGCAGTCCTGTTTGATCAGCACAAAGGGAATGGAGGATCTGTTTGGGCATCCCTTTGGTAGATGGAGTAGTAATTGGTAGATGGAGTAGTAATTGGTAGATGGAGTAGTAATAGGCAGTCAAAGCTTTACAAAACCTGAGACATCCTAATCGGCACAGAGGAGCAGCAGACAGGGTATTGTGTTGTTTTCAAGGTATCCTTGTCTTATATCCTTCTCTGACATGTATAGCTACTCGATCATTGTTGTTGTGCATTTAGTCAGGGTTGTGTTTTTGTAGGTGTATCATTCTCTATTTTTGTTGGACCACACAGGGTACTGCAGGCAACCATCAACACAAGTTGCTCTGACACAGTTTATAGAGAAATACCTAACATGGCTTTTGTCATATTGTTCTATTGATGTACTCTATTTTGAGGTGCTTGTGTCAGACCATAACTGTGAACTGAAGAGGGGGCTACTGAGAGACAACAGAATGAGGCAGTCAGGGTCGGTGTTGCAGACAGCCATGAGTTATGTGTTGCTCACTTTAGTAAAATACAGTTGGTTTTTATTTCTTTTTTATATACTGCTAGTCGGCAGCTACCTCAAATGCAGTGAATGCTTTGTTAGCTGCATGACTTTATGCTGGCCCCTGGCCGTTTACCTTATCCTCTGAGGATCCCATGACCGTAAATACAGAGGATTATAACAGAGAGAGCATTGCTGCTTTGTGGAGGATTGAGTGTTAGTTTGAGAAAGTTTGCTAACAGAGCTACATTATATACACACTTTGAAGAAGGCATTTCCATTGGCTCAGAAACACTTTGGAGACAATACGGAAACTAAAGCCAGACACCTGATCAGTCTCTGAAGAAGCCTGAGGATAAGGGCAAATCAAACAGGTTTGGGAAGCCAAACAGAGGACCCAGTGTCTGAGAGACAAAGACAACACCAATCTAACCGCAGGGCCAGGCAAGCTGTGCTCACTCCAGGCTGTGCACTCTGCTTCGTCTTTATGTACAGTAATAGAATGCTGTCATACAGTTCCGCTTCAGTATATAGTGAATAATAATGCATCATCACATCTCCTAAGCTGTTAGCGAACGCAAGGGACCCTTTTTTATGTTACAAATCATGAGTCCCATCATGCAGGGCAAAGATCTGTAAATCCACATAGAACATCATGACGAAGGGACGAGAGAAGGAGAGACTAATTACTAGTGAGTGAATACAGCAAGTAGAGAGACCGGGTTGTTGCAGACTGGATACTAAACGAGCCATGACGGTTTGACATAGTGGAACCAGGGCACATACTTTTGTCTAAGATATCATACTAGCATACCTTAGTTACTAAGGTTTCCCACAGACAGGCAGACTGACTGACATACAGACAGACATAGCTTACTGTTGATTCATTTTAGTGTCGGGAGAATTAGTCGGCCTCCTTCTATCCACCAGGGCCTTAAGATGAATGAGTCATGAAAGCTGTTTTCTTGTCTATTAAACCATGTTGAAAGTGGTTGGGAACAGTGTGTATGCAAATGAAATGTAAATAAGGATCAAGTTGTACATTTCCGTCTCCATCGCAACCAAACACATCATCATCATCAAACTGAGCAGCATCTCTCTGGTAACTAGGACAAGGTTGTTTGGACTTTAAGCTGAACAAAAACACATTCATCACAATACCGATTTGTTTGACTTCTACAGGACCAGATCAAAAACAGACAACATCAGCTCTTCTCTCATTTTGGATTAAGCACGTCAGCAGACCGAAGGGTTCTTATCAAAAAAAGAAAAAGAAACCACTTGAGAAGTATGATGCATCAAAGGCAATCAGCAGGTCTAAATCCTCAAATAGAATTCAGCAGGGCCTGTTGCTTTGAGTTAGAGAGAGAAGATATCAAAATGAATTTGTGAAAGATAAGGCATGGAGCATCTAGATAAGGCATGCATGCCATCTGTCCATCAGCGCTTTGTGTTTATCTGTACTCTCTCCTCACTTGCCGCAGATTAAGCTCAATCAGGGCCCGGGCAGCCCTCTGTCATACTGATTTCCTATTGACATCTGCCCTGGTATTGTGCTGTATGTTTGCTGAGGTAAAGATATGAGATGTCTGCTTTGTTTACAGTGTTTTAAATCAATGGGCATTCATGTAAATGAATGCAAGTGTTTACATTATAACAGCTTGGGCTCTTGGTTGTTATCTGTGTGTTTGATGTTATCAACCCCAGATGTAAAAGCATGTCCCAAAGCTGTCCTCGACTGTCGGCCATGTTTATGTGGCGTTGTAATCACCCGCCCCCGCTTCCCTTAACCTGTTCCTTACAATTCATTCACCCATGATTTGTTTTGCACCGGCTTTAAGTGAAGTGAAATAACAAACAATTTACTTTAAATTAGTCACTGTTGCTCAAGCAACTGCCAGACAGACACGGACAATACTAGTGTATTGGGTAGAGAAGAATCACATTTTATAGAGAGTTATAACACACTGTTATGCAGTGCATGTGATGTATGTCCAGACCTTATATGTATTGCTGTTATTAGAGTATTTGATATTCTTAACTTTCTCTGTCATATTTTGTCTGTTTCAGATTTCAGTATGGGAAGGGCTTGGTGATGTATCCCGAGATAGGAGACAAGCTGGACATTATCTGCCCAAAGGCAGACATGGGGCGGCCGTATGAGTTTTACAAACTATACCTGGTGAAGAAGGAGCAGGCAGACCAATGCAGCACAGTCATGGACCCCAATGTGTTGGTGAACTGCAACAAGCCTGAGAAGGACATCAAATTCACCATCAAGTTTCAGGAGTTCAGTCCAAACTACATGGGCCTGGAGTTCAAAAAGAACGTCAATTACTACATCACATGTGAGTATGTGGTATTTAACCACACCGATGCATCTTATTTTATACCATCTATAAACTTTGTATTGATGCTTAGAAATTACAACACGATTGTTCCTAGATTATTCATAGTTTAATACAGCCCCGACATGGAATAGAATTGCGAACAATTCACAAGGCTTTTCCTTAATCTGTCATTTAGAAATGGGTATTGTAGTGCTGCGATAAGATCAAACAGTTGTATTTTCCATGAGCTTAAAGGGATACTTCATGATTTTGGCAATGAAGCCCTTTATCTACTTCCCCAGAGTAAGATGAACTCGTGAGTCTTGGGATACCATTTGTATGTCTCTGCGTGCAGTTTGAAGGAATTGCTAACTAGTGTGCTAACTAGTGTTAGCGCAATGACTGGAAGTCTATGGTAACTGCTAACAGGGTAGTAGATGCCATAGACTTCCAGCTATTACGTTAACACTAGTTAGCATTGGCTTGCGAAACTACCTCTAACTTCCTTCATACTGGATGCAGAGACATAAAAATGGTATCCGTGAATTCATCTGACTCTGGAGAAGTAGATAAAGGGCTTCATTGCCAAAATCCTGAAGTATCCCTTTAACGTTCCTTAGTATGCCATATATAGATACTGGCTCTTTTTCTTGGAATACAAGGCTTCTGAAATATTTGCTGTGATCTGAAAGAGACCTGTCTAGTACAACTGAATTGATTATCCTTCTGCTGAGCCTGAAATCGTTACAGCTCACATTAAACTCCCTCAGCACAACATGAACATTTTCTTAAGGTCATCTGACTATAATGTATGTTGAATGAAAATCTTATCAGGTAGTCCTTGGTCGGGAATGCCTGAGCGTCCTTGAGTATCTTTTGACCCGTTGTTTTTAAGTGCAGCCACTACTAGCCTAGTTCTCCCTGCTCAGCACGACTCTAAGCGCAGAGGGGTCTCTGAATTTTCTGAGGCGAAATCGTTTCTGTCAGATCCGGTCAGTTGCAATAACACTTAAACTCTGGCAGAGGGGTCAGCTCCAGTCAAGCAGGCCTGATTTGTTCTGTTACACATCGCTGAGCCGAGCCCATTGGCTCTGACACCCTAACACCAGCACATAATCGACTTCACCCGACTCCACAGGTCCACAGGCCCAAGGCTTCTTTTCTTTAACCCTTTGATCCACATGGTATGTCTTTAGATCATCACCGGTGGCTGGCTGGGGAAGGAGCTCTGCTATTGTCCTGTCCTCTCACAGATCTATCAGAACATCAATGACACCATAATGTCCAGTCTCAATGATAACTGGTCTTCAACCCAACGTGGATGGTCCATAAAAACACACTGAATGACTGGTGAAGCATGAAAAAGTGCTTCCAGCTTTGACACTTCTCTAATAGGAAAGCAAACATATTGTGTCTTTGCCACAAACTGATTACATTTCTGATTATCCTTGAAAGTAGTCTGTATATTTTCCTCATGTTCTTTAGTCCTGTTCCAAAAAGAACAATTTATGATGTGGTTGCAAGAGTAAATGGGCCACATTTATCAAAACATGTGTGCAGACTGAATGTGTAAGAGCAGTCCCAGCCACACACGTACAGAACGTTGGATAAGGTATCCGGTATTCTTGTGACAGTGACTCTTTTTAAAGGGGAAATGAGCTCAAGCGCTTGTTTAATTAGTGAACTCTGCAGCTCTCTGAGTATTGGTGGATTAGTGATGAAGATGAGAGGCAAGGCACAGTGCACTCTACACTGCTGATTCACTTGTTTCTTCATAAATCAAAGAGAGGTTTGATAAAAACGCACAACTTCCATTGCCAAGAGTGCTGCTGTCTGTGAGAATATCTCTCTGAGATCTGACTGACTTTGTCTTTGATCTAATCCAGGGTCTCCAAAACTCGGTCCTTACTTTACCCTCTGTAACAGTCTTTCCATGTTTGGTTTGTTACATTTGAAACGCAAAGGTGCGTGTAATGTCCGCTTTTATATTTTACTACGTTTTCTACTTGAATCATCTTTCTCTCTATCCTGGTGCATGCTACTTCCCACACAAAGCCCTGCTCCCTGTCACTCAAGTTGCTCGACCACAGAATCACAACCACTTTCTTGCTGTTCATTCTGCAGCCTGCATGGTCAGATAGATGCAACAAGATGTTGGTGACACGCTGCTTTCCACTATTACACTATTAGTTAGTGTATCTTACTGTCTGCAAACTACTGTCTGCTAGTTTGTCTTTTCATAGCAAGTTGTGGCTCAAATAAATCTTGTTAACCGCTAGTAAGCTGGCTAGCTAGCTTGCTAAATGTAGTAAGAGTCAGAGCAAACATAGCTATCGAATACAGCATGGTACCAGTAATGGTGTATGCATACTATAGATAAGTATGTTATTTGTGCAACGATATCAAAGAAATTAATCATAGTGGGCAGAACAAGCAAGGAGGTGGGCAGAGCCAAGCATGAGCTAGTGAGATCCTATTGGCGTGTTCTAGAATTTATTTGCACATTTCCAAATTACTTTTGTAATGTATATAAACAAAGTGCATATAAATGTAACAATTCAAAACGAATCTGAACAACACAATAATAGAATATTTCACCATATCAAAGAAAAATAAATAACAATGTGTAAAACTGCAGCATCCGACTTAAAACATTAAACTGGTCCATCTTTTCCCGCTCTTATTATTTATGTTATAACCAGCAGCACACAGCAATGCTGACCATATTTAGCTTTTATGAGAAATTTGTATTCAGAAATGCAAGCTACCTCACTTTCGAGGGGCGTTCGCGGTTTCTTCACTCAGTAATTATTTGTCCCGTTTTTAAGAAGACCCTCTCAGAGGGAACAGATGTGGCCACTATGCAGAGTCTCCCTGTCATGACTTTAGTAAGCCATGGCTAGACAGAGGCCTTGTTCTTCCACCAGCGCAGAGGATCTGCAGACCTTTGGAGGGGCTCCTCCAAATAGGGACGGACCTCCTTTATGGCATCTGCTGAGGGATTCCTTCGTGCTGCATCCCCAGTTGCTCTCTCGTCAAACAGCATCCAAACAGCAGACGTTTGTGGCACTACTGCTGGTGCTTCTGCTCCATCTGATCCCTCTTCTTCCTGCTGCCCTGGTGCCTGAGCCAACTGACTGCTGGGGCTGTCCCTCCCTGCTGCTGAGGTTATTCTTTGAAGAGCCTCATCAATCGCTCTGGCATCACTGAAGGCTAACTTCTTAAACCTGGGGTCAAGTGCAGCGGTTTCTTATAGCACGTGATTATATTCCATTCTGTGGATCTTTCTGTCCATTGATGAACATAGTGTGTCCATCAACTCTGTCACATGTCCTGTGGTTACATTTGCTTCTCTCTGGCGACTGGCTGTGATTCGCTGCAGACCCTTACACAGGAGTATCATTTCTGAAGCTGTCGCATAGCTGAAAAGAGAGATCAGTAACTTATTAGTTCAGGTTCATGTTTTGTCGACTGATACTACATTCTCATCTACCGGTCATATACATATATAATACTGGATTGATGTAGTAATGATGTAGTAATAACTGCTTACTGTACCTCTCTCCACTGATCTCCATAGTGACCTGCTCAAAGGGTTCCAGGACTCTGCACACCTCCTCCACCACCTCCCATTCCTCTTGGGTCAGAGCATCAACAGGTGGATTGACAATGTCCAGGGTAGAGATGATGGCATTCTTTGACTCAAGAAACTGCTTCAACATATAAAATGCTGAATTCCACCATTGTCCATTGTTTAGGCCCCAGCTCAGGCATCCCCATCTGGCGTTGTGTAGACTTTTTAGTTTTTCAGCACCTACTGTGCCCCTGTGGAAGTATTCTACAGCTGCTTTCACTTTGTCCACAGTGGGCTTCATCACCTTCAGAGCATCTCTTACAATCAGGTTGATTGTGTGGGCAAGACATGGATGATGGGTCCATTTTAAAATGTTCATGGCTTTGGTCATGTTAGCGGCATTGTTAGCGGCATTTCCATCTACTTGCCACTCTCAACAGTTCCTCTCCCAAGTTCTCTGAGGTGTGTCTATCGCTGAACTCAAAGCAGTCCAGAAGACAGCTAGACATCGAAAAATCTTCAATGAAGTGACATGTAACCAACATGTAAGACGTGGTTACCCTTGATATCCAGCAGTCAGTGGTAAGGAAAACTGCAACTTTTTGGACTCTTTCCCGTACTGAAACCTGTGTGCTCTCGTACAGTTGTGGAATAAGTGATTTTGAAAGGGTTTTCCTGCTTGGAATTATGTACATTGGATTTAGACTATTGCTATAAATTCTAAAACCTCTGTCTTCCACGATCGAAAATGGCTGGAAATCGGTGGCAATCATTTTAGCCAATGCAATATCAATTTGGCCTTGTTTTGCTACAGACATAGACCTTGGCATAAACTGGTCCATAGAAGACTGCGTTGCTGTGGGTCGCGGAATAGGCCTACTTGACTGAGTGGATACATCTCCACGTGTGGAGGTGCTGGCTCCAGCACTATCACTAGCAGGCCCGTTAGTTTCTCGAAGCTCCGCTACAGCTAGCTTCACAGTTGGGTGCACAGTTCACATATCCTGGTGTAGGTTGTGCGTAGAACCGGCTTTATATGAGATTTTGTTTTGGCAAATTCTACACTGTGCTCTAACATTGTGTACATTATTAAAATGCATCCAAATGCTACTGTGCTTCCGACTCATTTTCCAGCTGTTGTTTTCACAGCTGTCCTTCATCTCTCTCCTCGGCTGCTAAGTGTGTGACTGTGAGTGAGTTGGCTCGGCCCTCCCTCACGCATCTTTGGTTCATTGGTTGACAATGCGTGTCTGATTGACAGGAACAACAGGTGAGGCTGTTAGTCTGAGCAGACAGTCAGAATGAATGTGTGTGCGCTTGAGCATTTAGGCCTATATTATTTTATTTCTTTTTTTGTTCTTTGAATTAGTTAATTCTATTCATTTAAATCTTTTGATTATTCAGATCTTAATTTTTAAAATATTTTTATAAATATATTTGACTCTTTTGATATGCGAGTCGGCTCCCAACGTTCACCTACAAGTGCTGGCTCTTAGAGCCGACTCGTTTGTGAACGACCCATCACTACTCTGTGAAGTACGCGTGTGCAATAACTGAATTTGCCTTTGCACTCCTTCTAAACAACACCGCTTTTGTAAACTTTGGCAAAGGGTAAAGTCTACAAAAACGCAGTCCACTCTGTTTGTTACAGATTATAATTTTGGAAACAGAAAACTGTATGGAAATCAAATGTTTCATCGATGAGAAAATTAGAAGAATGTCGGCCAAAATCCATCTCACTCCATCTTCTCCCACTAAGGGCCACTGGGCATCCTCTCATCACCTAGTTTGGTAGTGAGTGGAAACGCCAACCAGATGCTTCACATTTATACACGAGACAGAACATGCTGTCTCGTTGTTCTATCTGTGGCAGTGTCTTCTAAATCAGAGAGGAATAGGCGAAGCATGTATATGTTAGCTAGCTACATGAGGTAAGAAAACGTCTAATGTAACATCTAATTAGTGTCACCTGGAAACACTGGCCAACAATTTTGGTTGTTATGTTGTTACGTCGAACAACAATGAGCCCGGTTACATGTACACAATAATATGATTATTGTGGATAATCAGATTAATATAATGTTTAGATTAAAATGTTTGCATGCTTTGCGAGAATAACTATTTTCCTAATAATCCTGTTTACATGGACATATCTGAAATCAGGCTACCTGATGGGACTTAAATAAATGCAGAAAATCAGCAATCAAAAGAAACTTTCTACCACAGTGACCATGTTATTTTTGCAAAGCCTATTTGTTTTTGTGTTTGGACAACTATTTCTAAAATGTTCACTTTCAGTTTATCCGAACCCACTTCACTTGCGCATGAGAGAGAGTTTTGCGCTACCTGTGTTTGCACATGCGCAGATAAAATACACCACTGGAACGCCGATTAAGCTATTTGCATGTCCTAATAATTTGAAAGATTGCTCAGAAAACCAAGTGTTTTAATTGGCAAGTGCTTACTTTGATTTTCACCTTACACCGATTAAGATAAGGTCATTGTATTACAGAAAAACTTTATTGACCTGAAATTAGTACTGAATGCAGGTAAACCTAAGTATATGTAAAAAGCCGGTCTCAGGGATAGAAAAAGGAAATTCCTTTGGTCTCTACTGAGTTAGGTAAATCAGCGTTTAGTTTTCTTGCACCTTATTTGTGGAACTATCTTCAAAATGTTCTTAAATTTCATGCTCTGGTGCCTCTAGGGCAATTCAGAAAGTTGATTGAGGACCTTATTACTGAAGAATGTGTTTGTTTTTATGACCATGTTTTTCTTCCTGCTTGCATTTTGTATTTATATTCTGATGTGTGTATCTTCTGTAGTTTATGTAATTCAGGGCTCATATGTAAAATTAACCTTGGTCTCAGTATGACTCTCTGATAAAATGGAATGAAGGTTAAATCAATTAGCAGAGTAAGGTGTTTACATTACTATTATGATACTTTGCCTACTGGTATAATCAGTTTAATATCGAATTATTAGTGTGCATGTAAACATACTCAGTGTATTCAAGGTGCGGCCCACTACAGTCCAACTAGGGTTACAAAGGGAGGATATATTACTGGAAACTTTCGAAGTTATCAGTACACTACCAGAATTTTGCTACTTTTAAGGATTTTATGTAATCTATAACAAGACATCTAGTGGCCTTTTGGGTGCTTCAGATGAGCACAGTTGTCTAATTATCTCAGGTCCTCTGTGTGGCCTTATCACATGTAAAATATATAAAAGAATTAAGTAAGATGATAAAAAACATGTTTGGGGAATGACAAAATATTTAATGACAAAGCTGTAAAACATTATCCTAAATATAAACCATCTATTTAGTGAATACAATTAGTGTTTATTATGAGGGTTTCAGCATTCCTTTTGTTGACGCACATTTATTTTACTATGTCAATATGTATTTTTTGTCAATGTTTTGGCGTCAAACTGGTGGCAGTTGTGAAGAAAAGTCAATATTTGGAAGAGTTAATAGAAAATAATCCTGTTGTTGATTAGATGCTTGTTTGCATTAATTAGGCTATTTTCTCTTTAACCAAAGGTTCTTTCTACTACAAACTCACGGACAATATGGACACATATATAACCAATAAAAGTAGATATGAATACATTTTTTAAAAGTTATTCAAGTATAAATGACCAAAGTTACGATAGTTTGCCATAGATTGTCTGTTAATTACTGAAGATTCTGGTAACTTTGGTAAATACTGGTGGCTTTGCAACCCTAATTCCAACTAAAGAATTTGAATAATAATTGTATTTCCATGATTCCAGCAGTTCACCAGTTAACTATGCCAAGATTTGTTTTCCCATATCATGCAGCCCTGCGTGGCACCGTTTGGAAATGATAACAAAAGTGCAGGAAATGCTGACATTTATGAAAATGCTGAAAATTAAGTTGGATTGAACAGTATAGAACAGTCAGAATAGAGAAAGCCCCATTGAAACCACTTATAATGTATTTGTTGCCAGCCTAGGGTAATTTACTAGTCATAATGCATATTGAAAACTTGTATTATTTAAAAACATAAAATACCGTCAAATACCATTGAATCAAAAATGTGAAAAATATCTGCATTTTCTTTCACCAGAAAATTGTGAGATATCATAGGGGTTACATTTAGACTGTATCAAGGACATATAAAGCTGTTTTATGGGCCCAAGTAGTTCTTATGACGTTAGGGAAAATAAAGTACCTTGAAGAGTTTCCCTATTGAGGTCAGATCTTTGTTTCCTTTGACTCAAAACAGCTGACCATGAAAACTCCTCAGACAGAACAGATTCATCATACACTATATTCAATTGGTATGCCAAAACGTCTCAATCTAACTCTGGGATAACGATTTTTCTATTAGGTATCACTCTGCTGATAAGATTAAACTTCCTTGGCACTTTTATATAAATGTCTCAAGGCAATGTGACCCAGCTGCTCCAGCTCTGTGTGCATTTTAACTCTGTCGCTCAGAATAACTGTTGCTCTATGACATACTTGTTATTACTCTGTGGCAGAGGAGCCATAGTGCTTCATCACATTTTTTTATACTCCTCTGTAAACATCATTAGACCAGAGATAATGCCTCTAATTTGCTCCAGTGATGGGTGGGAATGCAACACACGGAGGAGGCTAAGCATAAACTTTTTATCTCACTCTCACCTCAGAATCAAAAGATATGCTCTTTGGTATAGTTCCCTCACACTGTGTTCACGGACATGGAGAGGATTATCTTTGTTGACTGTATGCACACTGGTATAGCTTTCTCATATGCCGTGCGTTGGGAGTCAGTTCTTGCACTGGCTGCACCACATAGTTCATCCCCACAGTAAACATACGACATGATCCGTATGGGCCTGTGGTGGCCACCTACCCCCCTCCCTGTGGTGGTGGGTCTTTCCCTGTGTGCCCCTGTGCAGAGGGTCAGCGAGTCTCAGCAGGAGGGGTGTCAGTGATAACCCACTGATGTCAACTCCAGCCTGACCACCATTTGGCAGCAGGGCCAGTCGGCCAGACCACAGGGCTGCAGTAGAAAGAAACAGACATACTGAAGTGATTATACTCCCAGATAGAAAAAAAACAATCCCCCAAACAAAAATCCATTTTAGCATGGAGTTCTTCCATGCTAATCATCTCATGCTCTTTTCAAAAGACAACACATCCCCCTACTTTGAACAATGTGTATGTCTATGGAGGTTTTTTGTTGGGAGAACCTATTTTCTAATCTGCACACTGATTGATTCCCTGTTACCTGCCACGGCTGATGGTGACACATTGTGACAGCTGCCACTCCAGTTTCGGTGGGGGATTGGAGGCCCATGAGTGGGTTTGAGAAAGAGAGACCGAGATGTGCGTGGTGTTGTTTGTGTGAGTGTGTGTGGGGGTGTGCACATATAGTACGTGAGTCTGCATGCGTACGTGTGTGCATATGTAATTGTGTGTGTAAGTGGGAGAGTGTGTGTGTGTACTGGGTGGGATGGTGGGCTGTTGGCAGGACATGGCCATAATCTACTAAATGTCTCTGGAAACTGAGCTGATTGGCACCACAGCCTGAATTTCCATCCAGTGCATTGTAGGGGCAGAAGAGGACATGTGTGCAAGAAAAGCTGAGTATGGAGATGTTACAAGATAATAAAAACAAGACCTTATGCACTATAGTACACTTACAAGCGAGGTATTGTGAAAGAAATGCTTGAAGCTCCTCAGAAAACCACAGATTTGAACAATTACATAAATATAATGAGTACAATTTCAAGCAAACAAACCATTTGAATGATTTTCAACATTAAAATGTGACTAGTTATCCACATTATGTCTCCCGAGTCATTTGATATGGCCCCTGCTGTTCCAGAAAAACACAACAAAGCCTTCCGAAGCAGCGTCTTCCTGGATCTGTTACTTCCATGGCTCTCACACCATGTGTAGTGCATTTGCTTCTCCCATAATCTGCCTCTTCTCGATTCAGTTCATAAAGCTCTGTGTCTGTAGAATTCACAGTAGCTTTGAAGATCTTCAATCCTGGGCCCGATTACAATTAAACTCTTTCATCATGTTCCGCTAGCATCCTCTCTCGCTGCCATAACTTCTCTAAAATGTTACACCCACTGGGAACCTTGATTATAGTACTCGCAACATTAGAATACGTTACACACAAAAAATCTGTCTATCAAGAAAAAGATGACAGAAATGAGCTATTCAAGCAGAACATCACTGATGCTTAGTCATTGGTTCAACAGGCTGACTAGTCTCTTGTTAATTTTGACTCCGTGGCTTGCTGCTTGGTGAACTGGTTTCTATCACAAGGCCATGTTACTTGTGTATCCAGTTAACTGGTCTCTGTTACTGGTCCAGCTCGCTAACTGAGCTTGACTCAAAAGCCTTCCTCTAGGAATTTAAATCAATGTGAAACACAAACACAGCAAAACAGCTGCTTAGGCATTACTCCATTTTTATGACAGACTGCACCGATCATATATTCCCCATGTTGCCTCGTATCTATTGTCCTGATTCCTCTTGGTCTTCCATTCCCGGCGTAAACCCTCTCTCGAGGTGTCCTTCATAGCAGTTTAGTCAGGAAGCAGCCAGAGAGCTGCATGAGCCTTGTCACTGAGGTAGAGGGAATCACAGTGTAATTGGGCCAGATATAGCACCATTTCCCCCCTGAGCACTGTGGATGCAGGAGGGGAAGGGGGAGATTTGTCATGGAGGCTCCCTCCGACAGCTGACTCTAATCTTCAGCCCAGCCCCAGGAATGATGTCATCTGCTGCGCTCCATCTTACCTCTGACACACCATGACATCTCCACTGTCTACCAGTCTAAGACCTTAAAGTGACAGTCTCTCATCGCACACGGGCCAAGATGCAACGAGAGATACACAACTGGGCCAATATTCTTCATATGTATGCAGTGCGGGCTGTAGGCCATGGGAGAATATGCATGTCTCCTTGCGAAACTTGGGAGTTAATTGTCATGTCTTATACAGTGTAATTACTGTCATTTGGCATCAAATGAAATTGGCTTTCCCTTGACTTTTGAAAGGCGTAAATGTGAGAAAAAAGAAAAAAAAGGGTCTGGTATTGTCTAAGAGAGAAGATAATGTGAAAAGCATGATCCTGGAAACATTAATGTCATGCTCTCTAGAGAAGTATTAAAAAGCTGGAAAAGACTGAAAAATGAAGAACAGGAAATTTACATTTGAAAGGTTCTCTTTTTATCACTAGTTCAACTGGTCCCTGGATACTCCTAATGTTTTTAAAAAAATCAGGAATAGATCCAAATGTAGGCGTAATGAAAATTGTAATGCCTAAGTGTATTGTGTTGCACATGTCACAACAATGGTGCTGGAGTGTAGGACTTTTGCTCGGGGTTTAATTATCTAGGGCCTGGTTTATTCTAAAAGAGCCTCTGATTATTTATTGATAGTTATCGCAGGCCTAGACTGCACCTTGAGGGTGAGATCAGAGCCCTTCCGAAGCTGACTGGGATGCATAAGGAAGTTGAATAGCCGGTCACTTTGGAATAAAGAACAGATGATTCTGATTTTGAGGACATAACCCTGGCTTTGATGTACCGCTATGCAGCCACAGCTTTTGGAGCTGGCCCGAGCCAACATTTTTCATATGCCACAGATGAAGAATGAGAATTACCGGGTTCATTTTCTTTTACAGTGGCTGCCATGTGAGAGGGGTCAAGTTTCCCTGAGGTGGAACCAAGGGGCTTTCCATAGTGGTCGCTGTTATAGTGTTGAGAACATCCTATTCAGATGTTTATTCAAATGATGTGAGGTGGTAACTAAACTCCTAAATCTCTGTGTGACCCACAGTGTCAACAGCTTGAGTTATATCAGACAGAATCAGTGTGCAGTGAATAACCTTTTTTTAAACTGAAAATAGAAATCAGTCATAGAGTTGTCAGTCATATGAAATGTAAAGGAGTCAGTTGTCCCATAAAATAGTGTGATCCTGTGTGTTAAATAGCAACGTATATCTACCAGATCTGCATTTTTTGGTTTATCCACTTCCCTGTTCTTGACTTGTTTACTCTCTTGATGTGAATGTAATGGGCGTTTTGGTTAGAAGACGCATATTTATCGTTCGCTCTCCAGACAACACATTTGATCGCAGGCTTTGGAGTTCCAACAAAGCATGTGCTTTTGATTTTTTTATCTAATTGCAAACATAGGCGCTGTCTAGATCATAAGCCAAGCTTTCCTTTTGTTTCCAGAAGCCTCTGCTTTCGTGGTATACATCCAATCTTAGATCATTTTAAAAAAAATAAAAAATTATGAACTGACCTCATTGAAAGCTTGAATTTCTTAAAAGGGGCCCAATCAGCAAACTACTTTCGACATTACTAGTCTTTAGAGCAGTTCTGTTTTACTTTTACCCTCTTCTCTCCTTTCACTTGTGTAGGGGTGAAGATGAGAATGAACTAGCGTTGTTTAGCTTTTTATGAGATTCCTGTGTGGAGCTGTGGAGATTATTAAAGTTGACCTTTGCTTCTTCAGAGAGTAGCTGTTTTTTCAGTTATTGGTCAGTCTCTGCTTCTTCAAAACACTGAACCATCTGCGCCTCCACATGGATCAGATCCTCTACCTGTTGCCATAGCGATGTCCCTAAGGTCACCTTGGCCTTTGGGGGCCATAGAGTGAGGCATGATGGGACGTAGTGATGATGCGTGTTATGTAGGGTAATGAGTGCGCCCCCTGCTCCCTGTGCATACACAGCTGAAACTAAGGCTAATTTAACACCAATTCCTGCTTTTAGGGAGCTGAGGAGAGAGGGTATTAAGTCAATGTTCTTTCAGAAAGCTCACCATGTAAGATCAAGCTTGCAGTGTTCCAACAAACTGGCCAAAAATCCTAGATATATTTTTTAAAACATTTAAATAAAATTGCTAGGAGAAGCCTTAGAACACGCACCGCGATTATAAATGGTAGGCTACAGTTCACTATTTTGGAACAATGTAATTTTGAATAATAGTCCATTAAGATCTGAAATTTGAAAATGACTGCAGTAGTTGTGTTCACTTATATATCATTAAGATAAATGAGAGCAATCATAATCAGAGAAAAGTGTTGCTGCTAATGGGATTTCTAGCTGGATGCGAAATTCCTCTTTTTAAACCATCCATCTCAGTCCTGGGTAAAGGATCGGTTGTTGTGGAAAGTATTTCATGTGTTAGGGTTTCACAAGTCACTGTTGACTTTAACCATCAATCGATGAAATCAGAAGGGCACTATGAAAAGGTCAGTGCTGGTGCTGTCAGATCCATCATAGACAGGGCTGCACATTGGGGCGTGCCTAGTTTTCTTCAATCTACTGTCATTTGTCTTTGGTTATGAGCAACAATAGAGTGTGGAAGCAAAACATCCTCCTAACTAGCCTTTCTCCCAGTCTTTGATGTCTCAGCAAACTCTCTATTGATGCTCTAAAACAAATAGATGCGCTAACATGGATATTGCTAGTCGCTCTCAATTTGAAAATGTCTAACACCTCTCCACAGGTCCTTACAAATATTAATGTTGTCTTCCTTTCTCATTACATCTGAGATAAAACTATAAGCAAACACTCAGTGGGCATTCCACCTTTCATTCTATGAATCTACTTCTCAAAGTTGTTTAGAAAATAGTAGAAATATTTAGAAATATTTTTTTAAAAACGACATGGTGCTAAGAGCCATGATTTGTTTTGTATATCATTGATATGAGTAAAATGTCTTAAGTTGAAGTTTCTGTTGACGTTATCATAATATACTGGAGTTCGTCTTGGAACAGTAATTCAAAGTGTTAGATATCCCTGTAGAGTAGATGATAGCGTGTCCTTGGAGAAGATATTTGAGATATGTTTACTCAGACCTCAGAGTCACTCAGACAAGAATAACTATGAGATAATTGTGAAAATATGCTTCATCATGAATTTCCTTGTGTGTTCTGTGTGCTGGAAAACCAGCCATGTCAGGTTTCCTGGCTTCTCAGGCTGTATGATAGGGAGTGGCTTGTATACCACCCACACAGTTAGACAATCAATATTAAGTGGTACTTCTGTGTCCAGAGACCTGGTACAGGCTGCTGTGGGAATACACGTTGAGCTGCTTTTACAGTGTCTCTTGTGTGGTAAGTACTTTGTCCTTCAAAAGACCATTTGTTTTATTAGAAATAGAAAACATCAAGAAAAGTAGAGAAGCCCAGTGAGAGAAACAAAACATATCTATCACGCCCACCCAACAAGCACAACCAAGTACATACACACACCACCAAACTATGTAATATGTCCTAAGTTCTACCCCATGTATTCCTTATACCAGTTTGGGAGCAGCTCCATCTTGTCCAGTGTATAAGGGTCTGATAAGGTTTGTCCCACTGCTATCTCATTGCACCATTTGCACTGATCCATAAATGCTCCTGACATCTATTGGATTGTAAGGGGGCTGTTTAGTCCCAGGGCTGTCAATCCTGTACAGAATGGATGGTGTGACTTTACAGGGAGCAAGTTAAGATGCCATTTTTCTCATTTAAACATTCATCACTTTAACATAAATAAAAGATAAGGATATAGTCCGGACCACAGTCCTGGGAGGCTGTGATTTGTCTATGGAAATTAGTGGAGTCTATTGGTTCGATGAACCTCCTGCCGGGTGGGGGACTGCATGACACTTTTATGTGTTTCCTATCATAGACGATGCTTGAGTTCAAATATCAAATGACAAACACTCTGCAGCACAGTAGTTGAGGAGGAGTGAGGACACAAATGTTTGAAGAACCCATATATCGGTGGATAGCAGTGTGTTTTTGGGGGGTTTTACTACACTTGTGGCGACCAGAATTGTTTTATTTATTTAACCTTTATTTAACTCACACGGATATCCCTGAAATCCTCACAAGGATAGTAAAACAAGGAAAGTTTGGACAAGTGGGGACATTTTGCAAGTCCCCACAAGGAAAAAGGCTATTTTAGGCTTAGGGGTTAGGTTTAGGGCTGGGGTTAGACTTAGGGTTAGGTTTGGGGCTAGGGTTTAGGTTAGGGTTAGGGGTTATGGAAAATAGGATTTTGAATGCGAATCAATCGTTTGGTCTCCATAAGGATAGTAATACAAATGTGTTTGTGAGTGTGTGTGTGATGAAATATTGTAGGTGTTCTAGCCTGTGGTAGTACCAAGTTATATACGTGTACCATAAAGCTATACATCTGAAGGCTTTTTTTAACGTTTGTCTCACCTGTTATACTGAAGATGAACTGCAGTATGTTCACAGGATGTGATGTGGTGAGGCATGGCGCTACAATTATGCTGTATATACAGTAGGATGGGGGTTGTCCCCATATTTGAGTTGTCCCATGGAAAAAGAGTTTGGAGAGTGTAAAGTCCATCTGACGGTATAATATATGGCATTTAGCAGATGCTTTTATCCAAATCTACTTACAGTTATGCAAGCATACATTTTATTTAAGGGTTGTCCCGGGAATCAAACTCACAACCCTGGCGTTACAAGCGCAGTGCTCTAGCAATGCTCTACCAAATTAGCTACAAAGTCCCACAGTACACTAAATATCACATCTGCGCATTGGAGAGGGAGTGAATAGACGCTAAAGCACTTCAGTTCCAGTGTTAGAATGCTGGCAGGCTTCTCTCCACTGGAGGAAAAGCGATATGTGAGGCTACACCATTCAAGTAATATGCCATTTCCATCCCTACATTGCGCCAAGATTTCTGTAGGAAAAGAAAAGAAAGAAAGATCTAACTTTGTCCCTAGAGAACACAACCTAAGTCAAAGGTTCTTGTGTACACCTAAATTCTGCCTACTTAAAGAAAATCTTTTGTTTCATTTTTCATTTGAGGGATTTCATCTTGTTTGGAAGTATGCAGCACGGAGATAAATATGTGCACAGAAAATAATAGGTTAAATAAACATGTTGCCATTACGTTCTACTTTTCACGTCACGATTTCTGTTTTAATTACATCTGAAACTGTTTTGATCCCATTCTATTTGATCCCACTCGACGTGAATCAGTTTGGACAAGAATTAAAAATGACATCCCCTCTCAACCATTGTAAACCTTGTAAAATCCCTATTTTAGTATGACCTTGAGAATAAAGGATCTTTGAAAGCTGTATTCAGCAGTATCAAATGTTAGTTTTCAGTAGTTTTCAAATGAATCCCTTCTGGTGTCTCTTGAAGGCTTGTATATTATCTCTGTAGTTTCCTTTGAGCGAAATCAAATAATCACAGCTTGCAGGATGAGCCTTCGAGGCATCGTCTCCTCTGTCACTCTGCAGCACCCGAGTTTGGGTTTCAGTGAACAGTGGTAGAGAGTTACCCAGAACAAGTCTTTTGGGGTCTCTCCAACTCACTATTTCTGTGAAAAAACGCTGCCTCACCAACGGTAAACAATTACAGTGCCTGTGCATCATCTTTAAACATGGGTTACAGCTTTGATCTGTGCTCTGTGTGTAATTACAGCTATGCCCGTTAAACTGGGGATTTGGGCAAAACTAGTCATTCCCTGGTCCCTGTCAAGCTCAGACAACCAACCCAATACATAAATGAAGTCACATGGAACCGAAGTAAATGTTGACTTTTCAATTTACACTTGACTGCTGTCAAAATGAAAAAAAGACACATCTGAGGGCTTTTCATTATTGCTACCTTGCTGGAGTGTTTATAGTCATACAGAACCTTGTTGTGGAAATATTGAGCACATGTCTCTCCCGGATGTGCTTGAAAGACAACACTCATAACCCACAATTAAATGTCTGTTCAAACACTGGCACCCTCTCAGGCGCCCTCTATACACCTACAGCCATCTTAGCAGCCATGGGGACCCTCACAGATCCTGCTGACAGGTTCAGCGGGAGAAATAAAAAATGTCTCTCCCTTAATTTCTTTCAAAGCCCTGCTTTGGTTCTGATGTCTAGTAGTGAGCCTGCGGTCGCATTCTGATGTGAGGCAGGGAGACGGTGGCAGCGGCGCAGCTGATCTCCCCCTCCCCCTTCCTGGTCTGGGACTCCCAGCTCCCATGGTGCAGCTGGCACCCGGGATTTAAAGGTCGTCCTTAATATCATTGGCGGAGCTGAGTGTGCTGTAATCTCACAACAGCGCTGAAATCTCCCCTCCAGACCCTCAGCTTAATTTGGCAGCAGGCTGGTCAACTGTGCCTGATCTGATGGGACAGCCTTAGGCCTTAGCCACTCTCCATTGAAGCCCTAAAATAACTGCTTCCAGTCCTAACCCAAATCTTTAGCATCTTAATATCTTACTGACCGTAAACACGGCCAAAACCAAGCTTCTCCCTAAAGATAGAGTGAGTCCAAAATGTTCTCAACATTTCACAAGCATATAATTATAATTATAATCTGCATAACATACCAGTTTCTTACTTTTCCAGATTTTCATATGTTTTTCTATATGGACAGAGTAGCTAGCTGCCAATGTTTCCAGTGTCCCCTGTGTGTCTGTATGATGTGGGTCAGAGTAGCCGTGTCCTTGTCTCAGAATGCTGAATCCCACTCCAGTTTCTGTCAGGGTGGCTGCCTGGCGTAGTCCTTGGAACACAGTTGTCAGTGCTCATCTGGGAGTTGAGTTTACAACGACCCATTCTATCCCCTAAGCCTATCACCTATCTGCTTGCTTTGTTTTCTCTGTGCCTTTCCTGGCCGTTTGTCCCAAGGTTTTAAAGCGATGGGTCAGTGAAGGTCCTGTCACCACTGGAACAGATTAACTGTGTTTCTGTCAGATGGGGCAGAACTCAAACATCTCAGATGGTGTTTGGGGCAAAGATGCCACTAGTAGTTACAGTAAGTTACAGGAAATAATACAGAAGCTGTGGCCTAAACATTATTGGCATGTGGTCCTGTATATAGGAGAGTTCTGTAATACCCCTAAATTAATATGTAATAAAACATTGTTTATTGAGACATTTTTGACATTTTTGCAAATGTTTAATAATTACAGTACATATGGACCTTGTATGCCACATGCTGATTCATGCATGCATGAGTACATGTTCTTGCTCAGTGAACACTTGTACAGGACCTTGTACATGTGCCTGTCTACGCATTTTTAGAAGCATGCTACAGAGCACATTGAGAATTCAAAATGGATTGCATGATTTTTTGTTTTTGGACGGTGTCTTTGTTATTTGATCTATGTACACACAGAAGATCCATTTTTGGATGCATCGTGTTTGCTTCTAAATATTACGTGCATTGGTGTATATGTGGTGATGTGGTATTGGCTGCACTCAGAGGAACATCCATACAAACTGAAATGACAGTTAAGCTTGGAGATATCTCCGTATGTTGTTTGTTGGCTAAATGAGGATAAACCACAGAGAATGTCAACCCTATAACAAACTGTCTTGCTTCATAACCTCACCCACAGTCTTACAATGAGTAAACAAGTCTCCCTTCAGATTGGCTTACGTTTAAACAAGCAGCACAGTATCCGTGCTGTTGCAGTTGCATACAAGTACTGTATGATAGCCTGCTAGATGATGCATGCTTGTCTGGGACTTTTTGTCCTCGGAGTGAAGACAGAAACCATAATTCAAGAGGAAACATGTTGGAGTTAATTAGAGGTGCTAAAGGAAAAAACCTAGAACGGCACACCATTTATTTTACAGTCATGACAGAAGCCTACCTCAGAGCAACACACTAAAGCATATAGCGCATATTCTTGGCAAATTAATTATGTGCTAATGCCAGTTGCTTTCCTCCCCCAGTGGTAAGGAGCCAAACAACCATGCTATGATTCAAACGGAAGGGTATTTTTTATCATTTGTGTCCTTATCTTGTGGTAGCTATACAGTAGGGAGAGTGGGGAAGAGGTCATCATTTCATTGAGTCTGTGAAGGAAGATGGGTCCAAAACAATGATTTCACCAAGTTGTTGGGGTAGAGGTTTCATGATGCTTCTATCTAAACCGAAGTAGATCATTTTTAGATTGTGTTATACATTAGTTGGGGTCTCACACAATGGAATTGAAAAAGCTATAATAGTAGAATTAAAATAATTCTCAGATCTGGACTATGCACTATTTGATCCACATTCTGTACATATAAATAAACATTTGTCCTGATAATTTGAGGTAGTAAAATACCAGTAGTTTAGTAATGTTACAGATAACGGAAAAGAGGTGTTTTAATAAACTTAAATCATCGATCTATTGGATAAGAAGGGATCTTTTTGTCTACAGGCTGTCAGGCAAGACGTGTCCCCAGTCCCTAAACTGATCTGTTCATCTCAAGATATCCTCAATATGTTTTTGGTACACTACAATACAGTTAGGGACAAACGACTACATTTTCCTAGTACCCCCAAAACGGACGAGTTTGAGTATTGTCCTTATTACTATTTTTCCAGACTGTTTCGTTGCACGAGAGCAGTAGCTTTGCTGAAGGTGAATCATAGAGAACGGTGTTGTTGCAAGACAGAGATATCTTTCCAACATCTCAGAGCCCCATAAGTTGTGAAACATGACCCCATAGTTCACTTGAAAACAGAAGTCAGTATCAGCAGCTGTGGAAGAGATGGGACTGCTGATGACCACACCCTGCTTCATATCCTGTGTTAAATTATGTTTTCTCAGTTCAAAGGTTGTCCTTGAACCAACTAATTGTTTCCTCATTGCAATGGTGAACAACAGTATACAGTGTTTGCAACAATAGCAGACAACTGCAATGCATGTTATATAATTCCCTTATCCTTCCTCAGTGATGCTGTGATTTCCTTTCCTAGAATCTAACAAAGTGTTCCTCTGATGGGCAGCAGAGTGGGCCATATTTGGAGGCCTTGTTGGATAGAGTTGTCTTGTCTGTCTCTCTGCCCTGCTTCTCGCGGGCACGGTGGCATGCTCACACTGTGCATGATGACTCGGTCGGAGCCTGGCACCTCTCCCAGGCCTATGCATCTTAATAGTTGTGACATCATTCAAGGCAGCAGAGCTCTCTTCCACTCACCGCCTCAACCTTCCACTAACAGAGTGTTAAGGATCCATTCTGTAAACTAAAACACAATTTGTTCTTCGGGTTAAGTGCTGTAAGCTATTGATTGCTCCTGTTTCTAACGCATCCGTTCTCACTTCATGAGTGCTCTTAACCTAATAAGACAATTCCACATGTTCGATGACAGAATTCCCATTGAACCTTATTTAAAAGTTGACCTATCAAGTGAAGGGTTCTATTTGTGGAATACAGGACAACTATAGGATGTCTGAAACAGTTGGTTTCTGAGAAACATGCTGAGTCTATTTCGTGGTCAATGCAATCAGAAAAGACTAATGAATTGTCTAGGGTTTTTCTTCCCTTGCTCCATCAAACCATTCAAGGTTAGCTTGTCACTTTTATTTAAAGCCGACATTAGTTTGCTGGGGCCTCTCTCGGCTGATGGAGAGGTCTCAATTGGTAGTAGTAGTGAGAGAGAGTAACAGAAATTACCCTGCATGATAGAGCATGAAATGTGAAGGAGACAGGCAGGTAATGTAATCAGCTAAGGTCAAGGCTTGTAGATTGATAAGGCTAGGTTCCACGTTTAATCCCTGCATGGGCCAATAGTCAATGAGATTGTCTTCTCACTATACCTCTCAAGCTCCATACCTTAATGAATCAGTTTTCATTATAATGTTTCTGCCAATATATGCAGGGTCTCATTAGTACATTGGCGTCAATGTAAGCTCCTTTTAAGCTTTGCCTGTAAAACAAAATAACTCATTCTCCGTTTGTTCTATCTGGCTACGCCATAAGAATGATTTGCTAATCCAAAATGTTTGTAATGAACCCAGTTTGGTTTGTCCTCTGTCTTCTAATTGCATCCTTGAAGAATGAAAAACTAAATGTGGGAAAGAAAGAGAGAAATCAGGTTCACAGGCCTCCCATTCTGTGTTGTTGAGCAGTTGGTGATTTGAGCCAGTGGTGTGGTGGGATACCTCTGCTGGAGCAGCGCCACATGCCCCATTCTCACCGGCCCACCGCCATTGTGACTGGGCTCCACTGAGAGGGGCTTTGATTCTCCTGGAGAGGGACCTTATTAGTCAAACACTCTCCTACATGGCAACTCATTCATGACTCTTAATGAGGGGGGAATCTGGACCAGCTAATAAGGTGGCCGTTCCTTTAGTGCCTTGTGAGGAGGAGAATGGAGCAGATGGAGAAAAAAGCGGAGGTTTCTGAAGGTGAAAATACCCACGGAGCAGGTCTGAAAAGAATCAAACGGGGCAGGGCGGGGCACCGGCTTTCACTGGCATGGAAACCGCCCCCTTGTATCTATGGGCTGAGAGAATTATCCAGAACCCGATCCATATTCACACTCCTTGGTCTTTTCTGTCCCAACTTAGACTAGAGAGTTCCAATTGCGCCCCGTTTCTGTGACTTAAGTCCTTGGGAAGCAGAGCTGACAGGAGCAACACAGGGAGACAGAGACCCTATTGGCTTCCCCTTTCCCCTGGCCTCCTCAGCTCCCCTCAGTGGGTATTGATTTGAAGGAAAGCCCCTCCGAGATAAGGGCTGCAGGCCACTGTGCCACCCAGTCTCTAATTACAGGGCATGCCGAAAGAGAAAGCTAAGCCCCTGGCATTTGCAGCTCGCCATAATTGCTTCTGGCATAACTTGCCTTGCCAAATGTTTGGTACATTTCTTCAGCAAAAAGGAAAGAACAAAAACCTCTTTAAGCTTTGGAGAGGAGGGGTAGAGAGTCAGGGGGGGAAGGTGGGTAAAAATGTGATTACCACACGTAAAAATGTTGAACTGTGCAGTGTGTACACCTTCCTCTCTCCACATGTATGATTTCAGCAGTGTTTTGAAAGCACCACATTCCCCTGGGATCAGATTACTATCACAGCCATGTCTTAGTAAGATGAGAGCCCACTCAAGGGCTTTTCATCATCCATTTTCATCATCCATTTCCTTCCTCGTGTACAGATATACGCAGCGCACACAAGAAGAATGTATAAAGAGCCTTGTATTTATGTGGTGCTCAAACTACAACCCAAGCGGACATTGCCAGTGTGCAGTTAAAATATGAAAACCTGTTGTAAGCATCAACAGGTTTATACCTGTATCTATATTATGGGGTTAGAAAAGTGTTTTCTCAGCACAAGTGGTTAGATGATATCTTATGAGGCATGGACAGCAACCATTGTCTAGTTTTTAGAATTATCTATTAAATAATTGCATCCATCAGTGTGCGGTGATATAGCCATATATATAGATTTATAGAGATCTCTTCATGAATGAACAATCAAGCTGTACATTAATTCTGAGTGTCTGTAATTATTATTTATGTTCCAATGCTGTTTCCTGTCTCTCATCACAGCCACTTCCAATGGGACCCTGGAGGGCCTGGAGAACAGGGAAGGAGGGGTCTGCAACACCCTCTCCATGAAGATCGTCATGAAAGTGGGCCAGGGTAAGTAAGCGTCTCTGTGGACTGGCTGGAACACCAGAAAAAGAGTAAAAGGTAGTCACAATAGAGCCAGGCAGGATATAACTATGGATGAGTGATAATGAAAGCTTTGTACGGGGAATGTCATTACGAGGAGCATTTCATTAACTATTGTTTATCTAGCCAGACAACCAGACATTGTTTTTTACAGTGGGCTACTCCGCTCTGCTACTCACAGTGTGTGGAGAGTCGTCTAGTGACTTCATCGCTCATAAAATAAGGGCCTCAGACATCACATTTCACTCCATTCTTTACTTTTCTTTTTTTGAGAAGGGAAAGATGAAAATAAAGAAAAGCTCTTGTGCAAATACAGACAGAGACACACTGAAGACTTTCTCACACATATCAAAAGAACTCGCTCACACAATGAGAAAATGAAAGCTGTGGAAAATATTCAGGACATTCTCGGAGAGCATGTTACAGGCTACCTGTTGTCCTATTACTTAGACAGCCTGTCGGTCTAACATGAATGAGATTGCTTTGCCTGAAGAGTCCAGGTTTCTCACACACTGTCACTCTCTTTAACATATTTAAACCTCGTCTCTCACACAGTGTCACAAACTCAAATAAGTGTTGACATTGTTATCCAAATGAGGCAGCAACCTCCGAGTGCTCCTTAACAGAATGTCAATGCATTGAGATAAGTGGGGCAAGAGTTCCCAGGCAGTCTACATTGATGTGATGTGGGCTGTCTAATCTGCCATGGCATGCCCCCACTAGCTTTTATAAATAACACTGTGCAACATGTATACGCATTTGTCTCAATACATTACCACACTGACAGTGTATTACGAGGCCAACACAAACCATTTCAGCAGAAATCAATGTGATGAAGGAATAAAGACATATACCGAATGCACTATCAGCCGTGTAAAACAGATGAGACCATTGGAGAAAAAAACGGGGGTCCCCATATAGATACCATCAATCATCACGTGCACTCTCCCTCTCCTTAACCCCTCACTGGTATATTGGCCCACTCATCTGGGTCTGGCGTCAGGCTAGGAGTGTCAAGGTCGGTCTAAAACCCTGCCCTAGTCCCCGTCACATCCAAAACAAACAAACCACAAAGAGAGGGTCCGCCGATAAGACTCTGATTCTACACATATGGGCTGTTAAGGCATAGGCTGGGGATTATTTTTATAGCTGACTTGAGATAATAATTATCATCATTGGTTTGACATTCCTTTTGTCTTTCTCAAGACTTGTTTGCGTAAAGCTGTGTTTAATACACGGTAACCACTATGATAGGAGCTAGGAAACAGTTAAAAGATTAAATAGGCTATGTCATTAACATTGCTGTCTTGTGCAGGCTGTTACGGTTGGAATGCAACGGTTTATTTCTTTATGATTTGGAGCAATGACGTTACTGACGCTAGGTCATAGTACATTCAGCTGTGTGTTTGCTGAAGGATTGTGTCTTATTTTCAACCAGTGAGTCATAGAAACTCTATTGCCACAAATAATGTGGACACAGAGAAACAAATCACATACAATGAAGTAATGAGGAAATAGTATCGCCCCTTTGTTTTTATTACACTGACTCATCCAGGACAACTGTCACTAAAGTATGATTGTAAACAACACACAAAACAATGAACAAAACAACATATTATAAGAAGATGATATACAGCACAGTACTAATCCCTTGGTAAAAATAAAGAATAATGGTATGCATATCTTTTTCATGGAGAGAACTTTGTCTCTAACAAAATGCATTTGTTAACCAAAATGTCAATGATTGGAGAAGATTATGACTAATATCTGAATATGTAACGACAGTTAGTGCTATCCGGAATCCTTGAGACGTCCCTACCCTAAACCATAAACCTAACCTTAACCCTAACCATATATCTTACCTAACCCTTTGTAATGTCAACTTCAATGGGATGACTTCAGAGTTGGGATGTCCCAAGGACCCCGTTTAGACTTTTCCATGTAACAACAGACTGTGTCAGAGTCAGCTGATGCACTTCCTCATACTGAGTCACTCTTGTATTACTGCACACTGAGATTTAATTTATTGATTTGTGTGTGAACATTGAATTTTATGTAATTATCAGATGTCAATTAACCCATGAAATTAGATGGTGTGGCACCGAATGCTGGTTAGTTTAAATGGAGGCTGATGGCTTTGATGGCCTCTCTCTCATCTCTAACCAAAGCTTTTACAATGTTAGTATAATGAGCTAGAGCAAGGCCTGTCGATGTTTGAAACTGCTGAATTGACCACTTTGATATTTATAGCTATGGATGTGACATTTAGTTTTTAAACAGGCTGTCATTTTAAGATGTGTGATATTGTTTTGGGGGTGGAGATACTTCAGTTGTTGTTGACAGCCCCATATGTTGTGCTGCACATTAGGAACCAGCAGTCAGCAGTAGCAGACGTCACACCACCAATGCTTCTGGCACAATAGTTATTTTAACTGTAATCAAACTGAGAAAACTGAGGGTGCCATTTCGATCAGTGATTCTCAAATGGTGGGTATCGACCCAAATTAGGTTTTGAATGGGTAGCGACTAAAACCAGGTAGAAAGTGTGTAGAAATTATAATGAACCTATATTTGTTTATAATTTAACCTCTAAACAAATTTTTTTTCAATCACAGTATTTTCAAGATAGTTATTATTAGCAGTGCTATTTCACAGATTTGGTTGATTTTTGTGGTCTCAAGCCAGAGAGCTTAACATTCTTTATCAAGAATATGGGCAAAATGGAATTATTGACAATGAAAAAGTTGGGACTGTTGTTCCCTTGTCATATAATTGGTACATTTACTATCAATCTAGTATAAAAAATAGTTTTCCAGATTACATTTTAAAGTCTGATTGTAAAGACTAGAATGGAATAAATGGAACGGTATCAAACACATCAAGCATATAGAAACTCTGTTCTATATATTGTATTGACTCTGTTCCATGTACTCCATTCCAGCCATTACAATGAGCCTGTCCTCCTTTAACTCCTACCAACAGCCTCCCATGTACACTTCAATGATTTTCCAGTCGATGAAATCTCCCTTAATGCCAGTGTATTCAGACTACTCCCCTTATGCTTCTACATTGATGGCACTCAGGGGAACAATGCAAAAAGGGTAACACTTTACTTGACACCACTCATAACCATGTCATAATATGTCACAACAGCTGACATAACATGTCAGCTGTCATGACCCATATTTACACGTGTGGTGACATACAGTATATTACATTATTTTATGGCTGGTTATGAGACCTACATTTATTCAAATTATTTATTCAGATAATTGTTTTCCCTGCTAAGAAGTTTCCTTTTGTTCAAAAGTTTGTTTAGAAAATCCTTTGTTTGTAATGAATTCTTTACAGTCATGTTTTTTTCCCATCATATTTTAAATAACTTGTAGAAAATATGACACTGTCAAAAATCATTATGACCATCCTTTGTCACTTTACTTGGACTAAGAAAATACACTTTATGACACTGTCATGAAGCATTATGACCATCCTGTGTCACTTTACTTGGACTAAGAAAATACACTTTATGACACTGTCAAGAAGCATTATGGCCATCCTGTATCACTTTACTTGGATTAAGAAAAAACACTTTATGACACTTTCAAGAAGCATTATGACCATCCTGTGTCACTTTACTTGGACTAAGAAAATACACTTTATGACACTTTCAAGAAGCATTATGACCATCCTGTGTCACTTTACTTGGACTAAGAAAAAACACTTTATGACACTGTCAAGAAGCATTATGACCATCCTGTGTCACTTTACTTGGACTAAGAAAATACACTTTATGACACTGTCAAGAAGCATTATGACCATCCTGTGTCACTTTACTTGGACTAAGAAAATACACTTTATGACACTGTCAAGAAGCATTATGACCACCCTGTGTCACTTTACTTGGACTAAGAAAATTCACTTTGTGACAGTTTCAAGAAGCATTATGGCCAATATAATCATATAAGCCAGATAGGCCTATCACCTGCATGCCGTTATATCAGTCAAAAAGAGGGTGTCTTGTCCTGCTCCTGAAATCTGCTCCTGCATTCATCCCAGTCATCAGCAACAGAGCATTGGGGTAGGTGCGTGTCTGACATCAATCTGTGTGCAATTAATATAATTGAATATGGTCAATAAAAAACAAACATAAATATACAGTTGACACGTAGGCTATGGTGTAATGGAATATTTTGCCTTGTGTGGTAGTTTTTTTTGGTTTTGACACTCTTATGTAGGTGTCATAACCAGCCATAAAATAACACAATATACTGTGTGTCACAATAGGTCTAAATATGTGTCGTGACATTGTTATGACCACATTATAACAGGTTGTCAGCTGTTATGACATATTATGACATGGTTATGATCGTGTCATAACGTGTTATGAAGCTATGTGTCAATTAAAGTGTTACCGCAAAAAACGACTAATGTCATTTTATAGCTTCATTTGTCAGGTTATAGCAGACACTGTCATGCATGCCTCAGACTTTATATTCATTGGCTTTAATTAGGACATAAAATTGGGGTCAAAGGAACTGATTACTATGGCTCCCATTCCACGCCCCATTTCAAATCTTTATTGGAAAATGATACTAAAAGGACCAACAGCATTTACAATATTCACATTGGAATCTAACTTTGTTAACGTTCTTCGTCCAAATTGCAGACCCGAACACAGTTGTACCAGACCCAGTGATAACAGAGAAGCCCAGCCAAGAGGAAAACGTTGTGAAGGAGACTACCACAAAACCAAATAAGAAGGGGGGCAGTGGTGGGGCCGTGGAGCCAGGCAACAAAGGTGAGGATGCTCAGACTTGTGGGAAAAGGAGTATTTGCCACAGTATGACCCCTGTTTCCTGGTTTTGTGCTCTAGTCTTTATTATCAGTGTTCAAGATTTGACTGTAACCTTCAATGCCAAAAGGTCATCGTTTTGCTTCCAATACTGTATCCTACTCTGTGAAACCATTGTTCTCTGTACAATGCTCCACCACACACACACACGCACGCACGCACGCACACACACACACACACACACACACACACACACACACACACAGTATTGTATTACTAAACTTGTGGGGAAACCCAATTCAGTCCCATTCAAAATCCTATTTTCCCTAACCCCCAAACCTAACCTCAACCTTAACCCTAACCTTTAACCTAACCCTAGCACCTAACCCTAATTCTAAGCTTAACACTAATTCTAACCTTAACCCTAAACCCACTAGAAATAGCATTTGACCTTGTGGGGACTAACACAATGTTAGTGCCTTTACAATTTTTGTGGACACACACACACACACACACATACATAAACACACACACATATAAACACACACACATAAACACACACACACACACACACACACTCATGCATACACAGACACAGACACACACACAGACACACACACACACACACACTCATGCACACACACACACACACACACACACACACACACACACACACACACACACACACACACACACACACACACACACACACACACACACACACACACACATTCTGTTTTTCCCTTTTGGTTTGAGAAAGTTACACTGAGCCACTTTTTTAATTATGCTGAGTAGTAATGTGGATAGACACGGTGCTCAAGTGTGGCAATGAAAAATTAAAATCCTAGCTGTTAGGCTGAGATCAAGCCGCAGATAAAGAGCAGGATTTCTGCATATTGGATAGATCCATTTGTATTTATTTTGCTAGGGTTTCAGTCACCAGAATGGTATTTTTTTACGGGGAAGCAGAAAATGCTGAAGTTTATATAGGTTTAGAAAGTCATTTGGGCCCAAGGGTTCTGGCTCTGCTGCAGGACAAAATAAAATCAGATGTTCTGGAAAAAGTGGCCTTCCCTCACATCATGGACAGCTGCCAAGTCTCCCACAGTGCGGTTTTCTTTCAATATGAAGGTTTGGCAGACATTTTTCTTGATGTGTGTTTCTTTGAACTTTTGTTTCTGTCCTATTCCTTTAACTGCATAGAAGGAAGAAGAGCGCCGCCATAACAACCTGTTGAGTCAGACTTACCCGAGAGCTCTCATACCTCGGGTGAAAAGGAATGTAATAAAGGTCGATGGTTTATCATGCCTGTCTGCACAGCTCCACAGCTGAACGCGGCCAAACGTACACAACTGATCCAAAGCCAATCAGGACAGCAGACAAAATATGCATGGGTTTATTGTCAGAGCTGCCAGCAGGACCAAAATGATACGTTTCAACTTACAAATGCTTCATCATTTAAACATTTAGGGATACTTTTGGGAGATTTATCCCTCTGCTATAAAGTTAAAAGAAACTGTGAGATATTTGTTACAATGCTTTGCCTTTGTTGTGTTGAAGCATCGCGCTGCTTTGACAGAGGAGCACAGATATCATAGGTAAATCCAATCAAATTTTATTTGTCACATGCACCAAATACAACAGGTGTAGACTTTACCATGAAATGCTTACTTACAAGTCCTTTCCCAACATTGCACAGTTAAAAAGTAAGAAATAGTAACGTAATAAATAATGAGGCTTTATAGAAGGAGTACCTGTACCAAGTCAATGTGCAGGGGTACGAAGTAGTTGAGGTAATATGTACATGTAGGTAGGGGTAAAAGTGACTAGGCAGTCAGGATAGATAATAATCAGAGTAGCAGCAGTGTATGTGAAGCATGTGAAAGTGTGTGTGAGTGTGTGTGGCATCAATGTGCATGTGTGTGTGTGTGGGTGTGAGCATATGTAGTGTGTGTTGGAGTGTCAGTGTAATAATGTCTGAGTGTGTGAGTGCAGTGATTGTGCATAGATTCAGTGTAAGAGATTCAGTGCAAAAAAGGGTCAATGTAATAGTCCGGTGGCCATTTGATTAAATGTTCAGTTGTCTTATGGTTTGGGGGTAGAAGCTGTTCAGGAGCCTTTTGGTTCCAGACTTGGCGCTCCGGTACCGCTTGCCATGCTGTAGCAGAGTGAACAGTCTATGGCTTGGGTGGCTGGGGTCTTTGACAATTTTCCGGCCTTCCTCTGACACCGCCTGGTATAGAGGTCCTGGATTGCAGGGAGCTCGGCCCTAGTGATGTACTGGGCTGTCTACACCACCCTCTTTAGCGCCTTGTGGTCAGATGCCAAACAGTTAGTTGCCATACCAAGCGGTGATGCAGCCAATCAAGATGCTCTCAATGGTGTAGCTGTACACCT
Source organism: Oncorhynchus mykiss (assembly GCF_013265735.2). NCBI lineage: Eukaryota > Metazoa > Chordata > Actinopteri > Salmoniformes > Salmonidae > Oncorhynchus > Oncorhynchus mykiss. The sequence goes on from NC_048576.1 coordinate 26,406,793, forward strand.
TTTTGAGGATCTGAGGGCCCATGCCAAATCTTTTCAGCCTCTTGAGGGGTTAGAGGCGTTGTCATGCCTTCTTCACGACTGTGTTGGTGATTGTGGACCATGTTCATTTCTTAATTATGTGGACACTGAGGAACTTGAAGCTTTCGACCCGCTCCACTACAGCCCCGTTGATGTGAATGGGGGCGTGCTCTGATCTCCGTTTCCTGTAGTCCACGATCAGCTCCTTTGCCCTGATAACGTTGAGGGAGAGGTTGTTGTCCTGGCACCACACTACCAGGTAACTGACTTCCTCCCTATATGCTGTCTCATCGTCGTTGGTGATCAGGCCTACCAAATCAAATCAAATCAAATGTATTTGTCACATACACATGGTTAGCAGATGTTAATGCGAGTGTAGCGAAATGCTTGTGCTTCTAGTTCCGACAATACAGTAATAACCAACGAGTAATCTAACCTAACAATTCCAAAACTACTACCTTATATACACATGTGTAAAGGGATAAAGAATATGTACATAAAGATATATGAATGAGTGATGGTACAGAATGGCATAGGCAAGATGCAGTAGATGGTATCGAGTACAGTATATACATGAGATGAGTAATGTAGGGTATGTAAACAAAGTGGCATAGTTTAAAGTGGCTAGTGATACATGTATTACGTAAAGATGCAGTAGATGATAGAGTACAGTATATACATATTCATATGAGATGAATAACGTAGGGTATGTAAACATTATATTAAGTAGCATTGTTTAAAGTGGCTAGTGATATATTTTACATCAATTTCCATCAATTCCCATTATTAAAGTGGCTGGAGTTGAGTCAGTGTGTTGGCAGCAGCCACTCAATGTTAGTGGTGGCTGTTTAACAGTCTGATGGCCTTGAGATAGAAGCTGTTTTTCAGTCTCTTGGTCCCAGCTTTGATGCACCTGTACTGACCTCGCCTTCTGGATTATAGCGGGGTGAACAGGCAGTGGCTCGGGTGGTTGTTGTCCTTGATGATCTTTATGGCCTTCCTGTGACATCGGGTGGTGTAGGTGTCCTGGAGGGCAGGTAGTTTGCCCCCGGTGATGCATTGTGCAGACCTCACTACCCTCTGGAGAGCCTTACGGTTGTGGGCGGAGCAGTTGCCGTACCAGGCGGTGATACAGCCCGACAGGATGCTCTCGATTGTGCATCTGTAGAAGTTTGTGAGTGTTTTTGGTGACAAGCCGAATTTCTTCAGCCTCCTGAGGTTGAAGAGGCGCTGCTGCGCCTTCTTCACGATGCTGTCTGTGTGGGTGGACCAATTCAGTTTGTATGTGATGTGTATGCCGTGGAACTTAAAACTTACTACCCTCTCCACTACTGTCCCATCGATGTGGATAGGGGGGTGCTCCCTCTGCTGTTTCCTGAAGTCCACAATCATCTCCTTAGTTTTGTTGACGTTGAGTGTGAGGTTATTTTCCTGACACCACACTCCGAGGGCCCTCACCTCCTCCCTGAAGGCCGTCTCGTCGTTGTTGGTAATCAAGCCTACCACTGTAGTGTCACCGCAAACTTGATGATTGAGTTGGAGACGTGCTTGGCCACGCAGTCGTGGGTGAACAGGGAGTACAGGAGAGGGCTCAGAACGCACCCTTGTGGGGCCCCAGTGTTGAGGATCAGCGGGGTGGAGATGTTGTTACCTACCCTCACCACCTGGGGGCGGCCCGTCAGGAAGTCCAGTACCCAGTTTCACAGGGCGGGGTCGAAACCCAGGGTCTCGAACTTGATGACGAGTTTGGAGGGTACTATGGTGTTAAATGCTGAGCTGTAGTCGATGAACAGCATTCTCACATAGGTATTCCTCTTGTCCAGATGGATTAGGGCAGTGTGCAGTGTGGTTGAGATTGCATCGTCTGTGGACCTATTTGGGCGGTAAGCAAATTGGAGTGGGTCTAGAGTGTCAGGTAGGGTGGAGGTGATATGGTCCTTGACTAGTCTCTCAAAGCACTTCATGATGACGGAAGTGAGTGCTACGGGGCGGTAGTCGTTTAGCTCAGTTACCTTAGCTTTCTTGGGAACAGGTACAATGGTGGCCCTCTTGAAGCATGTGGGAACAGCAGACTGGTATAGGGATTGATTGAATATGTCCGTAAACACACCGGCCAGCTGGTCTGCGCATGCTCTGAGGGTGCGGCTGGGGATGCCGTCTGGGCCTGCAGCCTTGCGAGGGTTAACACGTTTAAATGTTTTACTCACGTCGGCTGCAGTAAAGGAGAGTCCGCATGTTTTGGTAGCAGGCCGTGTCAGTGGCACTGTATTGTCTTCAAAGTGGGCAAAAAAGTTAACTTGCCTGGGAGCAAGACATCCTGGTCTGTGACGGGGCTGGTTTTCTTTTTGTAATCTGTGATTGACTGTAGACCCTGCCACCATCTGGTCATCAGCAAACTTATGGATGGTGTTGGAGTCGTGTGCGGCCACACAGTTGTGGGTGAACAGGGAGTACAAGAGGGGACTAAGCATTCAGAAAAATGCTTTTAACAAGGGAAACTGCTTCCTTCTGCCAATCATTCAATCGATTTAAATGTAAAATGTTGTTTTCTCTGTAATACAAAGAGGTTAAACCTCTTTAATTTGTATGCACATTTTTCCTGAGCAATTAAGTTCTTTGGAAGCAGAAGCGGTCTCCGTAGAATGTGAGGAAAACACATGATAAATAACACGTTCTGTACAGTCATTCATGCTCAACATCTAAATTAAACTGGGTAGAGAGATAGCCAGAATAGATTTCTATAAATTATTCAGAACATTCTGAAGTGTTGGCATGGGCCTACAGTTAGGTGCAAATGTGAAAATTTGTTCACCCAGAAGTAATTTGAATAATTCTAGTGTTTCATAATCATTCAGACGATCTTGAGGAAAGCCAATGTTCCGTGTCACGATAACGTCCTCTTATTAACTGGCAGGTGGTCTTCATTAATGTGAGTGAGAACAAACTAGTCTTTTGTTCACTCAACATATTTTTGACAAGCAGGAAAATAAAAGCAGTGGGGACCGACAGACTTCCATTGCCTTCAACACACACATTGGGCTCTATGGTCTCATGTACGATCAATAGTCTGTTGTTTTCCATCTGCCAACTTTGAAATGGGATTTCCTTCCGCTTTCATCAAGGTCATCTTACCCTGCCAAATAAATGAACAAATAATAAGAGCTGAGATTTGGTTCACTGTGGAATCCATCCCTCCATCCCCAGTGTAAACATACAGTGGCTTACGGAAGTATTCACCCCCTTGGCATTTTTTCCTATTTTGTTGCCTTACAACCTGGAATTAAAATTGATTTTTAGGGGGGGGGGGGGGGGGGGGGGTTGTATCATTCACTTTACACAACATGCCTACCACTTTGAAGATGCAAAGAAACAAACAAGAAATAAAACAAAAAGTCTGAACTTTGTAGAGCCACCTTTTGCAGCAATTACAGCTGCAAGTCTCTTGGGGTATGCCTCTAAGCTTGGCAAATCTAGCCACTGGGATTTTTGCCCATTCTTCAAGGCAAAACTGCTCCAGCTCCTTCATTGGATGGGTTCCTCTGGTGTACAGCAATCTTTAAGTCATACCACAGATTCTCAATTGGATTGGGGTCTAGGCTTTGACTAGGCCATTCCAAGACATTTAAATGTTTCCCCTTAAACCACTCAAGTGTTGCTTTATCAGTATGCTTAGGGTCATTGTCCTGCTGGAAGGTGAACCACCAGCAAATCTCTGGAAGACTGAAACAGGTTTCCTTCAAGAATTTACCTGTATTTAGCACCATCCATTGTTCCTTCATTTCTGACCAGTTTCCCAGTCCCTGCCGATAAAAAACCCATCCCCACAGCATGATGCTGCCACCACCATGCTTAATTGTGGGGATGGTGTTCTCGGGGTGCTGAGAGGTGTTGGGTTTGCGCCAGACATAGCGTTTTCCTTGATGGCCAAAAAGCAAAATTTTTGTCTCATCTGACCAGAGTACCTTCTTCCACATGTTTGTGGAGTCTCCCACATGCCTTTTGGCGAACACCAAATGTGTTTGATTATTTTTTTCTTTAAGCAATGGCTTTTTTTCTGGTCACTCTTCTGTAAAGCCCAGCTCTGTGGAGTGTACGGCTTAAAGTGGTCCTATGGACAGATACTCCAATCTCCGCTGTGGAGCTTTGCAGTTCCTTCAGGGTTATCTTTGGTCTCTTTGTTGCCTTTCTGATTAATGCCCTCCTTGCCTGGTCCATGAGTTTTGGTGGGCAACCCTCTCTTTGCAGGTTTGTTGTGGTGCCATACTCTTTCCATTTTTTAATAATGGATTTAATGGTGCTCCGTGGGATGTTCAAAGCTTCAGATATTTTTTTATAACCTAACCCTGATCTGTACTTCTCCACAACTTTGCCCCTGACCTGTTTGGAGAGCTCCTTGGTCTTCATGGTTCCGCTTGCTTGGTGGTGCCCCTTGCTTAGTGGTGTTGCAGACTCTGGGGCCTTTCGGAACAGGTTTGTATATATACTGAGATCATGTGACACTTAGATTGCACACAGGTGGAATTTATTTAACTAATTATGTGACTTCTGAAGGTAATTTGTTGCACCAGATCTTATTTAGGGGCTTCATATCAAAGGGAGTGAATACATATGCACGCACCACCTTTTCATTTTTTGAATTTTTTTAAAGAAGTAATTTTTTTCATTTCACTTCACCAATTTGGACTATTTTGTGTAAGTCCATTACATGAAATCCAAATAAAATCCATTTAAATTACAGGTTGTAAGGCAACAAAATAGGAAAAACGGCAAGGGGGATGAATACTTTTGCAAGGCACTGTAGCTAGCAGCCTCCGGTTTGACAGTGCGGCAGCAGCATTGGGCAGGCAGTCAGCAGTGGAAGCCATGCTCCCAGGCAGGCAGCCCTCAAAGCTGTGCTCCCAGGCAGGCAGGCAGCAGTGGAAGCTATGCTCCCAGGCAGACAGGCAGCAGTGGAAGCTATGCTCCCAGGCAGACAGGCAGCAGTGGAAGCTATGCTCCCAGGCAGACAGGCAGCAGCGGAAGCTATGCTCCCAGGCAGACAGGCAGCAGCGGAAGCTATGCTCCCAGGCAGACAGGCAGCAATGGACACTATGCTCCCAGGCAGCAGTGGAAACTGTGCTTCCAGGCAGGCAGAGCTGGGATGCAGTGGAGTATAAATAGTGAAGAAAGGGAGGGAGGGTTAGGGAGGGAGGCTTCAGGACCACACAGGAAATAGGCATGCCACTCTAATTGGACTCAGTCCTCATCCTCTGTGTCTAATGAGAGACTGGTGTTTTCTTTTCCCTCAAGCCGGTAATATACATTTAAACAGTTTCTCTTCCTTTACCCCCTCATGTGGAGTTATAACATATGGCTAAACATACACAGTTTAATCCTCCCCTCGCTCTCAAGATGCATGCCAAGAAGAAATGAGCTATCATCTGTCTAAAACTGACACCCCCACATGCTCACAAAGGCCACACAGTCAGGAAGCCCCTAGTTACTCACTCAATTCAGAGAAATAATGGAAGAAGCCTTTTTTCTCTTTGAGAACCCATTTGCACACTCGCAGGGTTCCACCTCTATCATGATCAGCAACAGTACAGCTTTGTCTGACAGTCTGCCAAGCAGACCACCGCTCGTTCTTTCCCTGCTGCTAACTGATTCCTTTTTTTTCCATCAACAGACACCATGAACCAGGACAACAAGTCAGACTCGTCCGACTCAGCGGAGGGTTTCTTTGCCTCCAAGCCAGCGCTGTTTGCAGTCATCGGGGCGGGATGCGTCATCTTCCTCCTGATCATCATCATCCTCATCGTCCTGCTGATCAAGCTGAAGAAGAGGAACCGTAAGCACACCCAGCAGCGGACCACCGCTCTGTCACTCAGCACGCTGGCCAGCCCCAAGTGCTCTGGGAACGCCGGCTCCGAACCCAGTGACATCATCATCCCGCTACGGACTACAGAAAACAACTACTGTCCCCATTACGAGAAGGTGAGCGGGGAATATGGCCATCCGGTTTATATAGTCCAAGAGATGCCAGCGCAAAGCCCAGCCAACATCTACTACAAGGTCTGAGGCAACGACTATGTCTAGGATGCTTGCTGTAGGGGAGAATTCTGGCCTACCTTTTACTACCTTGTCCGTCTGATGTTGAAAGACACTTTTGATGTTCAAAATAGTGACACAAGAACAGAAATGAAAGAAGGTTGTCCTGGATACAGTAGTTGAAACATAAAACATGAAACATGTTTCCGGATAGGCCAAAGGCAGGTTTTGGAGAGATTGTGTCGTCTTCTCTTCCTGCTTCAAGCTAGAAATTTTAATTCACCCAAGTTTTGCTATACTGTGTGTCTGAGAAGACTGTAAGACGGTAAAGCCTATGGCGTAGAGATGCCTTCACTCTGACAATGGAGACAAGTTGCAAACAGGGTATACTACACAAACAAAGGACCCTGCAATAGGGCTGTCACTCATGGGCTCCATTCCTGTAATGAAGCCTCCATTGTTTGCTCAGAGACAGAAAAAGGCACAGTGTGATGACAGCAAAATACACTTCCCTTTCACAACAAATGTGTTTTACCTGCGCTATTGTTTTTTATCAGTCACCTACAGTAGCTTCCTTTTCACCAGTGTCTGCTCCTTCAACATTGTGTTTCTTTTCTACTGAATATCTAGTTAATACATTCTATATTATGGTAAATATTAATATTTCTACTGAATATCTAGTTAAAACATACTATATTATGGTAAATATTAATATTTTTCATGTATCCTTTACTGATACTTTGTCACATGTAGGAGGATCTGTGTCATTAATGGCTATTTTGAGGTTGTCCACTTTCTGTTTATAAAAGAAACCAACACTTACATATGTAGGTCTCATAATTGTGTTCAGTATGTGTCTCCTGTTATACTTCTTTAAGCGTGTCCAAACAGGCAAAGTCAGGTATGCAACTGTGGTGGGAAAAAACTAGCAATGAACATGTCTCACCCTGGATGTGAATTAATGAAAGACAAATAGCTCATACTCAATTGCGGTGAGAGGTCATCATGACTGAAATAAATTTAAAGAAAACTAAAAGGTTATGTTTCAAAATGACAGGTCACTTCTGTGTCTGAGCGGCCTCGAGGGTTTTCACTCCGAGTTTTCCCCTTTGTGAAAAAGAATAACAAGATCAAATTTGTTTGAGTAGAAAAAAGTGTGGAAGCAATTAAGATGTTATCAAAGGAGCAGAGCCTTTTGCTCCCACCTAAAGGCCGTGTTCTCAGAAGAATTGGATGACTTCGGAGGGAATGATTTGCGTTCACCTAACGGTATGACATTTGTAGTGATAGTTCTGCTCCTGGAGACAGTGGAATACTAGGGATGGTTTTATTGTTTGCCACATTCATGTTTGAGTCTGAATTCATTCATAGCCACTTAGGCATGGAGCCTGGATCAGTCGTGTGCTCAGAATGAGAAGGAATGCAGGTAATGTCCAACGTGCTGTGCATCTCCATAAAAGCTTGTTTGAGGACAATGGAAAGAGTTTGGCAACCAGCTCCAATCCCTATTCTCCTCAGCTGTGCGATGATGGGAAAACCAAACCTTTAAAATAAATGTAAATACAGCGCAGACAAGAGAGGTACAGAGTGGACACTTAAAGTAAGTCATGATTCTGCTCCATTATAAATTGTTGTACAAACATAATTGCAGTACAGTACATATTTATCTTAAACTGTTCCTACTCACAAAAAGGCTTTTTTAATTCCTAAAGAGTTTTACCCTTGTTACAACCGCAACGGGATGGCGCTAAAACATCTCTGGTGTCTTCAGGAGGAGGACTAATGATTTACCATTCCTATCACCTGGCATCCTCAAAGACCAGGCAAGATTACACTGGTACCAAATCAATTTTCAATATGAATCATCACACATGTTTTCTGTTTCAATATCTTATCTCCATGTACTTAAGTGGGTCCCATAGTCTAGTCCTGTGTGTTTATTTTGAAACAAGATAGATACTGTCATGTATTTACAGTAGAATTACTCTGGCATACTTTTCATGTTGATAACATTGAGATTATTTTAAGTTATTAAGAAGTTTATCAGCGAGAGCAGGACACCAGTTTGTTGGCATTGTTTCAGATAAGAGAGCAGATTCACTGTTATTTAGATGGATGTGACTGTATACTGACATATTTCTCTGCTTTGAGGGTTAGAGCAGATTGACTCTTCTTTTGAAACATTATATAAATATTTTTTTCAGTCTGGATTTATTTGGATAAATTAACATTGTTTCGCTGAAAAATAGCCTCAAAGTTGACTTTTGCCTTCCCGGTGTCTTGTACATTATCACTTACATTGCATAAATAAATTATGTCTACAACATATGCAAATATGACTCTAACCATGATTTGAAATTTTTTAAACATATTTTGTTTGTTTTGAACTGAATTATACTGTAACTAAGTTTTATAAAAAAACGTGTTAAGAATAAAGCTCAAATTAAGTCAATGACAAACTGGTGACAAACAGAATCCTAATTCTTTAGCTATTGAACAAGCATTGTTTTATTGTTGTGTGTTGTTTGTCATTGGGTAAAGGTATAGTTTATTACACAATGATCATCTTCACAATGTTTAAGGATAATGTGTACACCACTGTGTGATCTTCAATTATTTACAGTAACACAATACCCTGTAGTCCTAGAAGTAACATGTGATGTCCCTTTACTGCTTGTTTATTGTTTGTTTTTATTTTTGGTAATACAGTGGCCTAAAATAATGTAAATATGTGAAAAAGTACCATTTTAAAGTTACATTTAATAGAGACCCATTTATGAGCATAATGTGTTTTTTTTTTATGCAGAATTTTGTAAATAGGTGTGTTTCTGGAAAGACATTTTGTATAAATCTTGATTTTTTTATAGACACAAATCTCTTAGAGCAGGTGTTTTAAGTGCCAGGCCTTGCAAGGAAAGAAGACAATTGTATCATTGTTCACCACATACATACAACATGAGAAACATTATTTCTCCTCAGTTTCATTCTTGCTGTCACAGACTGTTTGTGGGTGGGTGGGGGACTGGATTGGGAGAAGGGCCAGATACTCTCCTATACATTTTATAGATGTTCTCTGTGACACAGTCACCTCTTAAAATCGATGGATATGTTAGTGATCTTAAAAACAGGGTATGGTGAGCAACCAACTAAATACTTGATGCCTTGATGTTTTGATCAAGATGAGTCTGAGTATAATACGATGCTACAAAGGTAAAAAAAAAAATGTTTTACCCATGCTGATTAGAAATAGTCAGATGAGCAATACATTATTCCGGGCATCTTTCCATGCAAGTTTCCCTGAACTCTGTATGGTCTCACTGACTAAGGATACAGTAATTCCATCTCTAGTCGTGAGAATCCAAGGTGAATAAGAAGCATCGTGCTTGGAGGAGGTCTGCTGAGCTTGCGACTTTGGGAAATAAATAAGGCCAACATACATGGCTCTATCTCAGTCCTTCGACACCCCTCAAGGTGAAATGGACACGCTCTCTTGACCTCCACAGATTATCACGATATTATCTCTGGCTCGCTGTAATGAGAAAGCAGCTCAAGCCCCAGACATTTCCTCAGCCATCAGCCACACAGCCAAATTCAGCCCACCTCTGCTGTGCTGTGTATGGAGGCCAGGCCACTCGCATAGTTGAAAAATATTACAGCAGTGCTTAGCAACCTGAAAGCTGAAGTGTGTGAACATCTCCATGCTATTGGAGTAAGAAGGAAAATATCTACATTATTTGGTTTGGTTTTCCTGCTCAATACAGTTTAAACACTAATGACTTGTTCAGTGTGGCTGGTTGCTCACTTTCCCTGCCCTCAGTAAGTCATTATTGTCATTGTTTTATTTCTGTTCATGATTCAGTATTATTTTCAATGTACATGTATGCAATCCCAGTGAATTATTATTTTTTGCGTCTGCTCCATGTTCATATATTTCGCCTTTCATTCACACACAGCTTCAACCCACGTTCAACATAACCAGTTACTATGGAATGGAAATTCCATGAGCCAAGTTTGAAATCCTGATATTGCATATTGATAAATAAATTTTTCCTATGGATTTATCTGGTGTCGTCTTTTATTAGAAAAATCGATAGCATATGGTGCATTGACCCTGCACAGTAGAATGTGTGTCTTATGCAAGGCACCACTGTGTGTACAAAACATTAGGAGCACCTGACAGACTGACGAGGTGAGAGCTATGATCCCTTATTGATGTCACCTGTTAAATACACTTCAATCAGCGTAGATGAAGAGGAGGAGATATGTTAAAGAATGATTTTTTAAAGCCTTGAGACAATTGAGACATGGATTGTGTATGTGTGCCATTCAGAGGGTGAGTAGGAAAGACAAAAGATTTAAGTGCTTTTGAACGAGGTATGGTAGTAGGTGCCAGGTGCACTGGTTTGAATGTGTCAAGAACTGCAATGCTACTGAGTGTTTCACGCTCAACAGTTTCCTGTGTGTATCAAGAATGGTCCATCTCCCACCGGACATCCAACCAACTTGACACAACTGTGGGAAGCATTGGAGTCAACATGGGCCAGCATCCCTGTGGAACGCTTTCGACACTTTGTAGTCCATGCCCTGATGAATTGAGGCTGTTCTGAGGGAAAAAGGGGGTGCAACTCAATATTAGGAAGGTGTTCCTAATATTTTGTACATACAGTGTATATTTCAACAGCCACATTTCTTAGCTGAACAAAATAAATGTTGGTTATCATTATTTTACATCCAAAACTTTGATCTGTCTCTGTAAGACAGGCATTCCATCTGAAGCCTATGTTTTAAATCGATGGCTTAGAGAGTGCTGCTGGATTCACAGATCCTCTGTTTCTCTCCTCTTTAACATGCAAAACATTTAGTAAATACTTGACTGGGTCCAATATGAAGCACATATGGCATGTCATTTGCCCTGTGCCAGGGATTCAATAACTCAGGATGTTCTCTGAGAGATACTCCAGACATCTTGCAACCATGGAGTGGCACTTGGACGACATGCATGGAATGAGATTCCCAACCTCTATCTGAGAGCAATGCAATATAGGCAACAGCCTGGGGGAAGATATGCTCATCTGCCACTAAGTCCAGAGAGAGTTTGTTTGTTTATTTGGATTCCCATTAGCTTTTGTAGAGGCCGCATCTATTCTTCCTGTGGTCCACAAAAAAACACAAAACATGACAAGTAACAAAACACTGATACACTTTTAGACAAGGGCAGTAACACAAACTTTAAATACCGTGATATACAAACAATATGAAAATAAATAAATTATTATTTACAAATAATAAAAATGTTAAAAAAATTGTGTGTTTGTCGCCTCACAGTCCCGCTGTTCCATGAGATGTTGTTGGATTTTGTTTTTAAGGTAATCTTGCTGTTTGCGTGAGTAATTGGAGGTGAAAGGGAGTTCAGTGCGATTGTGGCTCTGTATAATACTGTGCATTGCCATGAATTCGTTTTAGACTTGGGGACTGTGAAGAGACCCCTGGTGGCATGTCTTGTGGGATATGAATTGCAGACAATCTGGAATTTTCATTACAGTAATACTAATCATAAAAAGTAGATCAGAAGCAATTAATCTCTCTTCAACCCTCAACCAGGAAAGACTGGCATGCATGTTGTTTATGTTAGCTCTGTATGTGCAGTTAAGGGCAAGGCGTGCTGCTCTGTTTTGAGCCAGCTGTATCTTTGCTAGGTCTTTCTTTGCTACACCATATTACAGGACAGTAATCAAGATCAGAGCCTGAACAACTAGTACAGATGATTTTTGTGTAAAACTCAGAACATCTTTTAATAACAGACATACAGTTGAAGTCGGAAGTTTACATACACTTAGGTTGGAGTCATTAAAACACATTTTTCAACCACTCCACAAATTTCTTGTTAATAACAAACTGTAGTTTTGGCCAGTCGGTTAGGACATCTACTTTGTGCATGACACAAGTCATTTTTCCAGCAATTGTAGACAGACAGATTATTTTACTTATAATTCACTGTATTACAATTCCAGTGGGTCAGAAGTTTACATACACTAAGTTGACTGTGCCTTTAAGCAGCTTGGGAAATTCCAGAAAATAATGTAATGGCTTTAGAAGCTTCTGATAGGCAATTTGACATAATTTGAGTCAATTGGAGGTGTACCTGTGGATGTATTTCAAGGCCTACCTTCAAACTCGGTGCCTCTTTTCTTGACATCATGGGAAAATCAAAAGAAATCAGCCAAGACCTCCGAAGAAAAATGGTGGACCTCCACAAGTCTGGTTCATTCAATCCCAGAACAACAGCAACCTTGTGAAGATGCTGGAGGAAACAGGTACAAAAGTATCTATATCCACAGTAAAATGAAATTATACATCATTTTGAAGCTAGGTAGTCATGAAAAAATTATGTTGAACACTTATTACACACAGAGTGAGTCCATGCAACATATTGTGTGACTTTAATTGTTTTGAATTGTTTTATTTCTAAACTTATTTAGGCTTGAAGACATTTCATTTTTTCTGTTATGTCAATAAAGAAAATAAAAAAACACAATTCCACTTTGACATTATGGGGTATTGTTTGTAGCTCAGTGACACACAATTTATATTTAATCAATTTTAAATTCAGGCTGTAACACAAAATGTAAAAAAAGTCAAGGGGTGCGAATACTTTTTAAGGCGCTGTTTGCTGCAACACCTACCCATAGGCATTCCTGTCTTTTCTGTAGATGTTATATCCTTGCATTGCTACTGCTGTATTATCAAAAGGAATTATCTAAATGAGTTTCGAAATGGCCAGTATATGAATCTTATCCGATGTTAGCAAGTTATTGATTTCATGAAGCATATTTATAAGGCTAGATATATTAATATGGGTTATTCTTAGCCCTTTCCTGGGTAACTTATCTGAGATAGACATAATATAAAATGAATAAATAAAAACATTGTTTAGCTACAGTAATAGAGTCAGTCAATCAGGTGTTTGTGAGTGTCAGTTGGTGTATTTTTGTGTGTATATGTGATGTTGGGCTGAAGCTACTGACCCGGAAGCTTGGCTCTCTCAGTCCTCTCTGGCTTTTGGGAGGGAGGGAGGACAATGAACATGCAATTAGGGACAGGCAATACAAAGCCAGCCCGATTCCAGCATACCCGGAAGCTACAGAGCCGGAGAGAGGGGAACAGAAACAAACAGAGTGCTCATCCAAAAGTACAATAAACATCCTTAAATGAAACATCAAAGCTTGTATGCGTATTCTTTATACCAGGTATTCCCCAACTGGGGTACAAGCAATGTCTTCAGGGTACACCAGATAAAAATGTGATTCACATTTAAAAAATTGATAAAATAGTCCATTTATATTTTCCAACGGGGCTATACATTTGGGTGAGGTTTCTTTCTCGCCTGAGTAGCCTCGTTTCACTGCCAAAAATACAATTAAACCATCTAGTGTTCAGTGAAATAACAACACAATGTCCAATACAGGTAGCCTAGTCAAATAATTAACATCCAATCACATTAACCATTACTCTCTCATGGGAATTCCACTAACGGTCCGTATGTAGCCAAATGTAACTGCTGCTCATGTTGGTACCTGTACTGATGGCGCAAAAGCCATGACAGGGAGACATAGTGGAGTGGTAACGTGCGTGCAAGCAGTTGCTCCCGACGCTACTTGCGTACATTGCAGCATCCACAAAGAGGCTCTTGCTGCCAAGGGAATGCCTGACAGCTTGAAAGATGTTTTGGACACTACAGTGAAAATGGTTAACTTTGTTAAAGCAAGGCCCCTGAACTCCCGTGTATTTTCTGCATTGATATGGGCAGAGACCATGTAACGCTTTTATAACATACAGAAGTACGCTGGTTTTCAAGGGGCAAAGTATTGACACGTTTTTTTTAATTGAGAGACGAGCTTAAAGTTTTCTTTACTGACCACAATTTTCACTTGTCTGACAGCTTGCATGATGATGTGTTTCTCACACGACTGGCCTATTTTTCTCGCCTGAATGACACAAACAACTGGATTCGTTATCCCTTTCATGCCCTGCCTCCAGTCCACTTACCGATATCTGAACAAGAGAGCCTCATCGAAATTGCAACAAGCGGTTCTGTGAAAATTGAATTTAATCAGAAGCCACTGCCAGATTTCTGGATTGAGAGTATCAGAGTATCCTGCCTTGGCAAATCACGCTGTTAAGACCCTGTTAAGACCCTGATGCCCTTTGCATCCACATACCTACAGTATGTGAGAGTGGATTCTCGGCCCTCACTGGCATGAAAACTAAATACATGCACAGACTGTGTGGAAAATTATTTAACTTGGAACTACCCATCCCGGATCTGGGAGAATTGTCATCAACTACACTAATTAGCATAGCGCAACGGTCAAAAGATATTGCTAGAAAATATTCATATTCATGAAATCACAAGTAAAATATAGTGAAACACAGCTTAGCCATTTGTTACTCACCCTGTCATCTCAGATTTTGAAATTATGCTTTACAGCCAAAGCAAGACAAGCGTTTGTGTAAGTTTATCGATAGCCTAGCATAGCATTATGTCCAGCTAGCAGCAGGAAGCTTGGTCGCGAAAATCAGAAAAGCAATCAAATTAACCGTTTATCTTCGGATGTTTTCACTGACGAGACTCCCAGTTAGACAGCAAATGTTCCTTTTGTTCCATAAAGATTATTTTTATACCCAAAATTCCTCTGTTAGTTTGTCACGTTATGTTCAGAAATCCACCGGAAATAGCGGTCACGACAACGGCGGAAAACAAATCTAATTATATCCAATATTGACAGAAGCATGGCAAACTTTTTTATAATCAATCCTCAAGGTGTTTTTCAAATATCTATTTGATAATATATCAACTGGGAAAATTGGCTTTTCAGTAGGAGTGAAAGGAAAAATGACTACCTATGACTGTCTTTTACGCAAGAATCACTCTGAGAGCCCTCAGCTGGCCACTTACGCAATGTAGTCGTTTACGCTCATTCTTCAACATCAAGGCGTGAAACTATGTCACAGTGCTGTAGACACCTTAGGGAATACGTAGAAAAAGGAATCTGGTTGATATCCCTTTCAGTGGCCAATAGGGGTGCATAGGAACACAACGGTTTCAAAACATGAGTCACTTCCTGATTGGATTTTTCTTAGGCTTTCGCCTGCAATATCAGTTCTGTTATTCTCACAGACAATATTTTGACCGTTTTGGAAACTTTAGAGTGTTTTCTATCCTAAGCTGTCAATTATATGCATATTCTAGCATCTGGTCCTGAGAAATAGGCGGTTTCCTTTGGGAATGTTATTTTTCCAAAAATAAAAATAGTGCCCCCTAGTTTCAAGAGGTTTTAAGACTGAGACTCTCTCCAATACAACCCAACATTGCAGAGTTATGTGCATCCTTTCAAGCACACCCTTCTCATTAAACCTGTGGTGAGTTATTCACAATTGACGATGAACAAATAAGGTTTTATATGTAAGATGGTTAAAGAAAGAGCAAAATGATTGATTATTATTATATTATTATTTGTGCCCTGGTCCTATAAGAGCTCTTTGTCACTTCCGACGAGCCGGGTTGTGACGACAACTCACACTCATTCTTATGTTTAATAAATGTATTGTATAGTGTGTGTGTGCCAGGCTTACAATGATGGTAAAAAACAACATTTGAGACTGCTCTGACCCTGGTGCTAGAGAGGGGTACACAGCTTGAGGTTGAATTTTTGACCGAGTATGGGACTAAAAAAGTTTGGGAACCACTGGTTTAAACCATACCCAACGGTTACTGAAGAGAGGTAAGAATAATGTGCACAATGTATGAACTGAGATCGCTAGGTGAACTTGAACGGAGCAGGGAGGGGTGATGAGCATGTGTGTGCGGGTGTGTTATCATACCAAATGCTACCTGCGGCCAATGAAGGACTTCTCCGTCATAAGGTCTCATTTGGAGGCTGGTATGCCATCCATAATTATGTTATTCCTGCTGGATTGTCCCTCTAGATCAGGGATATTCAACTCTTACCCTACGGGGTCCAGAGCCTGCTGGTGTTGCATTCTACCTGATAATTAATTGCACCCACCTGGTGTTCCAGGCCTAAATCAGTCCCTGATTAAGGCGTCCGCATGCATCCCAGCTGAAAGAGTTCGGAAGAGTTTATGCATATATTATGACAACATTTTGTTAGTTTTTGTTAGTTTTTTTTGACTTTGGTAAGAGTTTTTTTCGGTTGTTCGGGCACAGATTTTTACTCTAGGCCAGCCAAAGTTTGGGAGCCGACGTCGACGCTCCTTCGCCTGTGATTGTTCAACTGTAGGGATTCTTCAATAAAGCCTTTGTTGCCAGTGAGAGACTGATTTTCGTGCAATTTGTTATTGTTATTGAGAAATACTCCATTCAAAAATCTTAGTTAGATGTAAAATTGAGCGACTAAGATCTCCTCAGCAGAAATGTCACAATTAATGTTAGATTTCTTGAGTTATCTTAGATTCATTCTGACTATGCTACGGAATCTCAGTACTACTAGACAAACAGTACTATTGCTGCTTTTTTTCTTCTTTCAAGTGAAGATCTTTAAAGGGAGTATTTGAGAACACTCATTATGTTCGCCTAGCCGACCTCGGCCAGCCGTAAGCCGAACTGAAGCATGCTGATGCTTTTAGAAGGGAACAATGAAAAAATGCATTGGAACTGGCTTCAAGGTCCAGAGTTGAGTTTGAGGGCTCTAGTCTATTTTACGTCATCTCTAATAATGATTCACAGACAGTGCTATTGTCATCTCATGTAGACTTACAGTTTGTTGCCATCTTGCTGCTAGTCTCTTTCATGACATCCACCTTCCCCTTGGAGAACTGCAAACTGTTACAAAGGTCTTGGCCTTCTCTGTTCAGATCCATTATTTTGTTAGTTAAGTCCACCAGTATTTGGACAAAGCTTTTGAAGCTATTTTCCTGTTGCAGTTACAATTGCTTGTAGACATCATGTTGGTGATTTAAAAGATCACGCACCTGTGATAGTGAAACACTGTCCTCTCCATTACTCCAAACTTTTTGAACTTTGGCCGGCATACGTAGGCTAACGCTGGTATTCCACACAATTCCAGCCAGCACAGATCGCAGGGCCGATGAGAGAGAGACAGAAAGTGAAAGAGAGAGTTTTATTGTACATTTCCTCTCCACTGACTGCTTCTTTGATGCTATCCATTTGTTCTGAGCTTCAGCGCATAGCACACATGTAATGAGCAAATGTTGTACTCGTGGCTGGAACTAGTACAGGAGGTCATGTAATGAATGTGTATTTGCATGTTGGTCGCTAACTACTGTATGTATAGCAATGCTGTTGAGAAATCCTGTCATTTGAAATCCTGGCTTTTTGTCAACCTAACTGCAGATTGATCCAAATGAACAAATCATGTGTTGTTGTGGTGATCCTTATTAGCTCCCTGAAGTCCTCAGTTTCCACAACAATTATTTCTACTGTATACGGTAGCATTTTAAAAAATTCTCCAAGGTGATCATTTATTTAGATATTGCTGATTATTTTAATCTAAAACACAATCACTTCAAATCGAAATCCAATCAAACACAAGTTTTGGATGGTATTAATTGGAATGAAAAATATAAAACAATGTTTCTCCTCCCTTTTCACAATATGACCTGAATTGTATAGTATCCTGCCTCTCATATGGTTTGCTAGATGTTTGTACGAAGCATTGAATTGCCTCTTAAACAGTACCAGGGGTACTGGTTGTCAGCAAAGGCACCCCACAAAACATATTTCATCCTCAACTCTTTCTAACACTCAGTTTGTGAAAATTCAGCACATATTTCTTTGGCGTCTCAAAAGTTTCATAAAAGCCACTGTCAGCGAATATCTTGTCATGAATATTAAAAAAAAATATTTTTAGTGCTTTAAGGAGTGAAAAAAACTGGAGGGACAAATCGTTTCATGCAACCCCTTCAAGTGAAAAGTAAATGCTAACGCTGATAACTTGGAAACTTTCCGCTCTTTCCTGCCACTTTAATTTGTTTATCTAGGAACAGAACAGCAGAGCTAGAGAGTGGTGCTGGGCCATGTGATCTGGAAAGGCAGCCGACTTCCCATTAGAGAAAGGGTTGCACCTCTCATGACCCCTCACTTCAATATGAGAACTAGAATAAAGAGATCTATGCTGTTATAAAACTAATCCAGGAGGGCCACATCTCAGGAGGGACATGTATTATCTAGTGTTTGAGAGAATCTGGTCTGCTTTTACTTACACTAGGCGGCAGGAAGCGTAGTGGTTAGAGTGTTGGACTTGTAACCGAAAAGTTGCAAGATCGAATCCCCAAGCTTACAAGGTAAAAATCTGTCGTTCTGCCCCTGAACAAGGCAGTTAACCCACTGTTACTAGGCCTTTGTTGACACTAGAAATGTGTTCTTAACTGACTTGCCTAGTTAAATAAAGGTCAAATGTATATATATTCTTAAATACTGTGAAAGACTCAATAAGACAACAACCAATGGATTCACAGGAAGACCAATAATGTGATACAAACATTTATTTATATATATTTGGAAACTGGGTGGTTTAAGCCCTGAATGCTGATTGGCTGACAGCTGTGGTATATCAAATCAAATCAAATTTTATTTGTCACATACACATGGTTAGCAGATGTTAGTGCGAGTGTAGCGAAATGCTTGTGCTCCTAGTTCCGACAATGCAGTAATAACAAGTAATCTAACTAACAATTCCAAAACTACTGTCTTGTACACAGTGTAAGGGGATAAAGAATATGTACATAAGGATATATGAATGAGTGATGGTACAGAGCAGCATAGGCAAGATACAGTAGATGGTATCGAGTACAGTATGTACAAATGAGATGAGTATGTAAACAAAGTGGCATAGTATAGTATAAAGTGGCTAGTGATACATGTATTACATAAGGATACCGTCGATGATATAGAGTACAGTATATACGTATGCATATGAGATGAATAATGTAGGGTAAGTAACATTTATATAAGGTAGCATTGTTTAAAGTGGCTAGTGATATATTTACGTCATTTCCCATTAATTCCCATTATTAAAGTGGCTGGAGTTGAGTCAGTGTCAGTGTTAGTGGTGGCTGTTTAACAGTCTGATGGCCTTGAGATAGAAGCTGTTTTTCAGTCTCTCGGTCCCAGCTTTGATGCACCTGTACTGACCTCGCCTTCTGGATGATAGCGGGGTGAACAGGCAGTGGCTCGGGTGGTTGATGTCCTTGATGATCTTTATGGCCTTCCTGTGACATCGGGTGGTGTAGGTGTCCTGGAGGGCAGGTAGTTTGCCCCCGATGATGCGTTGTGCAGACCTCACTACCCTCTGGAGAGCCTTACGGTTGAGGGCAGTGCAGTTGCCATACCAGGCGGTGATACAGCCCGCCAGGATGCTCTCGATTGAGCATCTGTAGAAGTTTGTGAGTGCTTTTGGTGACAAGCCGAATTTCTTCAGCCTCCTGAGGTTGAAGAGGCGCTGCTGCGCCTTCTTCACGATGCTGTCTGTGTGAGTGGACCAATTCAGTTTGTCTGTGATGTGTATGCCGAGGAACTTAAAACTTGCTACCCTCTCCACTACTGTTGGAGATCAAACAGTATACCAAACAGTATACCACAAATATGACTAAACATGTATTTGTACTGCTCTAATTACGTTGGTAACCAGTTTATAATAGCAATAAGACACCTCAGGGGTTTGTGGTATATGGCCAATATACCACGGCTAAGGGCTGTGCCGCGATGCGTTGTGCCTAAGCACAGCCCTTAGCCGTGGTATATTGGCCATATAACAATTGTTGGAAAAATGACTTGTGTCATGCACAAAGTAGATGTCCTAACCGACTTGCCAAAACTATAATTTGTTAACAAGAAATTTGTAGAGTGGTTGAAAAACGAGTGGTATATTGGCCATATACCACACCCCCTCATGCCATTTTGCTTAAATATATACAGTTGTATTCGAAAGTTTACATACACTTAGGTTGGAGTCATTAAAACTTGTTTTTCAACCACTCCACAAATGTTTTGTTAAGTCGGTTAAGACATCTACTTTGTGCATGACACAAGTCATTTTTCCAACAATTGTTGACAGACAGATTATTTAACTTATTTTTATTTCATTATTTCATAATTCACTGTATCACAATTCCAGTGGGTCAGAAGTTTACATACACTAAGTTGACTGTGCCTTTAAACAGCTTGGGAAATTCCTGAAAATGATGTCATGGCTTTAGAAGCTTCTGATAGGCTAATTGACATAATTTGAGTCAATTGGAGGTGTACATGTGGATGTATTTCAAGGCCTACCTTCAAACTCGGTGCCTCTTTGCTTGACGTCATAGGAAAATCAAAAGAAATCAGCCAAGACCTCTGAAAAAGATTTGTAGACCTCCACAAGTCTGGTTCATCCTTGGGAGCAATTTCCAAATGCCTGAAGGTACCACGTTCATCTGTACAAACAATAGTACGCAAGTAGAAACACCATGGGACCACACAGCCTACATACCGCTCAGGAAGGAGATACGTTCTCTCTCCTACAGATGAACATACTTTGGTGCGAAAAGTGCAAATCAATCCCAGAACAACAGCAAAGGACCTTGTGAAGATGCTGGAGGAAACAGGTACAAAAGTATCTATATCCACAGTAAAACGAGTCCTATATCGACATAACCTGAAAGGCCACTCAGCAAGGAAGAAGCCATTGCTCCAAAACAGCCATACAAAAGCCAGACTACGGTTTGCAACTGCACAAGGGGACAAAGATTGTACTTTTTGGAGAAATGTTCTCTGGTCTGATGAAACAAAAAGAGAACTGTCATTATGTTTTGGAGGAAAAATGGGGAGGCTTGCAAGCCAAAGAACACCATCCCAACCATGAAGCACGGGGGTGGCAGCATCATGTTGTGGGGAGCTTTGCTGCAGGAGGGACTGGTGCACTTCACAAAATAGATGGCATCATGAGGGGTGAAAATTATGTGGATATATTCAAGCAACATCTCAAGACATCAGTCTGGAAGTTAAAGCTTGGTCGCAAATGGGTCTTCCAAATGGACAATGACCGCAAGGTTCTGGCAAAATGGCTTAAGGTCAACAAAGTCTCGGTATTGGAGTGGCCATCACAAAGCCCTGACCTCGATCCTATAGAAAATTTGTGGGCAGAACTGAGAAAGCGTGTGCGAGCAAGGAGGCCAACAAACCTGACTCAGTTACACCAGCTTTGTCAGGAGGAACGGGACAAAATTCACCCAACTTATTGTGGGAAGCTTGTGGAAGGCTACCCAAAACATTTGACCCAAGTTAAAGAATTTAAAGGCAATGCTACCAAATACTAATTGACTGTATGTAAACTTCTGACCCACTGGGAATGTGATGAAATAAACAAAAGCTGAAATAAATAATTCTCTCTACTACTATTCTGACATTTCACATTCTTAAAATAAAGTGGTGATCCTAACTGACCTAAGACAGGGAATTTGTACTCAGATTAAATGTCAGGAATTGTGAAAAACTGAGATTAAATGTATTTGGCTAAGGTGTATGTAAACTTCCGTTAAAAAGTTTGGGGTCACTTAGAAATGTCAGTGTTTTCCATGAAAATATACATGAAATGAGTTGCAAAATGATTTGGAAATATAGTCAAGACGTTGACAAGGTTATAAATAATGTTTTTTAATTGAAATAATAATTGTGTCCTTCAAACTTTGCTTTCGTCAAAGAATCCTCCATTTGCTGCAATTTCGGCCTTGCAGACCTTTGGCACTCTAGTTGTCAATTTGTTTAGGTAATCTGAAGAGATTTCACCCCATGCTTCCTGAAGCACCTCCCACAAGTTGGATTTGCTTGATGGGCACTTCTTACATACCATACGGTCAAGCTGGCCACTCCATTATAGACAAAATACCAGCTGACTGCTTCTTCCCTAAATAATTCTTGCATAGTTTGGAACAGTGCTTTGGGTCATTGTCCTGTTGTAGGAGGAAATTGGCTCCAATTAAGCGCCGTCCACATGGTATGGCGTTGCAAAATGGAGTGATAGCCTTCCTTCTTCAAGCTCCCTTGAAATCCCTGTACAAATCTCCCACTTTACTACCACCAAAGCACCCCAGACCATCACATTGCCTCCACCATGCTTGAAAGATGGCGTCAAGCACTCCTCCAGCATCTTTCAATTTTTTATGCATCTCACGGATGTTCTTCTTTGTGATCTGAACACCTCAAACTTGATTTGTCTGGCCATAACACTTTTTTCCAATCTTCCTCTGTCCAGTTGCTATGTTATTTTGCCCATCTTAATCTTTTCTTTTTATTGGCCAGTCTAAGATATGGCTTTTTCTTTGCAACTCTGCCTAGGCCAGCATCCCGGAGTCGCCTCTTCACTATTGATGTTGAGACTGGTGTTCACGGGTACTATTTAATGAAGCTGCCAGTTGAGGACTTGTGAGGCGTCTCTTTCTCAAACTAGACATTCTAATGTACTTGTGCTCTTGCCCAGTTGTGCACCGGGGTCTCCCACTCTTCTTTCTATTCTGGTTAGAGACAGTTTGCTCTCTTCCATGAAGGGAGTAGTACACAACTTTGTACGAGATCTTCAGTTTCTTGGAAATTTCTCGTGTGGCATAGCCTTCATTTCTCAGAACAAGAATAGTTATAGTAAAACTGACGAGTTTTAGAAGAAAGCTCTTTGTTTCTTGCCATTTTGAGCCTGTAATCGAACCCACAAGCATCTGCTGATGCTCCAGATACTCAACTAGTCTAAAGAATGCCAGTTTTATTGCAACTTTAATCAGAACAACATTTTTCAGCTGTGCTAATGTAATTGCAAAATGGTTTTCTAATGATCAATTAACCTTTTAAAATGATACACTTGGATTAACTAACACAACATGCCATTGGAACACAGGAGTGATGGTTGCTGATAATGGGCCTCTGTATGCATATGTAGATATTCCATAAAAAATCAGCTGTTTCCAGCTACAATAGTCATTTACAACATTAACAATGTCTACAAAGGTGGTTTTGATCAATTTGATGTTATTTTAATGGACAAAAAAATCAGCTTTTCTTTAAAAAACCAGGACATTTCTAAGTGACCCCAAACTTTTGAACAGTAGTGTACTAACATCATGGAGGAGACGGTAGAAGTCATTAATTATTTTAACATCATAAGAGCTTTAATGATACTCATGATACTTTCTAGATGATACTCATCTAGACAGTATTACTTTCATATACAGTTCTCCTTCAACTTTTCACATTGCAAGCCACGCATTCATGATTGTATATCATCATGTCTGTAATATAGAGTGTGGAGGACATTTCTCTCTTTGGCTTGATTTTCTCATCAAAGATGAAAGTGGAGAGACAGAGATCTGGTCAGTGAGGAGGAAGAAACACTCTTTTAGGAATGACCATAAGCAACAAATGTATTACCACTGAATGTTTTCAGCAGTAAATTTCCTGACACTGCCTGCAGAGATAACACTCTGCCCACAAATTCTGATTATCTGGCTTGTGCTGTCATACTGGTGCTCAAATTCACAGTGAAATTACTTTTCTGTGGAAAGTTTGTTGCAGACACTCTGAAGTGCATTTTAATGTCATGAGGAAAAGTAGTCCCCCCCCCCCCCCCCCCTCTCCTGTATGACGGAGTGTTTGATCTCCCCATCACTGTGAATTCTCATACATATCATGAATGTTTGTGCTGCGACTGGAACAAAAAATAACCACTTCCTGTGACATGAAAAGGGCTGACTCTCGACCTTTACCCCCTCATGACATCACTCAGCGAGCTGCATGTTACACTCTTAGAGAAAAAGGTGATATCTAGAACCTAAATGGTTCTTCGGCTGTCCCCATAGGAGAACTCTTTGAAGATCCATCTTTGGTTCCGGGTGGAACCCTTTTGGTTCCAAGTAGAACCATTTTGGTTACCAGGTAGAACCCTTTCCACAGAGGGTTGTACATGGAACCCAAAAGAGTTTTACCTGAAACCAAAAAGGGTTATCCTATAGGGACACCCGAATGAATAACCCTTTTTTAAAGACTGTAGGGGTGGTCTTAACGCACACTCCTACACAATTAGAAATGCCAGACGGCCTCTCTTGATCACTCTTAATCAAAATAATTAGAGAGTGCTCTTTTCGACCATTGATGGCCTGATAAATCCTACCCCAGCAAACCTATGTGAACTTTCCTCCACCTCTAAATATGATGAGTTTGAGGAATATTTCAGAGATAAGATAACCAACATTAGGCTGGGTGTCAGTCAAGTAAGACCTCATGAGAAGTTTCATGATATGCGCCCTAGCTACCATGCAAAGGCATGATGGATTTATTTCCCCTGGTTGACACAGACATGCTCCGGAAAGTGACATCACAATTTAAGCCTTCTACCTGCCTTCTCAATCCTGTCCCCATCACCTTCCTCAAAACAATATTTAATTGTGTATCTGAAGAAGTTCAAGCTATAATCACTACCTGTTCACAGGCACTTTCCCTACTACACTAAAAACTGCTTTGGTGAAACCCCTTCTGAAGAAAAGTCATTTGGATTCTTAAGCTTTTAGCAATTTTCAGCCATTCTCCAACCTTCCATTCTCCAGCAAAATTCTGGAGAAATTGGTGTTCAAACTGCTAAATTATTTTGCAAACTGTATTTTAGAAAAATTCCAATCTGGTTTTTGTGAGACAGCCTTAGTTAAAGTGATAAATTATCTTAGAGCCAACACAGATGCCAAACTGCTCTCTGATTTAAGTGCTGCATTCAACACTGTTGACCATGATGTCCTTCTGGGCAGACTGGAGAGGTGGGTTGGCCTCTCCGGTCCAGTTCTATAATGGTTTAGGACTTTGTCACCTTTGGTGAACATAACCCAGAGAAAATACATATCATATGTTCGACAAGGTTGGATTTTGAGTCTGTTACTGTTGAGTTCATATATGTTACCCCTTGGAAGCGTAATCAGAAAGCACAACATTGATTTTCACTGCTACGCAGACGATACACACCTTTGCATTTCTGTGTCACCAGATGATTTTTCCTCCACGGATAAATTATTAGACTGAATTAGTGATTTAAATACTTGGATGGCTCACAACTTCCTCCAGCTAAATCAAGACAAGACTTATTGTTGGAGCCAAAGCACAGAGAGAGAATCTAGCCACACATTTGAATTAATGGACAAAACACCAGGTAGAAAACTAAATTTCGAATCACGCTTTAGGATATGAACAAAATAGAATGTTTTGCTTTAGAATGTGAACAAAATAGTTTTTTTTACCACCTGAGGAACATTGCCAAGGTGCGGCCATTTCTCTTTCAGGCTGATACAGAGAGATTCATCCATGCTTTTATTACAAGCAGGCTTGACTACTGTAATGCTCTCCTGTCTGGTCTACCCAAGAAACCATTGGTCAACTGCAAAACATACAGAATGTTGCAGCACGGGTACTGACCAAGACCATACGGAGAGCACACATTACACCGGTGTGTAAGGTCTCTGCACTGGATACCTGTGAGTTTTTGAATCAATTCACGATTGTGCAACACAATAAATGTCAGACATGCTTTTAAGTTATGCACCCAGTAGGTCCCTCAGATCCTCTGGCACTGGCCTTTTAACTATCCCAAAGCCTAGGACCAAGAGGCATGGAGAGGCAGGCTTTAATTATTATACCCCAAGCCTCTGGAGTAGCCTGCCAGAAAACCTGAGAGGGGCTAAAACTGTGGACACATTTAAAAGAACTTTTAAAACACATTTTTAGCTTTGTTTTTCCTTATGGTGCTTTTTAGTTGCTTAGTTTCTGTCATTCTTTTGTTTTCAATCTTATGTTTGTTATGTAGTTAATATTTCAGCTTTTATTTTAATCATTTTTTCAATATTTTTTCCTGTAAAGCATATTGCATTCCATGTCTGAAATGTGTTGTATAAACCACACTTGATTTGATTTTTTAAATTGATTTCACCTTTATTTAACCAGTTAGGCAAGTTGAGAACAAGTTCTCATTTACAATTGCGACCTGGCCAAGATAAAGCAAAGCAGTTCGACACATACAACGACACAGAGTTACACATGGAGTAAAACAAACATACAGTCAATAATACAGTAGAAACAAGTCTATATACGATGTGAGCAAATGAGGTGAGATAAGGGAGGTAAAGGCAAAAAAAAGGCCATGGTGGCAAAGTAAATACAATATAGCAATTAAAACACTGGAATGGTAGATTTGCAGTGGAAGAATGTGCAAAGTAGAAATAAAAATAATGGGGTGCAAAGGAGCAAAATAAATAAATAAAATAAATAAATACAGTAGGGAAAGAGGTAGTTGTTTGGGCTAAATTATGGGTGGGCTACGTACAGGTGCAGTAATCTGTGAGCTGCTCTGACAGCTGGTGCTTAAAGCTAGTGAGGGAGATAAGTGTTTCCAGTTTCAGAGATTTTTGTAGTTCGTTCCAGTCATTGGCAGCAGAGAACTGGAAGAAGAGGCAGCCAAAGAAAGAATTGGTTTTGGGGGTGACCAGAGAGATATACCTGCTGGAGCACGTGCTACAGGTGGGTGGTGACCAGCGAGCTGAGATAAGGGGGGACTTTACCTAACAGGGTCTTGTAGATGACATGGAGCCAGTGGGTTTGGCGACGAGTATGAAGCGAGGGCCAGCCAACGAGAGTGTACAGGTCGCAATGGTGGGTAGTATGTGGGGCTTTGGTGACAAAACTGATGGCACTGTGATAGACTGCATCCAATTTGTTGAGTAGGGTATTGGAGGCTATTTTGTAAATGACATCGCCGAAGTCGAGGATTGGTAGGATGGTCAGTTTTGCAAGGGTATGTTTGGCAGCATGAGTGAAGGATGCTTTGTTAAGAAATTGGAAGCCAATTCTAGATTTAACTTTGGATTGGAGATGCTTGATGTGGGTCTGGAAGGAGAGTTTACAGTCTAACCAGACACCTAGGTATTTGTAGTTGTCCACGTATTCTAAGTCAGAGCCGTCCAGGGTAGTGATGTTGGACAGGCGGGCAGGTGCAGGCAGCGATCGGTTGAAGAGCATGCATTTAGTTTTACTTGTATTTAAGAGCAATTGGAGGCCACGGAAGGAGAGTTGTATGGCATTGAAGCTTGCCTGGAGGGTTGTTAACACAGTGTCCAAAGAATGGCCAGAAGTATACAGAATGGTGTCATCTGCGTAGAGGTGGATCAGAGACTCACCAGCAGCAAGAGCGACATCATTGATGTATACAGAGAAGAGAGTCCGTCCAAGATTTGAACCCTGTGGTACCCCCATAGAGACTGCCAGAAGTCCGGACAGCAGACCCTCCAATTTGACACATTGAACTCTATCAGAGAAGTAGTTGGTGAGGAAATCATTTGAGAAACCAAGGCTGTCGAGTCTGCCGATGAGGATGTGGTGATTGACAGAGTCAAAAGCCTTGGCCAGATCAATGAATACGGCTCCTCAGTAATGTTTCTTATCGAAGGCAGTTAAGATATCGTTTAGGACCTTGAGCGTGGCTAAGGTGCACCCATGACCAGCTCTGAAACCAGATTGCATAGCAGAGAGGGTATGGTGAGATTCGAAATGGTCGGTAATCTGTTTGTTGACTTGGCTTTCGAAGACCTTAGAATGGCAGGGTAGGATAGATATAGGTCTGTAGCAGTTTGGGTCAAGAGTGTCCCCCCCTTTGAAGAGGGGGATGACCGCAGCTGCTTTCCAATCTTTGGGAATCTCAGACGACACGAAAGAGAGGTTGAACAGGCTAGTAATAGGGGTGGCAACAATTTTGGCAGATAATTTTAGAAAGGGTCCAGATTGTCTAGCCCGGCTGATTTGTAAGGGTCCAGATTTTGCAGCTCTTTCAGAAGATCAGCTGGGAGGAGAAATGCAGTGCTGTTGACCGGGGTAGGGGTAGCCAGGTGGAAAGCATGGCAAGCTGTAGAAAAATGCTTATTGAAATTCTCAATTATAGTGGATTTATCAGTGGTGACCGTGTTTCCTATCTTCAGTGCAGTGGGAAGCTGGGAGGAGGTGTTCTTATTCGCCATGGACTTTACAGTGTCCCAGAACTTTTTTGAGTTAGTGTTGCAGGAAGCAAATTTCTGATGGAAAAAGCTGGCCTTGGCTTTTCTAACTGCCTGTTTATAATGGTTTCTAGCTTCCCTGAAAAGCTGCATATCACGGGGGCTGTTCGATGCTAATGCAGAACGCCATAGGATGTTTTTGTGTTGGTTAAGGGCAGTCAGGTCTGGGGAGAACCAAGGGCTATATCTGTTCCTGGTTCTAAATTTATTGAATGGGGCATGCTTATGGTTAGGAAGGCATTTAAAAAAAAACAGGCATCCTCTACTGACGTGATGAGATCAATATCCTTCCAGGATACCCCGGCCAGGTCGATTAGAAAGGCCTGCTCGCTGAAGTGTTTCAGGGAGCGTTTGACAGTGATGAGTGGAGGTCGTTTGACCGCTGACCCATTACGGATGCAGGCAATGAGGCAGTGATCGCTGAGATCTTGGTTCAAGACAGCAGAGGTGTATTTAGAGGGCAAGTTGGTTAGGATGATATCTATGAGGGTGCCCGTGTTTACGACTTTGGGGAGGTACCTGGTAGGTTCATTGATAATTTGTTTGAGATTGAGGGCATCAAGCTTAGATTGTAGGATGGCTGGGGTGTTAAGCATGTTCCAGTTTAGGTCGCCTAGCAGCACGAGCGCTGAAGATAGATGGGGGGCAATCAGTTCACATATGGTGTCCAGAGCACAGCTGGGAGCAGAGGGTGGTCTATAGCAGGTGGCAACGGTGAGAGACTTGTTTTTAGATAGGTGGATTTTTAAAAGAAGAAGTTCAAATTGTTTGGGTACAGACCTGGATAGTAGGACAGAACTCTGCAGGCTATCTTTGCAGTAGATTACAACACCGCCTCCTTTGGCAGTTCTGTCTTGTCTGAAAATGTTGTAGTTAGAGATGAAAATTTCAGAATTTTTGCTGGTCTTCCTAAGCCAGGATTCAGACACAGCTAGAACATCCGGGTTGGCAGAGTGTGCTAAAGCAGTGAATAAAACAAACTTAGGGAGGAGGCTTCTAATGTTAACATGCATGAAACCAAGGCTATTACGGTTACAGAAGTCATCAAAAGAGAGCGCCTGGGGAATAGGAGTGGAGCTAGGCACTGCAGGACCTGGATTCACCTCTACATCACCAGAGGAAAATAGGAGGAGTAGGATAAGGGAGTAAAAGGAGGTGGTGATAAAATAGCTTCAAGGCATAATGTACAGACAAAGGTATGGTAGGATGTGAATACAGTGGAGGTAAACCTAGGTATTGAGTGATGATGAGAGAGATATTGTCTCTAGAAACATTGAAACCAGGAGATGTCATCGCATGTGTGGGTGGTGGAACTAATAGGTTGGATAACGTATAGTGAGCAGGACTAGAGGATCTACAGTGAAATAAGCCAATAAACACTAACCAGAACAGCAATGGACAGCTAACCGGGCCATCGGTAGCAAGCTAGCATAGGATGGAGGTCTGTTTTTAGCCACCTCGTGCGTTTCCGTCGGTAGGATTAGTGGGGTTCCGTGTGGTAGAGGGGATCAATCCAATTCGCAAAAAACAAAAAATAAATAGATCAAGTTAAAGAGGCCCAAGAAAAAAGAAAAATAAATTGTCCGATAGGTCTATTCAGATAGCAGCCGATAAGACAGCTAACGATTAGCGTACCGCAGATGGGCGTTCAGGTAACGTCGCGACGGAGGAGCCAGCTGGATAACTCCCTCAGGCAGATAACATCGGTAGTCCAGTTGTGAAGGCCCGGTGGGGCTCCGCGTTGGCAGTAAAACGGGCCCGGATAGGTGATTATAGCCCAGGAGTGACTGATGGAACCCTTCAGCTGGCTAGCTCCGGAAAAATTGATGTTTGCTCCGGAATCGACGTAAACCGATAATCACACGGATAGCAGCTGCGAGATCCTGGTATAAATGTCCAGCGCTTGCGGTTGAAATCCGGGGACATGGAGAGAAAAATAGATCCGGTATGTTCCGGTACGAGCCTCGCCTAACAAAACTGGCGATAGATTTTCGAGCTAAAGGATAGCTGATGACCACAAACCGTGGTTAGCTGAATACTGACGATTAGCCAGTAAAGAAGCTAACTAGCTTCTGGCTAGCTTCTGGTTAGCTTCTGGCTAGCTTCTGGTTAGTTTCTATGGAGGATTACAGAAATGAGGTAAATAATACTTTCTTTTTTAAAATAAAATATAAATTGGTGAGACGGGTTGCAGGAGAGTGTTTTGAAGATGAGTTTATGGAAAATAAAAAAATATATATAAATGGTATGCTAAGAAAGTTGTAAATATATATATATATATACGGGACACGACATGACAGGACAAAAGACGTCTGACTGCTATGCCATCTTGGTGATGCAGTAATGATTCATAATTTCTGGATTAATAAAATAATTAATTTCTGGATTAATAAAATAATTATTATTCTTAGTTATCACTAAGAAATGTGTCTAATTTACCCCCATAATATCATACTTTGAGATTTATAAACCATTTAATCATTACTGCCCTTTAATTTCTGTTAAACCAACATTTAAATGATTGAATACATCAATAAATTGCAGGTGTTGATACTTGTGTTGATACTTGTGATATACATATATTCAAGATACACAGGACAGGATGCCATAATGAGTGTAGTTACTGTAATTTACTGACAAATAATGTGAATCCTTTCACATTACAGGTGAGATAAACAATTGCAGACAAATCTGAGTTTCCACTGCTTCCCCTGGAAGCCTCAACAGACCAATCCACAGTCTAGGTAATGCACTGGACCGGATCCTAACACACACTCTGTCACTGCATGGGGTGAATACTAACCAACACAGGAGATGCTCATGTTAAAGATTCATATGGTGTTCCAGATTAAACTGCTAATTATATTAAGGTGAGTCAGCTCATTTTCCTATAACCTTGAAAATGATAAGGCATGTACATCATGGCTGAGAGCACTACATTTTTCTGCCAGTTTCAAACCTTTACTGGCTACACATATCTCTTCCGGCCATCTGATAGCTGGGTACAGTACATGACAGGCTGGCTGATACATGTCTTTGGAAAAGCCACCGGATTGTTTTATAAGTGTGGAGATGAAGACAGGTTGTGGTTTGTTTTACACTATTACCTTGTTGGTGGACATGGGAACCCTGAAATTCCAACAGCATAAAAAAAAAAATCAAACCCTGGCGTTATTTCTGAAGACTAAATTCAGTGAATATGTCCAGGAAATGGGCTTATGTCATGAAATGGAAAAATAAGATAGAATTTTTGTAAATTTGGGTTTATGGGCCAAAACACAGCCGATACTGAATACTCAAAGGAAATAAAACATTCTGATGGTTTAATAGTTTTGTCTATTAGATTACTTTACATCATGACGGGAAATTCTAAAAAAACATATTAAATGTTTTTGAGGACAACATATGAGGACAAACATGTGCTCTAATCCCTGTCCCATCATCTCAAATTGCACATGATAAATGATACAAAGTGCTAGTCTCATGATTCTCCATGTTTCACTGTTGGCCTACTTATTGAATTATTTTTGTTACTGTGAATCAAATCATATGGTAACACCGATATAAAATATGCCCATATTTTTTGGGGGTGGGGGCTAAATGTGTTTACAGTGCCTTCAGAAAGTATTCACACCCCTTAAATTATTCCACTTTTTGTTGTGTTACAGCCTGAATTCAAGATGGCTTAAATCTATGTTTTTCTCACCAATCTACACACAATACCACATAACGAGAAAGGGAAAACATGTATTTATTGAAAATTAAATACAGAAATACAGCAACACCTGAGTCACTACATGTTAGAATCACCTTTGGAAGTTGTCAGTCTTTCTGAGTAAGTATCTAAGGAATTTGCACACCTGGAATTTTCAGTATTTCCACATTAATCTTTTAAAAATGATTCAAGCTCTGTCAAGTTAAATCAAAATCAAATCAAATGTATTTATATAGCCCTTCGTACATCAGCTGATATCTCAAAGTGCTGTACAGAAACCTAGCCTAAAACCCCAAACAGCAAGCAATGCAGGTGTAGAAGCACGGTGGCTAGGAAAAACTCCCTAGAAAGGCCAAAACCTAGGAAGAAACCTAGAGAGGAACCAGGCTATGTGGGGTGGCCAGTCCTCTTCTGGCTGTGCCGGGTGGAGATTATAACAGAACATGGCCAAGATGTTCAAATGTTCATAAATGACCAGCATGGTCCAATAATAATAAGGCAGAACAGTTGAAACTGGAGCAGCAGCACGGCCAGGTGGACTGGGGACAGCAAGGAGTCATCATGTCAGGTAGTCCTGAGGCATGGTCCTAGGGCTCAGGTCCTCCGAGAGAGAAAGAAAGAGAGAATTAGAGAGAGCACACTTAAATTCACACAGGACACCGAATAGGACAGGAGAAGTACTCCAGATATAACAAACTGACCCTAGCCCCCGACACATAAACTACTGCAGCATAAATACTGGAGGCTGAGACAGGAGGGGTCAGGAGACACTGTGGCCCCATCCGAGGACACCCCCGGACAGGGCCAAACAGGAAGGATATAACCCCACCCACTTTGCCAAAGCACAGCCCCCACACCACTAGAGGGATATCTTCAACCACCAACTTACCATCCTGAGACAAGGCTGAGTATAGCCCACAAAGATCTCCGTTGGTTGTTAATGTCACGCTCTGACCTTAGTTCCTTTGTTTTGTCTTTTGTTTTAGTATGGTCAGGGCGTGAGTTGGGTGGGTTGTCTATGTTAGTTTGTCTATGATTTTCTATTTCTGTGTTTGGCCTGGTATGGTTCTCAATTAGAGGCAGCTGTCAATCGTTGTCCCTGATTGAGAACCATATTTTGGTAGCCTGTTTTCCATTGTGTTTTGTGGGTGGTTATTTTCTGTTTAGTGTTGTGGTGCACCTTACAGGACTGTTCGTTGGTTGTTTATTGTTTTTGTTTTTGTTTTCAGTGTTCATTAAAATATTTAAAATATGAACACTTACCACGCTGCACCTTGGTCCTCCTCTCCTTCCCCAGACGACAAGCGTTACCGTTAATCATTACTAGACAGCCATTTTCAAGTCTTGCCATAGATTTTCAAGCCGATTTAAGTCAAAACCGTAACTAGGCCACTCAAAGTAATCTTGGTAAGCAACTCCAGTGTATATTTGGCCTTGTGTTTCAGGTTATTGTCCTGCTGAAAGGTGAATTTGTCTAACAGTCTGTTGGAAAGGAGACTGAACCAGGTTTTCCTCTAGGATTTTGCCTGTGCTTAGCTTTTTCTGTTGTTTTTATCCAAGAAAACTCCCCAGTCCTTGTCAATGACAAATACTCCCATGACATTTTAGTCATTTAGCAGACACTTTTATCCAGAGCAACTTACAGTAGTGGGTGCCTACATTGTTATACACTGGTTCCCCATGGGAATTGAACCCACAATCCTGGCATTGCAAGCACTATGCTCTACCAACTAAGCCCATTATGCTCTACCAACTAAGCCCAACTCAGTGCTGAGTTGTGTTGGATTTGTCTCAAACATAACACTTTCTATTTCAAGGCATAAAGTTAATTTCTTTGTCACATTTATTGCAGTTTTACTTTAGAGCCTTATTGCAAACAGGTTGCATGTTCTGGTAGTATTTGTATTCTGTACAGGCTTCCTTCTTTTCACTCTGTCATTTAGGTTAGTATTGTGGAGTAACTACAATGTTGTTCCACATCCTCAGTTTTCTCCCATCACAACCATTCAAATCTGTAACTGTTTTAAATTCACCATTGGCCTCATGGTGAAATCCCTGAGCGGTTTCCTTCCTCCCCGGCAATTGAGTTACAAAGGACGCTTGTATCTTTGTATTGACTGGGTGTATTGACACACCATCAACGTGTAATTAATAACTTCACCATGCTCATGGATATTCAATATCAATATTTTTATAATGTGTACCCATCTACCAATAGGTGCCCTTCTTTGCAAGGCATTGGAAAACCTCCCTGGTGTTTGTGGTTGAATCTGTGTTTGAAATTCATTGCTCAACTGAGGAACCTTAAAGATAATTGTATGTGTGGGGTACAGGTACAGAGATGAGGTAGTCATTAAAAAATCATGTTAAAAACTATTATTGCAAACAGAGTGAGTCCGTGCGATTTGATATGTGACTTGTTAAGCACATTTCTACTCCTATTTAGGCTTGCCATAACAAAGGGGTCGAATACTTATTGACTCAAGACTTTAAGCTTTTAGTATTGTATTAATTTGTAAACATTTCTGAAAAACATAATTCCACTTTGACAATATGGGGTATTGTGTGTAGGCCAGTGACACAAAATCTCAAGTTAATAAATTTTAAATTCAGGCTTAAACACAACAAAATGTGTAAAAAGTCAAGGGGTGTGAATACTCTCTGAATGCAAAATGTGAACTACTATTTTTTAGCTGTAAAGTAAACATCATCAAACAGCCATTGAAGGGGTTGTCTAACGCTTCATAGACTGAGCATTGCATAACTGCTACCGAAATCCCCTCACCCTCGTACATAATGTACAGTGCAGTTCTATCACTGTCAATTGTGTCATGTGAAAAGTGCGAAGCGGCAGCCCCGATATCTGAGCCATGACCTAAGTCTAGGAGCCATGTGCAGATGGTGGCAGAGTAGGGGCAGAGGTAGGGCGGAGGAGACTGTAATACCATCTAAACACATCACCAACCTACAGCACTCCCACTCACTGTCACAAAGGCGACATCCCCCATATCTCATTCAGGTTGAGGCAGAACTTAGCGATTTTCGCTAGAAGAGCCAGATGCATCGTAAAAACGTATTAAAACAAAAACGTGCTTTTAAGTCTTATTTTAAGGTTAAGGATAGGCATTAGGGTTAGCAGTGTGGTTAAGGTTAGGGTTAGGTTTAAAATCAGATTTTATGACTTTGTGGCTGTTCCAGCTAGTGACCACTCTGCAGAGCGGCCTCCAGTACATGAGTCATCTCAATAAATGCCAATCTTCATATCTGATGGCCATCACTCAATTCTAGATGGAAAAGGTACAGTATTTAATCTATTGTGACACCTTCCTTTGTATTTAGAAATATGTAGTGAAGAGGAAACACATTTGCAGCTCTTTCTTGGTTTCTATAGAAGATGGGCACAGTATGTTGGACAATGAGTGGAAACATGTCCATCCTACTTCAGATGTTTATTTTCGTGTGGTTTGAATCATTGCTTCTGATTCGAGTGTCTCTGTGCAGAAAGATAAATCATCCGTTCTCTGGCTTTAATATGTTATTATCTATATTTGGGATCTACTTTTGGGATGCTAACTACAGTAGAACTGGAATCATTTAGTCTGCGATTTTGTACATGTTCTTTTTTGTGAAGGGAGGCGGGTTGATTTGGTTAAGGCTAAGCAATGTTATCCTACAATCTTAAGAGAGAGCAGAGGGAAATGGTAATTTGAATATCATGCACAGTCATGGCTTTAGGACCTGGACCACTGCCCATTCAATGGTGCCTCTACCCCAGGGCCAGAGCAAGGGGCCTCCACGGCTCTTAATACAGCTAGCTAAAGCTACAGCTAAAATGGTGCGATCTGATCAAAGACCACAGCAATGTGAAAAGCATACAGTATATGTTTGTGACCTGCAGTAACATTTCAACTAACTATCTACTAACCCTAACCCTAACCTTAACCCTAAACTTAACCCTTACCCCAAGCCTAGGCTTAACCCTTGCCCTAACCTTTATTCTAAACCAAACCGTAATCCTAGCAAGCAGTTGCTTATCAACAGATGGTCATATTATCAACAAGCTATCTGTAGAACATCTACAGATGGACTATCCGGACTATCTGAATGAAGTGTGACCCAGTGTATACTGGTATACAGTATATGTTTGTTAAAAAAGGTATACAGGAGATTCATATATTTTTTTCACGTGTCTTTTCACTTCATATACAGTGAAACCATTTGTTTTCTATCAAGCAACAGTAGCCATACGCAACCCTCCACTCCGCCTGAAAATGAAGATAAAGTAAATATTCATGTTGGAAAAAGAAAGCAAGTCTGTCCCACACCCCATTCGTCTCAGCTCAGAGTAATCTCCATGTACTGTATTCATAACTTAAATACTAGCGTTAAAGCTATTGCAGATGGGAGGTCCTTTACAGATGACAGTGGAATGACAATGTTAATGGTTCATTATAAATCCCATGACAATAAAGTACACGCCCTGAGAAATCAAAATCAACGCTGCCAAGAGGGCTGACTGTCATGTTATTCAGAATATTTAAACAAAATGGCAATTTACTCCTAACAGTATGCTTCCTCTGTGAGTCAACCAGACATTGAGAAATAAGACAGTCGTGGTTTACTCAAGCCTTTAGCTAATGTGTGAGACAGTCCTCCAGTTATGTGTGTGTGTGTGTGTGTGTGTGTGTGTGTGTGTGTGTGTTTGAGAAGATAATACACCTTGAATGACCCTAAATAAACCACAAATGTTTCCCTCTAGGATTCTCATAAACAACTAACTAACTCTCTGATAGAGAACCTGCAGCGTTAGATTATTTAAATGCAACTAAAAACCAAGGGCATTCAGTTGGTTTTAGCTTATGAACCCTGCATCATGACTACATCTGCAGACAATTAGACTTAACCTCTGACATTCCCAGGCCCCTTAGCCAAGCCGCTCAATAAGCCTCACCATTTCAATCAATTCATCTCTGCACACTAACATTTGGTATCAATTAAAATATTTCTCATTGGTTTGGGAGGAATTATGTACAGTAGCTAAATATCCCACACTTACTTCTTGCAGAAAAAACAAACCTCGAAAAGCTTATTCATGGGAGTTTTCCCCACAGAAACACTAACACTAAGGTGCCTGAGGCTCTTGGAAACCTGTTACGATTAGCAAGCTTTGACACATTTACTGAACACATACACACATCGTTAAAAGTCCCAGTGTGTGAAAAATGTCCCATTTGTTGTCTTAGTATTTACATTTAAGTCATTTAGCAGACACTCTTATCTAGAGCGACTTACAGGACAAATTAGTGCCTTACTCAAGGGCACATCGACAGATTTTTCACGTAGTCGGCTCAGGGATTCAAACCAACAACCTATTGTTTACTGACCCAACACTACCTGCCGCCCAAACAGCCTGCTGCTTAACAGCCATTGTATTATGAGGTTTGTAGGTTGTCACTTTCTTTTTATCTCTCCCTCTGTCACGCGCACGGACACACACACACACACACACACACACACACACACACACACACTCATGCATACACAGACACAGACACACACACACACACACACACACACACACACACACACACTCATGCACACACACACACACACACACACACACTCATGCATACACACACACACACACACACACACACACACACACACACACACACACACACACACACACACACACACACACACACACACACATACTCATGCATACACACACACACCCCCCCATACACACACACACACACACACACACACACACATACTCATGCATACACACACACACACACACACACTCATGCATACACACACACACACACACACACACACACTCATGCATACACACACACACACACACACACACACACACACACACACACACACACACACACACACACACACACACTCATGCATACACACACACTCATGCATACACACACACTCATGCACACACACACACACACACACACACACACTCATGCATACACACACACTCATGCATACACACACACTCATGCATACACACACACTCATGCATACACACACTCACACACACACACACACACACACACACACACACACACTCATGCATACACACACACTCATGCACACACACACACACACTCATGCATACACACACACTCATGCATACACACACACACACTCATGCATACACACACACTCATGCATACACACACACACACACACACACACTCATGCATACACACACACACACACACACACACACACTCATGCATACACACACACACACACACACACGCACAAAGCGATGAGGGAGGATGTTTGGGAATGTCAGGTTTAATATTGCCTTCCTACTCTCGACCGGAGCAAAATAGCCTTGGCTTAAGACAAATAACCAGAACGTCTGTCAGGGAGCTTTGCAGACATTATATACGGGGGAGAAAGAACGAAAAAATGACCAAGAAAAAAAAACGTTTTTACAGCTCCAATTGCAGGGCAGGAAAAGTTGCTTTCTTGTGAATTAAGTGTGTTTATGTGTGTGTGTGTGTGTGTGTGTGTGTGATCATAAGTGTGAGATTCTTTCCGTTTTTCACAGCCTTCTTTCTTACAGTATATTTTATTCAACTGTAGTACATCATTTCACAATGCATATCACATTGAATAGGATCCATTAACACTTTCTCGTCTAGAACCTTGTGCCTTGATGGCTTGAACAAAAATCAGAAGCTTATCTGGGACATTCACATCATGTGTGGAATACTGTGACACAGCCCACAAATTGCTGCACCGTATTGTTCATCACACGATAATTTCCGGAGGTCTCTGCCTGTATATATGATAATGTGCTTTCCACTTTCTCCTGGATATTGTGCAGCAGCAGACTGACTGATGATGCATTACAGACTCATCCACAACCACCACATGAATTAGCCAAATTGTTTCACTTTCCAATTTGTACGTAACTATACCTACAAATATAGACTTTGTTTCAGAGGTATTTCTAACATGTTTATTCTTTTATGTGCAGGTGATGGACAGTATGGTTGATGTTAGCTGAATGAGTATAGTGGTAGTGAACAACCAAAACACGCACTTGAAGATAATGTCCTTTGAGGCTTTAATTGTTGTGATGGGAGAGCTACATTGCATTCACCTCAACACGTCAATACAGAGAGGTAAACGGTTTTGTTGACATGCCAAAATAGGTTCAACACAGTTGAACGTGAACATGATCAGACTGACACTTAATTAAACTGTTCTCAGACGTGCTAGGACACCAGCATGAAGGACATGCCAGGTGTATGTGTCTCTCTCTTGCCCCCCCCCCCCCCTCTCTCAGTGCACGTGTGCATTATTGTGTCTGTGTGTTAGAGAGGAGCAGGGGTAATAATGTATGTCCTTCATGGTTTGTCAGAGTGCCTGCCATATGGGGCTTCAAAAAGTTTTGGGGTCCCCTGCTGCAACTGCATCTTTCATGATCTTTCAGAGGCAGAAGATGACATCTCAAGTCTATTGCACTGCAGAAAACCAAGGACATTGATTTTCTCCTTTTAATTACAGTACTTTGAGGATAATAGATTTTCACCTTTTGATTATTACAAGTTAATGGCACATGTAAAAAAACAAACATTTTAATGTTGTGTGATGATTGTACAGTAGTTTATGTAATTGAAGTTATGTGAATGTAGAAATGCATATGAATCTTATTATTAACAATACTATTCTTAATAATAATAATTCATATTATTATAAAGTAATAATAATAATACTTAATAATAATAATTGATAATAATGTATTACATTTGTAAAGCACTTTTCATTGTACAAAATAACATCAAAGTGCATAAAATTTCAATGCCGACTGCTCTAAAGTCCAGGAGGATCAGGAGACAGCATCAGCCACTACTCCAGGTCATTGGTGATCCTGAGTAGGGCTGTTTCAGTTTTGTGGGCCAGACGGAAACCTGACTTGATCTTCTCAAATAGGTTGTTCTGATTGAGATGGTCCTGGAGTTGTTCAGCATCTTATAACTTCAAGTAATTGGATAGGGCTATAGTGATTTTGTGTATTTTGTGTCTTCAGTAATTACAGGGAAGAGCAAAGTATTCCATGCCATGTTTCTGTCCTTGTTTCTAGGCTGAAAACAGTGGTAGTGTTTTTGTAAACAAAATCCCATAATGCAGAACATAATTCACACATCCTCCAAGATGGATGCTTTTGTGTAGGGTCTTTTACGATTGCTCCCCTTCTGTCACCATGTGTTCTAAATTAGCTATCTATATACAGCAGCCAGAAATAGCTTCCAGGTCTTTATACACCAGCATGGGAGACCAGAATATAGCATAGCCTTCCAAGAACACACACCAGATATTTATTTGACTTTGGAGAGATAGAATGGAGCACGAATATTACAGACTATTGGGGCTGATAGGCGTTAAACATGCTAAATATATTAACAATTTGGAAATGTTGATATAACATATCATAATCGAGAGGTAACAGATATAAATCTTCTCACAGATGGCATTGTATGTATGAAGTAGCCTTCAATATTTTTTATTTGTGTTTGTGACAATATGCTAATCATTTTGAAACTCCATCAGTTTGTAATTTCAAGTACATAGAGATGGTATAAAGTGACACTTTGGTTTTCAAGTTCACAGAGTTTTACATTGACACGAATTGACTCATCAAAGGAAACTAGTCCATTTACAAGTCATCTATGACCTTATTAGATTTTTTTCTAAATTGTGAAAAGCAAAATGCAACTTCAAGAAATAGATCCTGGTTAAACTCAAGCAGGTGTTTCTCTCCGCTGTGTCAAGCCCTGGTATGGTCCATGATCCGTTCCAGCAGGGTGCGCCATTTTTTTCCAAAGCTCTTTTTATATCTTCTGCTGCCCAGCAAAATCGAAATGGAATAGTTTGAATAGTTGGCCATGAGGTTATCAGGATGACTATGATTTTCTCTCAAGCATGCAATCCCCCTAAAATGTGGTATTTCCTTAGTCATTAGTCACCAGATAAACCCTGATAAATATTTTTTGGGACCATGTATAGTACAGTATTATCCTCTCAATAATGTTCTCTATGTACTGTAGATGGTAAATCCAACAACTTGTAATTGAAAATAAGACTTGAAGTGGAAATTACTGAACTTTTCACTTTTCCTCAGATCACTGCAGTTGGCAAATCTGAAGATATGACGTTTAATTTCAACTCCCAAACTCTGCTCATAATACTGTCTGTAAGATAAATGAATTACTGTAAGATAAATGAATTATTGTAAGATAAATGGATTACAGTATGTTACCAGAACGGCTGTGGCATAAGGAGCATTGCTCTCATATCCAACAGTGTAAGTTTTCATATCAGAGTTCTCTGGCACTCCCAGTACTCACACATCAACCCCAGAGCACTCAGGCCTGGGATGCAGAGTCGGTGGTGGAATTTAAAAAAACATGTGGATGAGATTAAGTGATATCATGTATCACACATGATGACTTTAGCAGCCCTCCCATTAGAAGGAGTGCAGAGTACAACCCAGGAGATAACATCTGAACTGGGGCAGAGCTCTGTTTTTCACCATTCAAAAAATAGGAAGCATTAACTCGTCTTAATATGAGTGAATATAAGTGAATGCAAGATAATATGAGTTCAGTATTTTCATGTGAACAAGCATGACGTGACTGAAAACATGAGCACCTCAAATCTGAATGAATGAATATGCAAGTCTTGTATCTGTTTGAGTTAATTCCTTGTACAGTACAGTGGGGTTTGACTAGGCATAAATGAAAGAGTGAGCTTTTCCTCATCTAAAATGGATGAATATGAAAGGATTTTATTCTCACCACTGGAAGGCATTTTAAGGCTGTCACCTTTGAAACAACAGAGTAGGCAGTTAATAAATGTGCGGATGAAAGGGCCAAGAACATTTATTATGAGTCTATCCACAAGCTTGTGGTACACACATTATGACCACAGACGTCATCCACATCAACAGTCATTATTTTAATTAGAATAATTTTTGTGGCAACACCAAAGGTTTGTGTGGACTTGTTTTCCACAATTACTTCAATGTGTTAATTGACGTGACCTCACCTTTGTGAGAATGAATAATTTGATTACACACAATCCTGCATCAGGTTGATATGCTGTGTTCATATTTGCTCATCAGTGCATACAATATGTAGCTATGATTTACAGTACACACATGCTGTGTACACAATTACACATGCGCAGACATGCTTGCAGTATAAATTGCATCAACTGTAGATATTTTAAACTCCCCATACGATTACATTTGTGTCATTTAGCCAACACTTTTATCAAGAGCAATTAGGGTTAAGTGTTTTGCTCAAGGACACATCGTCAAACTCTTCACCTAGTCAGCTCCGGGATTCAAACCAGCGACCTTTTCCAACCTTTCCCAATGCTCCTAACCACTAGGCTACCTGCCTCATGTTTTAACTTAAATGGTAAGAGTAGAGTAGACACACAAACTGGGGTAGCTAGGATATAGGATGACATAACACTCATACGTTAACAACATTTACTGTATAGAGTTACAGCCACATGAAATGGACATCTTCACACCAAACCCTCCAGTGGAGGAGAGGATAACGATCCATGTCTCTAGATCAAGATGTGGATCTAAAGTGAGCTATGGCCACATGGACAAGCGGAAAGATGGGGTGAATCAACCTTGGCCCGGAATTTTCCGGAATCCATAAGATGAAGTGCGCGTAGACACGGTCGGAGACAATGACTTAGAGACGGTGTGTCTCAGGAGGACAACACATGGAAGTCATCAGAGGCATGGAGAGAGATGTGACTGGTAGAGGAGCACGTATATTGAGGGAAGTGTGGGTTTTTATGGTGAGGAAGAGAAGGACCAGGACAGCGTGCGTTTAGCTGAAAGCTCTACCCACTCTCATGCATGGGACACAAATGACAAACCCATATGTAGGGATTTTATAGAACCTGCAGTGACTAAATTCTTTCCTAACAGCCTGCTAAGAGATATAACAGAGCATGTGCATTAAATAACAATTCCTGATGGAACGGGCCCAGAGGCAATTGTGTCGTCTTCCCCTCTCCGTGTTGGTAGGGAATAAGAGAGCATACAAAGCAAGTGATTCAACCTCATGCATTTACAACAGGGATAAAGCGGAGCAATCAAAACGCATCCATTCAGCCTTGTTGAAAAAAATTATCTGACCACGATAATACTAGAAAGGAACCTTGAGAGGCTCCATGTTCTCATGCATGCCCCCAGATCCCCCCAAATCATAATTCAAGGGTGAGGACCGGAGGAAACAATAAGCAGAGCCGGGGTTCTCTTGGCTCTTTGGGTGTCCACACTTAGGAGAATATGCAGTGTTGTCAGTGTCGCTCTGGCAAAACAATTATTTCATCAGGTTACTCCTGCAGGCACCTTTGACGAAAGGCTCTAGTATTTAATTGCACCCATTCCATACAACTGGATCATGATTGGTTACACTTGGGAGTCTCCAGTAACAGGTCTTGTATATTAATGAAGGATTTGAAACTGTATCACAGTCAAACACTTTTCTCTGTTGGGAAAATGGCCTCCCTAGAGCATGAACCGGAAAATAACTGTTTAAGGCAACCAAAGTCCTTATAAACATTTTTTTTTTTAAATTGATGCTGTTTTATTGAATTACATCAGTTGATTGATGCTCATAGCAATTCCGCCAAATGAAAGATACATTTCACTTCAGGCTGTACGCTATCTATCATCTCAACGTATTTCTCTTCGTGAGAAAGGCAAAGACATAATTTTTTTCCTAGTGCCTGGAGGCCTTATTTTAATCTCCACTTTAACAACACCACTTTGAATCAAAGATTATCTTGGTAAATTATATTTTGCATATAAACAACTAAATTATTCCCAAAGTGCAATGGTGTTTTAAATTACTGCCACTATTGTTGTTAATTTCAGGGCACAACATGCCAATTCCTTTTCTCTGATAAGGGCCTCCTCCTCTAATTGTGGGGTTAGTTTAGATCCAAGTTGTTTGGCACAGTTTATGTACTCTGTTACAGGGCATCTGTCGGCTTGACTAGTCCCAGCTTTTTTGGCACTCTGTTCGTTGTCTTTGAGAGAGAGAGAGAGAGAGAGAGAGAGAGAGAGAGAGAGAGAGATATATATATTTATGGAACGAGTCTTTTCCATTTAAATAACTGATGGCTTGGTGGCAGCTTTCCTAGACTGCGTTGGCGCACAAAACCGCATATATGCGTAGGTGGACTCAATCTAGCATACAGAGATTAAAGTGTTGGTTCAATTAAATTTTATGTGAACGCCTCAGCGTGCATGTGCAATACTGCATTTTATCATGTTTTATGTGGAAACAGGTACAATTTGCGATGATACAAGAATTGCCATTCAGGGAATGAGAGTGCGTATTATATTTGCCTCATTTCTTGATTATTTTCTGGATGTCCAAACTGAAATACAGCAGAGAAAACAATGATGCATTGTTGAAATTGTATGCACAAGTAGAGAAGATATTGCAATATGCTCTTTGTATAAACAGCTAAATATTTCTCTGAGGGTTTAGTGAGACAATATTACAAAGCTTTCTACATCTCTGTGAGGACATTGTACCAGAACACCTGCATTTATGGGTGACATAATCTGTGGATATAGAAGATAAAATACCTTTTCTCAAAGAGGATATTATGGAATAGAATCTCATCAGAAGCACATTCCTTCATAATATCCTGTGCCTCCCTGGGGCATAAAGTAGCACAACAATACACAGTAAAGTGATGATCATAGGCTCATAAATAGTGATATATAGGTTTGCAAATGGCCAACATCGCCTATATGATCATTACAGCATTCACGGTTGATGTTCAAGAGACTGGAGGTTGAAGAAGCAGTTATGCAAGTCCTTGATATGCAAATTTGAAAGTACCATTAAGTACCAATTAGATTAGGTACAAAATGCTCAAAGAATGAGATATTACCTCACACACACAATGTGATTCTCTGGAAAATAAGTTAACTGCTCAGACTCCTGGCCTGATCATTGCCAGCCTGTTGTTTCAGGTGGTTTATGTTGATGCT
Source organism: Oncorhynchus mykiss (assembly GCF_013265735.2). Lineage (NCBI taxonomy): Eukaryota > Metazoa > Chordata > Actinopteri > Salmoniformes > Salmonidae > Oncorhynchus > Oncorhynchus mykiss. Next base: position 26,451,729 of record NC_048576.1, read on the forward strand.
ACCCTGGCAGGAAAGATGCTGTATTGGATCTGAATAATACTGCGCAAAATATTCTACAGTATGGTTCTTAACCAGACTTAAAAGTGAAGTTTAATTGATATTTTATCATACTCCGCTCATATGATGTTACATTAAAGGCATTCATTATTCAGTTAATTTCTAATAAACTAAGGGCAATGTTTAGATGTCCATTGTCTTTCTTTCAAATCTAATGGGTTTTACAATGCAAATGCCTCACTGGGAGTACCCTCGAATCACTCAAACTCATTAAAGTAAAAGAAAATATGGTCTTCTCAGTACAAAAATTCTCTATTTGCTGATCAATTCTACAAAAACAAGTCTCCTCTCATAAAATGGTCATTGTCATCTGAAATATATTGTATGTTGCTAATCTCTTTTTATGTCAGAGAATGAGGAGATGAGTAGAAAGCTGTCACTGCTCAGCGTGACTCATTGCGTTTTACTTCAGAGATGACAGCACCCTGCTATACCTGGCCATTTGGGGAAGATTTACTAGCCCAGTTCACAGAGAGGACCAACAAAACATGATTTGTATTCAATGCCTTTACCATTAAAGTCATCCAATATGCTATAAGAAAGACAACAAACAAAGTCCTGTTTTCTCATTCAACTTCTCAATCTGGGCATGATTCATTCATTTCTGTTTGAAAGTGGGATAGACCACTGTATTCACAGACTTGGGCATAATAATATAATATATGCCATTTAGCAGACTTTTTTTAATCCAAAGCGACTTCCAGTCATGCATGCATACATTTTACGAATGGGTAGTCCCGGGCATTGGACACTTCCAGTTTTTGTCTGGTCGGAACATACTGTATGTGGCCAAAAGCATTGCTAATGTGTTTGCTTTGACACAGAGACATACTGTACGCCATCCAAGCAGTGACCTATTCACATCTGTTCTGCTTTATGGAGATGAGAAAGGTTATTTTTACGGTGTAATGGGGAAAAAAATCCTCAAACACACATCAGTCTCACTCTTGGGTTTGCCAGTCTGCACACATCATTTCATTTTATTTACATGCTAATATGCTGAGAAAGTCAAGGGGAGGTTTGAAAATGCTTGAAGTTCTACTAGACTAAAGCAGAGACATATCACTGACAGAGATCAAGAGTTTAGATCCATAAAAGCACAAGATCAAAATGAATGAACCTCCAGATCTGTGGTGAGGCTTTGCATACACACTATCCTTTTTATGTGCCTTCCCCCTAAACCAAGTGCAATGAAATGTACAATTAAATTGACTCAAGCATTTATGAGACTAAAAATAACGAGAGCTGCAGGGGTTGCATGCCCATACGTTGCCCTGGGTCTGCCCTATGTATCTGTGACTTTGTGAAAGAATATAGGTGGCCCAAGTGATGTTTATTACAGCATCTGTTCTGCATGGAGAAAAAGGCACAGGGAAACTGAGCGATTGCTTCCCCAGCTGTGAGGCAAAAACACCATGGAGAATACTCTGACTGGATATCACACTTGATTGCAGTTACACCACTAATCCAAGGTGAAAGCTGTCAACTTTTGACTCCAGCCATGATGCTGGTCTCACAAATTTGAATTACGGTAAATGTATAGTAACATGGTGTTAGATACTTTCACGTTATGGTCAGACATTGCCGGGGTCAAATGTTCACCTCTAAAACTTTAACATTGCAGTTATAATTTTTTGCAATAGTTAAGTGATTCATATTTAGAGACCTACAGTATATAATGCATAACAAAACACTTTGGGTAGAATCCAATGTGAAAGGTGCTGTACAAACTGCCAAGTCATCCATTATAATGTACGTTTTCACTGCATCTCCAGCAGTTGTGCACACGATATGAAAATACATGGGGAGCTTTGAATTAGTGGGAGGACCATCCTACTCAATGAATTTCAGAAAAAAATATATAGTGAAACATTAAAAAAGTTATAATTTCTAGATAAAACTACACTAAATATATTCACGTCGACAAATAATTGTTTTTCAATGAAGGTCTACAGTAACCTCAGCAACACTCTGTAGGGTAGCACCATGGTGTAGCCGGAGGACAGCTAACTTCTGTCCTCCTCTGGGTACATTGACTTCAATACAAACCTAGGATGCTCATGGTTCTCACCCCCTTTCATAGACTTACACAGTAATTATGACAACTTCTGGAAGACGTCCTCCAACCTATCAGAGCTCTCACAGTATGAACCGACATGTTGTCCACCCAATCAAAGGATCAGAGAATGAATCTAGTACTGAAAGCATAAGCTACAGCTAGCTAGCACTGCATAAAATGTGGTGAGTAGTTGACTCAAAGAGAGAGAAAGACAATAGTTAAACATTTTTTAACAAATTAAAGTCTTCCAAAATGAAGGAGAAGCAAGAGGGAGAGAGAGAGAGAGAGTCAGAGCTAGCTATAGTTCATAGTATATATATTTTTCACTTACTTAGCTTGTATCGAATGCAGCTAGCTAGTTTAGCCTACCCAAACACCCAGTTCAAACAGAGAGGAAGGGGAAGGGGAGGTAGCTGACTATGGCTACCCAACAGTGGAACTCCAGGTCAAGAAAAACTTTTGGTTTTATTTATTGCCACCGGGGGCCCACCGGTGTAACTTCTAAACTGCTTGCTGCTGACTGTACACTGTACAGCATGATTGTAGAGGGTTTACTAATGTGTTATTTCCATTGGTGGTTGGTTTAAGATGAGGGAGGATGATTATGTAGATAACGATGTAGGCTATGTGTAGCGATTAGCGGTCATGAGCCTGGTCACAGACAGCTGATGTGTCGTGCACTGAAGTCCCCAAGCAAAAGGAAAAAGTGATAGGAAGAGTGCGCATAGATAGATGCAAAAGGGAATTACAACAAGCTGTTTGTATGTGGCTGCTATTATAGTGAACTGTGTTTGAGCATGATCTGGGGTGTATTTGTTGCGCCGATTCTGTTGAAAAACATTTCTTAAACTGAATTTGTTCAACAGAAACTCTCGTTTGCTAATGATTACACCCTAGATCAGCCAGATGCACCCTAGATCAGCCAGATGCACCCTAGATCAGCCAGATGCAGGCAAGAGTGTGCAACACAGTATTGAATGTGTCACTGTCTGTCACCTTGATTACTCAAAATTCTCTCGACCTATGTTGTAAACTTTCATCGATAGGCTAGGTTGTAACAACCTCATGATGGGTACAGGGAAAATTCGTAGGCTAAATCTATCAATGTTACACTGAGCCGGGTGAATGGAATATGAATGACAGTCATTCAATATGATGTAATAGAAGACTATGTTCATATAACAAATGATCATCCTCCCCCATCTTAAACAGCACTGACCGTCACTGCTTTGAATAGAATAAGACAAATGTATATAAGCTGTCTTTTCCTCTTTAATACACAAATAAATATCTACACAAGCCCTAGCATCTTAATTTCCTTAAAATGCTTTTTTCGCTTGAGGATAATAGTAAGCAGGTGTTTTTCTGAATTCAGGGAGATATTCTTATAAATTCATATGATGGCTGCAGAATGCACAACTGTGGCAGCATATTTATCTTATTCCCAACTTATTTTTACCATCACATGCTATACAGTAATAGAAGCCCAGGGCATATGTAAGTATTTTAGAGCTGGCATGGCGCTTCAAAAGACCAGTCGACTGTTGATTGCCAGCTTCCAGATTCAGTGTCACTGCTCCAAATAAAGGGACAGAAATTTTTCATTAAATGCACTGGCAAACAGCTGGACTCCCCCTTCATAATTGGAGCCATAGGCACATATGAAAAGTGGTATCCATCAAGTGAACAGAAATGTCATTACCCTGCTGAAGATAAGGCAGGAGGAATAGAGTGATCATTAGCAGGCTGATGTCCTACTTTTGTCTTTTCAAAGGGAAGACTGGTTTTCAATAAGCTTTGAAGTTTGGGGACGGCCCCCTGCAAATCTTTTAAGTGGATGACAGGTATGATTGAGTGATGCTTATCAATGAGGTTCCTCTGTTTCAGTGAAGAAAAGAAAAACACTCTTGCTGTTCTCCTCAGTGTGTCCTTCATCATAGCTGCATTGTTGTGTGGGAAAGAGGCAGAGACAGGGAAGACTGATCATGTGCACTTTTTCACCAAAGTGTTCGGGGCTCTTCTCAGACAGAGATATTATAAAGATTAGGAGTAGCTTTGACAGTAATGTCAAATGTGTGTCTTCATTTTACTGATCTTTATCTGTAATCTTACTGTCATTCTTCACACACACACACACACACACACACACACACACACACACACACACACACACACACACACACACACACACACACACACACACACACACACACACACACACACACACACAAACACACACACACACACACACACACACACACACACACACACACACACCGATCCCTCTTCACCCTGCCCACCCCATGCAGAGTTGAAAACTTTTGAGAGGTTACAAACACCCCTGTCTCCGCGCCTGCGGAGGAGTTCACAGGGATCTGGGGATAAGCGTTTGATGTGTGTTGTGGGTGCTTTGACATGCCTAATATAAGTTCATAAATCAAAAAGCCGAAGACATGTCAGAGTTTGTTAGGCTGTGGAGGTGAGAGGACCTCCTCAGAAACAGCAGGCCAGTGACAGTTTAGCCCAGTTGGTAGAGGAGTGCAGCCAAGCTGAGACGGCATTCTTCTTCCCCCAGAGCTAATCCCAATGTGACCTGGCTTTTAACGCTTTCGAGATAATGTTATGAAAGAACGTTTACGGAAGTCATATGAAGCAGTAATCGAGACAATCAAAGAATATCACAATACATTTCCTGTATGGTATCATCAAATTGACATCCATGTGCAATTTAAGTATTGCATATAAGGTAATGTAAAAGGACTCATGGGCAGCAACATGTGAAGTTCCGTAACCAATATGTGAAATTCCGTTACCAAACACCCACATATCCAGAATATATTTTCACATTTCTCGCCCTTGTGAGGAGGGAGGATAATGAAAGTTCACTAAAGTAAGAGGTATAGGTACACCTATCAATTAGTTACGTACAGTACCAGTCAAACGTTTGGTAATGCCTACTCATTCCAGAGCTTTTCTTTATTTGTACTATTTTCTACATTGCAGAATAATAGTGAAGACATCAAAACTATGAAATAACACATACGGAATCATGTAGTAACCAAAAAAGTGTGAAACAAATCAAAAATATGTTATATTTGAGATTATTCAAAGTAGCCATCTTTTGCCTTGATGACAGCTTTGCACACTCTTGACAATCTCTCAACCAGCTTCATGAGGTAGTCAACTGGAATGCATTTCAAATACCAAGTCCATGGCAAGAACAGCTCAAATAAGAAAAGAGAAACAACAGTCCATCATTACTTTAAGACTATAAGTTCAGTCAATGTCAAAGTCAAAGTTTCTTCAAGTGCTGTCGCAAAAACCTTCAAGTGCTATGATGAAACTGGCTCTCATGAGGACCGCCCCAAGAAAGGAAGACCCGCCCCAAGAAAGGAGTTAACTCTGCTGCAAAGGATAAATTCATTAGAGCCTTTGAATTTGTAGCCCAAATAGATGCTTCACAAAGTTCAAGTAACAGACACATCTCAACATCAACTGTCCAGAGGAGACTGTGTGAATCAGGCCTTCATGGTTGAATTGCTGAAAAGAAAACACTACTAAATGACACCAGTAAGAAGAAGAGACTTGCTTGGGCCAAGAAACACAAACAATGGACATTAAAGTGGTGGAAATGTCCTTTGGTCTGATGAGTCCAAATTAGAGATTTTTTGTTACAACTGCCGTGTCTTTGTGAGACGCAGAGTAGGTGAACGGGTGGTTCCCACCATGAAGCATGGATGAGGAGGTGTGATGGTGTGGGGGTGCTTTGCTGGTGACAATGTCAGGGATTTATTTAGAATTCAAGGCAAACTTAACCAGCATGGTTACCACATCATTCTGCAGCAATCCCATCTGGTTGCGCTTAGTGGGACTATCATTTGTTTTTAAACAGGACAATGACACAACACACCTCCAGGCTGTGTAAGGGCTATTTGACCAAGAGGGAGAGTGATGACCTGGCCTCAGATGACCTGGCCTCAACAATCACCCCACCTCAAACAAATTGAGATGATTTGGGATGAGTTGGACATCAGAGTAAAGGAAAAGCAGCAAACAAGTGCTCAGCATATGTGGGAACTCCTTCAAGACTGTTGGAAAAACATTCCAGGTGAATCTGGTTGAGAGAATGCCAAGATTGTGAAAAGCTGTCAACAAGGCAAAGGGTGGCTACTTTGAAGAATCTAAAATCTAAAATATATTTCAATTAATTTAACTTTTTAAGGCTAGGGGGCACTATTCGGAAGTTTGGATGACTGAGGTGCCCAAAGTAAACTGCCTTCTACTCAGGCCCAGAAGCTAGGATATGCATATGCATGGTAGTATTGGATAGGAAACACTCTAACATTTCTAAAACTGTTAAAATAATGTCTGTGAGTATAACAGAACTGATTTGGCAGTCGAAACCCCGAGGACAATCCATCAAGGATTGTTTTTTAGGTAATTGGACATTTCAATGCTTTTCTATAGGAAAATCTAATAATTAGGACCCAGATTGCAGTGCCTATGGCTTCCACTAGATGTCAACAGTCTTTAGAAATTGTTTCATGCTGTTTTTTTTTTTAAATGAAGAAGTATTCGTATTGTTTCAAAGTATCCCTCAGAAGGACTCTAGTCTTTTGGTGCGTGAATGAGTGCGCGCTCATCATTCTTTTTCTCTGGTATTGAACAGTTTATTCCGTCTGAAATTTTATCGATTATTTACATATTAGGGTACCTGAGGTTGGATTAGAAATGTTGTTTGAATTGTTTGGACGAAATTTACAGGTAACCTTTTAGATTCCTTTGAAGGCATGTTGGGTGAGTTGGAACAGGTTTATTTCTGAATCAAACGTGCCAAATAAACTGCCATTTTTGGGAAATAAAGAAGGACTTTATCGAACAAAATGGGACCTTTTGGATTGCAAAAAGATGAAGATCTTCAGAGGTAAGTGTTTTATTTTATCGCTATTTTTGAGTTTTGTGACACCTGTGCAGGTTATGAATTCATGTTAATGCAGGAAGTGGGTGAGGTGCTGTCCTCAGATGATCAAGAAGCAGTGGCTTCTTCCTTGCTGAGAGGCCTTTTAAGTTATGTCGATAGAAGACTCGTTTCACTGTGGATATAGATACTTTTGTACCTGTTTCCTCCAGCATCTTCACAAGGTCCTTTGCTGTTGTTCTGGGATTGATTTGCACATTTCACACCAAAGTACGTTCATCTCTAGGAGACAGAACGCGTTGTGACGGCTGCGTGGTCCCATGGTGTTTATACTTGCATTCTATTGTTTGTACAGATGAACGTGGTACCTTCAGTTGTTTGGAAATTGCCCCCAGGGATGAACCAGATTTGTGGAGGTCTACAATTGCTTTTCTGAGGTCTTGGCTGATTTCTTTTGATTTTCCCATTATGTCACGCAAAGAGGCACTGAGTTTGAAGGTAGGCCTTGAAATACATCCATAGGTACACTTCCAATTGACTCAAATGATGTCAATTAGCCTATCAGAAGCTTCTATAGCCATGACATCATTTTCTGGAGTCATTTCCAAGCTGTTTAAGTGCACAGTTAACTTAGTGTATGTAAACTTCTGACCCACTAGAATTGTGATACAGTGATAAGTGAAATAATCTGTCTGTAAACAATTGTAAAAATGACTTGTGTCATGCAGAAAGTCTGTCCTAACAGACTTGCCAAAACCATAGCTTGTTAACAAGAAATTTGTGGAGTGGTTGAAAAATGAGTTTGACTCCAACCTTAGTATATGTAAACATCCGACTTCAACTGTATATGACGGGGTTCCCACCTGTACTCCCTGTTCTTCCACGGCTGTGTGGCTACGCACGACTCCAACACCATCATCAAGTTTGCTGACAACATGACGGTGGTAGTCCTGATCACCGGCGACAATGAGTTAGTCTACAGGGACAACAATCTCTCCCTCAACGTCAGTAAGACCAAGGAGCTGATCGTGGACTACAGGAAACGGGGGCAGAGGGGGGGGGGGGGGGGGGGGGGGGGGGCGAGCACTCCAACATCCACATCCACATCACATCGAGAGCTTCAAGTTCTGGGTGTCCAACTCACTAAGAAGTTAAAATTGTCCATTCACATGCACATAGTCGTGAAGAAGGCTCAACAGTGCATCAGGAGGTTGAAAAGGTTTGTCATGGGCCCTCAAATCCTCAAAAAGGTATATATCTGCACCATTGAAAGCATGTTGAGCATCTTGGCATGGCACTGCAGAGGGTGGTGCAGACAGCCCAGTACACCACTGGCATCGAGCTCCCTTCCATCCAGGACCCCTATATCAGGCGGTGTTGAAGGAAGGCCCTGAAAATCATTAGACTCCAGCCACCTAAGCCATAGCCTGTTCTCTCTGCTTCCGCACGTCAAGCGGTACCGGTACATTAAGTGTGACACAAACAGGCTCCTGAACAGCTTCTATCCACAAGCCATAGGACGTATTAATAGAAAAGAGAATGGCTACACAGAGTATCTGAGTTGACCTTTGTATTTTATTATTATATTTGCACACACACAGGAATCTCTTTGCACACACACAAGAATCTAAACACGCACACTGACACTACAACACACACACATAACATGCACACAGATTTATACTGACTCTACACAAACGCACACTCGCGTACAATCATAATTTACGCTGCTGCTACTCTGTTTATCATATATACATTATTTGCCTAGTGACCTTACCCATATACTGTACATATTTACCTCTATCACTCCAGTATCCCTGCACATTGTAAATATGGTATTGCAACTGACTCTGTATATAGCTTTTTTATTTTCTTGTGTTCTTCTTATTTTTATTTCTCATGTGTTTTTGTTGTACCTTATGTTAGTTTTAGTGCTACATTGATATTGATAACTGCAGAGTTGGGTTTGGAGCTTGTGTATGTGACATAACAACTTGAAACTTGTCAGTGGTGTATTTGTATATGTGTTAACTTATATGCCTTACGTGACAAACACAATTGAATACATGATTGTGGTGATTCTCCTACGTAGAAACGGTTGACATATATGAGACACAGTATATTAATTGTATGAGTCATCTATAAGTATTATAATAAAAGTGGGTAACACTTTACTTGACGCCCAGTGTCATAGCATGTTATGACATGCTCATAACCATGTCATAATATGTCATAACAGCTGACAATCTGTCATGACCAATATATTTACACCTTTTGAGACATATTGCGTTATTTTACGGCTGGTTCTGACAGCTACACTTATTCAAATTATGTTTTTCCCTGCCAAGAAGTGTCCTTTCGTTTGTTTGTTTCTTAAATCCTTTGTTGTTGTTGTAATGAATTCTTTACAGTCATGTTTTTATCATCATATTTTAAATCACTTGGAGAAAACATAATTTATGACTTTGTCATGAAGCATTATGACCATCCTGTGTCACTTTACTTGGACTAAGAAAATACACTTTATTATACACTATCAAGAAGCATTCTGACCATCATAATCATATAAGCCAGATAGGCCTATCACGTAGATGCCCTTATATTAGTTATCAGTCAAAAAGAGGGTCTCTTGTTCTGTTCCTGAAATCTGCTCCTGCATTCATCCCAGTCATCAGCAACAGAGCATTGGGGTAGCTGCATCAATGTGTGCGCAATTACAATGATAACGTAATATGGTCAATTAAATATTATATATATATATATATATATATATATATATATATATATAACATACTGTTGAACATTTGAGCTTGTGGTTGTTTGTGGGGGAGGAGTGTGGAGTGTGTTTGTGTGTGTGTTTGTGTGTGTGTGCGTGTGTGTGTGCGTGTGTGTATCCCACTGTTGCTATGGATAAATTATGTTAGGCACAATACAGGATGAATCACAATAATTGCTTGCCAAAAATGTAATTTTTGTAATGCCAATCCTGCTTATAGGTAACAATTATTTGTACTGTATGAACTGCTAACATTATTATGCATATTATTAATTAATTATGGAAATAAAAAATAAAAATGATATATTTTGATACTATAACAGTTAGGATCAACTTGATCTCCCCCTTTAAGTAAAGGATGCACCGTGGCTGCCTTACAAGCAATGGGAACCTCCCCAGAGAGGAGAGACAGGTTAAAAAGGTCAGAGATAGGCTTGGGGATGATAGGGGGTGTGCAACTTTAACGAAGAAGGATCTAAACCATCTGACCCTGATTTTTTGGGGGGTCAAGTTTAAGGAGCTCCTTTAGCACTTCAGACTCAGTAACCACCTGCAGGGAGAAACTTTGTAGCGGGCAGGGGAGAAATGGAGGAGCATTGGGGCTAGTTGCATTAGAAGTGCTGGGAGATGTTGAACGGGCAATGAGGCATGGCTGAATCAATTATAAATCCTGACTTAATAAATTGTGATTAAATCAAATCAAATCAAATTATATTGGTCACATACACATGATTAGCAGATGTTGTTGCGAGCGTAGCGAAATGCTTATGCTTCTAGATCCGACAGTGCAGCAGTATCTAACAGGTAATATCTAACAATTCCACAACAAAACCTAATATCTAACAAATTCCACAACAAAAGCTAATACACACAATATAGTAAGGGAATACCCCCCTGAAATGGACAAAAATGAATCAGAACTTATTGGCACCGTACGAAACATATACACGATGTACAATACCACTCAAATGAACGCCATTTCATTCTAAACTTATTGCAAATGTCATATGGCAAATGCCAAGTGTCACACAGCAATAATCCAATAGATGGCGAGCGCGCTCCAAATGCACAAATGCAAATGCACAAGAGTCAAATTTGGAAAATTCTTTCAAAAAAGTATCACCCCCTTAAAAAAGTGCTTTCTGGACCGTTCTTCAAAATTCTTTTGATTTTTTTTGTCAATTATACATGTATGAGAACTGTATGAACATAATGTTGTTATATTTTATTGTCATAATTTTTTTACTTGTCCATAAGGCATATGTTTTGTCCATTTGCAATATGATTTCATAGGAAGTCAAAAGTCGAAGTCAAAAGTCAGTGAACCATTGACAAATGCCATAAGAAATGTCCAAATACAATATGAAAGTATCAGGATGTTATGTCAATTTGCCATGTACGATCATAGGAAGTTGGTTTCCAAACCCAAAAGTCAGTAAACCATAGCATTTATACCTTCCAAATGATACATAGCACTTTTTTTTTGAATTTCTACCCCTTTTTCTCCCCAATTTCGTGGTATCCAATTGTTGTAGTAGCTACTATCTTGTCTCATCGCTACAACTCCCGTACGTGCTCAGGAGAGACGAAGGTTGAAAGTCATGCGTCCTCCGATACACAACCCAACCAGCCGCACTGCTTCTTAACACAACCAACCCAGAAGCCAGCCGCACTTGGCAACCTTGGTTAGCGCGCACTGCGCCCGGCCCGCCACAGGAGTCGCTGGTGCGCGATGAGACAAGGACATCCCTACCGACCAAGCCCTCCCTAACCCGGACGACGCTAGGCCAATTGTGCGTCGCCCCACGGACCTCCCGGTCGCGGCCGGTTACGACAACCTGGGCGCGAACCCAGGGACTCTGATGGCACAGCTGGCGCTGCAGTACAGCGCCCTTAACCATTGCGCCACCCGGGAGGCATATAGCACTATGTTAAGCCATGAATCAACCTAGATGGTCTATTTGTCATGTATGATGAGGGAGAAGTGGGACTCTGTTGTTTTTTTACCATTTTTTGAAAAACGTCCAAGATAACCAGGGGGCATGGGTGGGGGGTGCTCCCTGCCCAACCCTAGACCCCCTGCACCCCCCTAAAGGCATTAAAAAACATTTTAAAAATGTGCTCCTGGTAACACATCCAATCATCAGGCTGTCCATTTGCAATATGTTTCAATGGGCATTTACCATCACAAATTTGACATGCTCAAAATACTGCAGAAATGCTAAATTGACTGGCCCGATGAACTTGAGATGGCCGGGCAGTGATAGTGGTTCCTCTCCATCGCTCGATGGTGACATGAGAGAAGTGGGACTGTCGTTTTTTAATGATTTTTTGAAAAATGTCCAAAATGAGCAAGGGCACCCCCTATTGGATGGGCACGGGGGGGGGGGGGGGGGGTGCTCCCTGCCCAACTGTGGACCCCTTGCACCCCCCTAAAGGCATTAAAAAAACATTTAAAAAATGTGCTCCTGGTAACCCGTTCCAATCACCAGGCTGTCCATTTGCAATATGTTTCAATGGGCATTTACCATCAGGAGTTTGACATGCTCAAAAACACTGCAGGAATTCAAAATTGACTGGCCAGTTGAGCTCGGGATGGCCGGGCAGTGATTCTGGTTTCTCTCCATCGCTCGTTGGTGTTGATTTCAGAATGTCAATTTGGTGATGGTCTATCACTGTTTAAACATATTGCAAATGGACAAAAGTCAGCCAGCCAGTCACCATCCATCAGTCAATTAGATAACATTCTGACACCAAACTGATACAAACTGACACCACACCCACTTTTCCAACTCGTTTAGAAGCCAACTATCACATATTTCAGAGCAGGCCCAAAATTCACAGCGTCTTGCGACTCTGTGACTTTTCTAAATGTTGTAATTTTCGTGATGGTCAAAATGAATTGAAGTTATTGCAAATGTATGAGGCTGTTTCTCGGTCTGAGAACTTTCTAGAGCCACATAACTCACCGTGCACTATCGACTTGAGCTCTAGAACAGGTTTCCAAAGTTTCAGAGCTGTAGGTCTGACGGGTCTTTGATAGTTCGAACGAAGGTAACTATTGCAGGCGATGTGTGGCTGTAAGCCCAACACTATGTCACTCCATCCTTGCTGTGTGTGTGAGAGAGTTTTTCTTGGAAATCTGATGGGAGACATGACTGATTTACAGTTCATGAGGGTTGCCTAATCACACATAGGAAGTTTTGGAAAGATGTGAATTTTTTAACCCTTTGAAACAGCCCCTATGACCCCAATTTAAGGTTGGCACAGGAAGCTAAAAGTAAACACATATCCTCATTGGGGTAGGCTTTTACAGAATCCTGAGTTTAAAGTTTTTACGTTAATAATTGACTGATTTACACAGGGTTGAATGCGGTGATTTTCACAAACTGCAGGTTTGGTACATCAAAACACCATTAGGGTGATTTTAACCACTTCCGGTTTCTCCAGGAAGCTTAGAATAAACACAGGTAGACCTCATAGTGGCCTGATGAATTGTCATCAAAGACAGGTTCATAAGGCATTCATAACCCACATAGGCTTCAGGTTGAATTTAGGGGAGCAGGCCATGTATTCCTATGGGGAGAGAAGTCATTGCAAACTGTTTGATTTTCACTGTTAAGGGTTAATGCCCCAAGGTTAGGCTCATGCATCGATTACTTATCATGTCATGAAAAGCCCCTAGTGGGTTAGCCCGATATGATGGCTGGTTACACAAAGGAAGGGGGTTGGGTTTGAATGAAAGAGTGGGAAGACTGAGGGACAAAGTTATTGGGTCTCTATCGGACCTTGAGAAGTTATGCTACCGTAAATACAGAATCTTATGCATTCTAATAACCTCCCATGCGGAAAAGGAAAATGCAAGATATACATTGCTCAAAAAAATAAAGGGAACACTAAAATAACACATCCTAGATCTGAATGAATGAAATATTCTTATTAAATAATTTTATATGCTGACAACAAAATCACACAAAAATGATTAATGGAAATCAAATTTATCAACCCATGGAGGTCTGGATTTGGAGTCACACTCAAAATTAAAGTGGAAAACTACACTACAGGCTGATCCAACTTTGGTGTAATGTCCTTAAAACAAGTCCAAATGAGGCTCAGTATTGTGTGTGGCCTCCACGTGCCTGTATGACCTCACTACATTGCCTGGGCATGCTCCTGATGAGGTGGCGGATGGTCTCCTGAGGGATCTCCTCCCAGACCTGGACAAAAGCATCCGCCAACTCTTGAACAGTCTGTGGTGCAACGTGACGTTGGTGGATGGAGCGAGACATGATGTCCCAGATGTGCTCAATTGGATTCAGGTCTGGGGAACGGGCGGGCCAGTCATTTTGCAGGGCTCTGTCAGTGCTCCTCCTGCTCCTCCTTGCACAAAGGCGGAGGTAGCGGTCCTGCTGCTGGGTTGTTGCCCTCCTACGGCCTCCTCCACGTCTCCTGATGTACTGGCCTGTCTCCTGGTAGCGCCTCCATGCTCTGGACACTACGCTGACAGACACAGCAAACCTTCTTGCCACAGCTCGCATTGATGTGCCATCCTGGATGAGCTGCACTACCTGAGCCACTTGTGTGGGTTGTAGACTCCGTCTCATGCTACCACTAGAGTGAAAGCACCGCCAGCATTCAAAAGTGACCAAAACATCAGCCAGGAAGCATGGGAACTGAGAAGTGGTCTGTGGTCACCACCTGCAGAACCACTCCTTTATTGGGGGTGTCTTGCTAATTGCCTATAATTTCCACCTCTTGTCTATTCCATTTGCACAACAGCATGTGAAATTTATTGTCAATCAGTGTTGCTTCCTAAGTGGACAGTTTGATTTCACAGAAGTGTGATTGACCTGGAGTTACATTGTGTTTATTAAGTGTTCCCTTTATTTTTTTGAGCAGTGTATATTTACTGAACTGTGCTTCGATAGATGGGTCGAGGATGAAGACTGGTTTGCCCAGCAGAGATCGCCATTGTCAACAAACTGGATGCAGTCTATCACAGTGCCATCCGTTTTGTCACCAAAGCCCAATACACTACCCACCATTGCAAACCTGTATGCTCTTGTTGGTTGGCCCTCGCTTCATACTTGTCGCCAAACCCACTGGCTTCAGGTTATTTACAAGTCTCTGCTAGGTAAAGCCCCGCCTTATCTCAGCTCACTGGTCATCATAGCAGCACCCACTCGTAGCACGCGCTCCAGCAGGTATATTTCACTGGTCACCCCCAAAGCCAATTCCTCCTTTGGTTGTCTTTCCTTCCAGTTCTCTGCTGCCCATGACTGAAACGAATTGCAAAAATCTCTGAAGCTGGAGACTCACATCTCTCTCACCAGCTTTAAGCACCAGCTGTCAGAGCAGTTTACAGATCACTGCACCTGTACATAGCCTATCTGTTTAACAGCCCATCTATCTACCTACCTCATCCCCATACTGGTATTTATTTATTTATTTATTTTGCTCCTTTGCAACCCAGTATCTCTACCTGCACATTCATCTTCTGCCGATCTACCATTCCAGTGTTTAATTGCTATATTGTAATTACTTTGCCACCATGGCCTATTTATTTCCTTAACTTACCTCAGTTGCACTCACTGTATATAGACTTTTTGTTTTCTTTTGTTCTACTGTGTAACTCTGTGTTGTTCTATGTGTCGAATTGCTACGCTTTATCTTGGCCAGGTCGCAGCTGCAAATGAGAACTTGTTCTCAACAAGCCTACCTGGTTATAAAGGTGAAATAAATAAATAAAATAAATTGTCCTTTGAAGAATCTTTTTGGTCGTAGTGTTGTAGAGCGGATACGTTGAAATACCCTGTCATTCTTAGGGTATTGTCTGTCCTTTCCTAGACACGACATCTAGGATGTATCACTTAGTTCATATCAAGTTGCCATAATCAGCTCGCGCTGATTTAGAAGCTAAAATCACATTTTATCTTCAAACAAGTAGTTTCATATTTAAACATTTAAATTGCACAACAATTCCATGTGAATCTGATAACTAGAATGTGTAGACTTTTACATTTATTTTGCAACCGTTTTTGTCCTCAAATGAAACTGGTATATTTTTCTATTTATTCCAATTATTTTCAGCCAATTTGTATCTTTAATATATGGCAGACAAACAAGTTCCCTACCTTCTCCCTCTTCCAATTGCCTCCTCCTTTTGTGGTAATGCTTCAATCAGTTGGTTACAAGTTTGAATTGAGCAGACATTCCCATATATGTTTGATAGCTGCATGTGTGACATAACTCCACCATTTCTATTCATAATATAATTAATAAATATAATACCATTACATTTAAAAAAAAAAATATCAGTATATCTGAGTTTAACCATGATATTTTGGGGAAATATTTGTTCTATCTTTTATGGAGGATAAAACTGAAATTGCAACCAGTTTTGTTTAAGAAAAGGTAACACTTCAAACAAAATTTCATTTTCAAGTAGTTGAAATGAGAAGTTGTAATCTGTATGAACGCAAAAAGGCCATTTTTGAACAAAGAATGAGCCTTTCATAATAATCAGATTTTAGTGAGAGGTTTAACTTCTTGGCGCACCCATCCCGTTAGCGGAATCATTTTCGTCAACATCCGCTGAATTGCAGAGCGCCAAATTCAAATGAAATTACTAAAAATATTTAATTTTCATGAAATCACAAGTGCAATAGAGCAAAACACTCTCTCAGCAGACAAAACATTACAAATAGCTAGCAATAAAGTAGATTGGTCACGAAAGTCAGAAAAGCATGAATCGCTTACCTTTGATGAGCTTCGGATGTTTGCACTCACGAGACTCCCAGTTACACAATAAATGTTCCTTTTGTTCCATAAAGATTATTTTTATATCCAAAATAACTCCATTTGGTTGGCGCGTTATGTGTAGAAATCCACAGGCTCGAGCGGTCACGACGGGGCAGATGAAAATTCCAAATAGTATCCGTAAAGTTTATAGAAACATGTCAAACGTTTTTTTATAATCAATCCTCAGGTTGTTTTTACAATGTATAATCGATAATATTTCAACCGGACCGTAGCTTTTTCAATAGGAGTGAGGGAGAAAATGTCTGCTCTTAGCTGCTCGTGCATGCAAAATGCTGCTGGCACCCAGCCATCCACTGACGCGATGTGATCTTTCCCGCTCATTTTTCAGAATAAAAGCCTGAAACTATGTCTAAAGACTGTTCAGACCACGTGGAAGCCATAGGAAAAGGAACCTGGTTGATATCCCTTTAAATGGAGGGAAGGCATGCAATGGAACAGCGAGCTTTCAAAATAGAAGGCACTTCCTCTTTGGATTTTCCTCAGGCCTGCTACATAAATTCTGTTATACTCACAGACAATATTTTGACAGTTTTGGAAACTCTAGAGTGTTTTCAATCCTAATCTGACAATTATATGCATATTCTAGTTTCTGGGCCTGAGAAATAGGCAGTTTCATTTGGGTACGTTTTTCATCCAAACATCAAAATACTGCCCCCTACACTCAACAAGTTAAAGCTTAAATATTTAATACTTTTAGCCCCCCAAACGTCATTATATAAATAGACACGTTTAATTTTGTCTGGCTTAGCATTCCAAATAAAATGAAATATTTTTTGCTCATATGATTTAAAAAAGGAGTTATCTGGAGTAGGCAGCACCATTAGTAAGTAAGTAAACTGTGATAGGACAAAATAGTTAATCTATGTGATTTTTCCATAAATAGACAAGTATTTATCTCTCCATGGTTGCATAATCTTATCTATTTTTGCAAACTTTCTATTGAAATTGATTGTGGTAAGTTCATTTATATTTTTTGAGCTATGAATACCAAGTATGTCAAGATCCACCCTTTCGATTGGCAATCTACAAGGTATAAACACTGTGTTTTTAACGATTCAACACGTAATATGGTACACAATAAGATGCACAATTGAGAGCATCCTGATGGTCTGTATCACCGCCTGGTATGGCAACTGCACTGCCCACAACCGCAGGGCTCTCCAGAGGGTGGTGCGGTCTGCCAAACACATACCTACCTGCCTTCCAGGACAGCTACAAAAACCAATGTCACAGGAAGGCCAAAAAGATCATCAAGGACAACAACCACCTGAGCCACTGCCTGTTCACGACGCTACAGATGCATCAAAGCTAGGATAGAGAGACTGAAAAACAGCTTCTATCTCAAGGCCATCAGACTGTTAATTAGCCATCACTAGCACATTCGAGACTGCTGCCTATGTACATAGACTTGAAATCCCTGGCCACTTTAATAAATGGAACACTAGTCGCATTAATAATGTTTACATATTTTGCATTACTCATCTCATATGTATATACTGTATTCTATTACATTCTACTGTATCATAGTCTATACTGCTCTGACATTGCTCATCTATATATTTATATATTCTTAATTCCATTCCTTTACTTAGATTTGTGTGTATTGGGTGTATGTTGTGAAATTGTTAGATATTACTTGTTCGATATTACTGCACTGTCGGAGCTAGAAACACAAGCGTTTCGCTACACTTGCAATAACATCTGCTAAACACATGTATGTGACCAATAACATTTGATTTGATTTGTCACAATTAGGTTTTAGTCCAGGTCTAGAAAAGTGATCAAGATCTTCAATGAGACATTGCAGGGATCCAGATTGCGGACATAAGAAAAACTTGAGTCATCGGCATATATTTACACTTTTGTTTTTATCCCTTGGATTTCTAACTCCTTGATGTTCTTGTTGGATCTAATTTGAATAGCCAGCATTTCAATGGCCACAATAAATAGATATGGAGACAATGGAAAGACGGTTTTAACTCCTCTTTAAAGTTCAATACTTTCTTAGAAGAAACCAATTTACACCTGGGGTACAAAACTTTAACCCATTGAATAAGAATTTTTCCAAAATTAAAGGTATCAAGGCATTTAAATATAAATTCTAGTCGTACTTTATCAAACGCCCTTTCAAAATCTGCTATGAAGAACAGGTGTCATGTTCTGACCTTAGTTCCTTTGTTATGTCTTTGTTTTAGTATGGTCAGGGCGTGAGTTGGGCGGGTTGTCTATGTTCGTTTTTTCTATAATCTGGGATTTCTGTGTTCGGCCACGTATGGTTCTCAATCAGAGGCAGCTGTCAATCGTTGTCCCTGATTGAGAATCATACTTAGGTAGCCTGATTTCACTTTTGAGTTGTGGGTGTTTATTTTCCATGTCAGTGTTTGTGTCACATGGGACTGTTTCATTTGTGTCGTTTATTCACGTTTATTGTTTTGTTTTTCAGTGTTCATTGTGATTAAACATTATGGACACGTACCACGCTGCGCATTGGTCCTCCGATCCTTCTCGCTACTCCTCCTCAGAAGAGGAGGACGAGAACCCTTACAACAGGCCTGGTATCTTTGATGTTTTTATAATGTTAAATTGTTTCAAGTAGTTGTATATTATCTCCAATATATCGTCTGATCTAGATGAACAATATCTGGTAAGACCTTTTTTATTCTATGTGCTATGCATTTCGCCAGGATTTTTGCATCACACATTGAAGTGTAAGAGGCCTCCAGTTTTTTAAATGGACTGAATCTTTATACTTTCCACCTGGGTCCTGTTTAAGTAGCAATGAAATCAGACCTTCTTGTTGAGTCCATGAAAGTCTACCATTTTTATATGAGTAGATTAAATATGATTAAAACATGCCAATAATGGATCTTTGAGTACTTCAAAAAAGGTCTGATATCCCTCTACTGCTATACCATCAAGCCCTGGTGTTATTCCAAACTGAAAAGATTGAATTGCCTCAAAGTTCCGCCTCTGTAAGTTGGCCTTGACACAGGTCTTTCTGTATGTTAATAAAAGTTATATTCTTCTTCTTTATTTATTTATTATGGTACTGGGAGGCACAATTGGAAATCAGTCTGTGGGCGTGCAACGAAGAGGACGCGCACTTGCTAATTTTACTTTTCTATTGAACATACTTCTTTCTGTATGAAATATTCTAGTTTAATTACATTTTAGGGTAGTTTGACCTGTTTTAACAAAGTTTAGCAGTAGCTTTTTGGATTCCTTTGTCTGCATGTTGAACGAGTGGATTACTGAAATCGATGGTGCCAACTAAACAGACTTTTTGGGATATAAAGATGGATTTTATCTAACAAAATGACCATCCATGTTGTAGCTGGGACCCTTGGGATTGCAAACATAGGAAGATTTTCAAAAAGTAAGTTATTATTTAATCGCTATTTGTGATTTTATTAAGCCTGTGCTCTTCAGTCTAACCCTACTTTTTCGAACATTCTGTTAAAAATCGCGTAACATTTCAGCGTCCTGCTACTCATGCCAGGAATATAGTATATGCATATGATTAGTATGTGTGGATAGGAAACACTCTGAAGTTTCTAAAACTGGTTAAATAATGTATGTGACTATAACAGAACGTGAATAGCAAGCGAAATCCCAAGAAAAACCTGGTCACAAAAACCACAGAAAAGTATTAATCCGCCAGTCTCTGAATTGTTTATTGCAAGCAAAAATATATAGCCGGGAGCTTGCAGTTCCTACAACTTCCACACGATGTCATTTTGTCATTGACAAAAATCCTTTGTGTAATGACAAATAGATCCTTCATTTCGTCCAGCATACAGCAATCGATTTTGGAAGAGAGACAAAGGACATCGTTTTCTTGAGTAGCTGCTATTGAATACAGATCGCCCAGTGATCAATTTGATCGCTTATTAACGTTTACAAATACCTAAAGTTGGGTTACAAAAGTAGGTTGAAGTATTTTGTCAAAGAATATAGGCAACTTATATAATTTTTAAAAATGACGTTGCGTGTTGGAAGGGAGCTTTTTTCCTGAACCAGACAGGCTATACAAATTGATATTTTGGGCATACATGGACGGATTTAATCGGGAAAAAGACCCAATTGTGATGTTTATGGAACATATAGGAGTGCCAACAAAGAATATCATCAAAGGTAATGAATGTTTTATATTTTATTTCTGCGTTTTGTGTAGCGCCGGCTACGCTAATTCTTTTGTTTACGTCCCCTTCAGGTATATTGGGGTGTTGCATGCTATCAGATAATAGCTTCTCATGCTTTCGCCGAAAAGCATTTTAAAAATCTGACTTGTTGGCTAGATTCACAACGAGTGTAGCTTTAATTCAATACCCTGCATGTGTGTTTTAATGAACGTTTGAGTTTTAACGAGTACATTTAGCATTTAGCATTTAGCGTAGCGCATTTGCATTTCCAGGTGTCTAGATGAGACATCTGCGTCTCAGGTAGGAGCAAGAGGTTAAAAAATAAGTTAATGTGGGGCCGCGTCCACAAACAATCACATGGTATGCTTTCGCTGTAAAGCCTATTGTAAATCGGACAGCGGCGTTAGATTAACAAAAAATGACGCTTTTAACTGATATAAGATACTTGTACGTTCATAAATGTTTAATATTACGATTATTTATTTGAATTGCGTGCCATCCAATTTCACCGGATGTTGTCAACAGGTGTCCCGCTGACGGGATGCCTAGTCCTAATTAACTACATGAGGGTGATATGTTGTAGTGTGATTCCTTTATGATCCATTGAGGAACTTAAAACTGTATTATAATCTCCCACCATAACAATAGATTCATTCATTGCTTGTGAGCTCAATAGATTATTATATTTTCGAAGAAGTGTGGATCATCATTATTTGGCCCATATAGATCTGTTTTGGTCCAATAGCATATTTTAAATGATCCATCTTCTTTGAGAATCTGTTGCAATTTTCACAATCGGATCAAAATTGTTGTTTAATTAATAAAATCACCCGTTTTGAGTTACTTTGTCCATGACAGAAATACATTTTTCCATCCAACCTCATCTATATTTGTAGAGTGAGTTTCCTTCTCTTTTAGCCAGGTAAAACTGTATTTTATTTTTTATGATCTGCTAAACCATTACAATTGTAACTGGCAATACTTATTTTTCTACTTACCATAATGATACACACATTTCAATTATACTTACCACAACCAATGATTGTAAACGTACAATTAAAAAGCACCATGACGATTAAGTGTCCGTACTGTACCATAATATTTACACTGTCAAGCACACTGTAGTTGCAACTTCGCAAACCTCCAATTGTCCTAATATTCCACACACTAAAACCTCCTCCCATAACTAGGTCTGTTGTCACTAAGTCCATCAGACCATCTCCCTGTTTCATGACGCACCTTTGCGTCCTAAGGCAAATCCTCGGTCACCAATTTACGTAGGCCAGTTGGAAATATGGGGAGTCCCATAATAACATAATGCAATACTGCCACCCTTCACTCACACATTCAAAGCCCCATAGGTCTGTTGCATATCTATCAGGGTGCTTTTTAAGATAACTACTAAAATAACATGTGAAACAATAGATAATGTTGAAAAAAATAATAACAGCACAATTTTATAGACTCATACTCATATTTAGAAAGTCCTAGCAAAGGCTATAAGCATGTCAGCCCAGCCTGCTCAGTTCATTGGATCCAATTGTTTGAAAAAAATGGGTTTTCTTTTTGAAAAAACACCTATAAATATCGCAAGATCAGTTCTTTATGTTCATTACATGCAAGACATATCTCATGTATTCATTATATCATGTTTAATTCCGACAAAAATGACATGGACCTCGCATGGACCTCACTTTGTGCATGGGGGCATTGTCATGCTGAAACAGGAAAGGGCCTTCCCCAAACCCAGATTTGTCCGTCGGACTGCCAGATAGTGAAGCGTGATTCATCACTCCAGAAAACGCGCATCCACTGCTCCAGAGTCCAATGGCGGCGAGCTTTACACCACTCCAGCCAACTCTTGGCATTGCGCAAGGTGATCTTAGGCTCGTGTTTGGCTGCTCGGCCATGGAAACAAATTTCATGAAGCTCCCGACGAACAGTTCTTGTGCTGATGTTGTTTCCAGAGGAACTCAGTAGTGAGTGTTGTAGTGAGTGTTGCAACCGAGGACAGACGACAGACGATTTTACACGATACGGGCTTTAGCACTCGCCGGTACCTTTCTGTTAGCTTGTGTGGCCTAACACTTTGCGGCTGAACTGTTGTTGCTCCTAGACGTTTCTACTCCACAATAACAGCACTTGCAGTTGACCATGGCAGCTCTAGCAGGGCAGAAATTTGACGAACTGACTTGTTGGAAAGGTGGCATCCTATGAAAGTGCCACGTTGAAAGTCACTGAGCTCGTCTGTAAGGTCATTCTACTGCCAATGTTTGTCAATGGAGATTGCATGGCTGCGTGCTCGATTGTATACACCTGTCAGCAATGTGTGTGGCTGAAATAGCCGAATCCACTAATTTGAAGGGGTGTCCACATACTCTTGTAAATATAGTATATGTTAATTGAGTCGTCTGACTCTTCGCCAAGTTTGTTGGGTGGAACAGATGCCCTCTTGCTATACTTGGGAGCCTGGGGTTGGAAATCGTTATCACTGGCGAGTGATTTAATCCAGCTAGTAGTGTGGAATCGGTTGCCTGAAACAAATACAAGGTAGATGAAGACATTTGGAGGCGAAAGAAACGCATACCTGTTTAGGCGAGGTGCTGGCTAGTGGAGTAGAACACTTGAGAAAGAAAAGGAGAGCCACACACTCTAAGAGTGTGCGGCTCTCCTTTTGTTTTTCAAGAAGAAAACATTTACCAGAGTTAGGCACATTGGTTAGGCTTAAGCCTCTTTCCCTCTTTCCCAGTCTAAATTACATTTAGCCTGGCATAACTGTAGCGTGAAGGATGGACAAGAGTTACAAAAATGCCAATTAACTTTTTATGGCTGCAGGGGCAGTATTGAGTAGCTTGGGTGAAAGGTGCCCACATCAAACGGCCTGCTCCTGCTTCTAATATTTGCATATTATTATTAGTATTGGATAGAAAACACTCTGATGTTTCTAAAACTGTTTGAATGATGTCTGTGAATATAACAGAACTCATAATGGCAGGCAAAATCCTGAGTTGAAATCAAAACAGGAAGTCTGAAATCTGAGCTTGTATGTATTCACCAGAGTCCCCAATGAAATCTCCTTGAGATATGAATGATGTTGCACTGCCTAGCGGTTCCACTAGATTGTCAACTATCAATAGAAATTATAATGAGGCTTCTATGTTGTTGTGGGAGTGAATGAGAGCAGAATATATCAGATGTCCATCAAGCAGCCATTTTGTGATCACACTTTTTCCTCATGGTAGTCACTTGCGTTCCATTGCTCACGAAGACAAGAAGGAATACTCCGGTTGGAACTTTATTGAAGCTATATGTTACAAACATCCTAATGATTGATTCTGTACTTAGTTTGAAATGTTTCTTTGACCGGTAATATCACTTTTTAAAGTTTTTGTCCGATCTAACGCTGACCAGAATTAGCGTTTGGATATGTATACCAAACGCGCTAACAAAATAAGGTATTTGGACATAAATAACGGACATTTTCGAACAAAACAAACATTTATTGAGGACCTGGGATTCCTGGAGTGCTTTCTGATGTAGATCATCAAAGGTAAGGGAATATTTGTCATGTAATTTCTTGTTTATGTTGACGCCATCTTTGCGGCTGTGGTGTTTTTACTTTTGAGCGCCGTCTCAGATTATTGCATGCGTTTCTTTTTCCGTAAAGTTTTTTTAAAATCTGATACAGCGGTTGCATTAAGGAGAGGTATATCTATAATTCCATGTGTATAACTTGTATTATCATCTACATTTATGATGAGTATTTCTGTTGAATGATGTGGCCTTGCAAATTCACTTGATGTTTTTGGAACTAGTGAATCTAACGCGCCAATGTAAACTCAGATAAATATGAACTTTATCAAACAAAACATGCATGTATTGTGTAACATGAAGTCCTATGAGTGTCATCTGATGAAGATAATTCAAGGTTAGTGATTCATTTTATCTTTATTTCTACTTTTTGTGAATGCTATATTTCGCTGGAAAATGGCTGTGCTTATTGTGGTCTGGTGGAGACCTAACATAATCATTTGTAGTGCTTTCGCTGAAAAGCCTATTTGAAATCGGACACTTTGGTGGGATTAACAACGAGAATAGCTTTAAAATGATATTAGACACATGTATGTTTTAGTAATTGTAATTATGAGATTTCTGTGGTTTGAATTTGGCGCCCTCTATTTTCACTGGTAGTTGTCATATCGATCCCGGTATCGGGATTGCAGCCATAACAGGTTACTCCATCTACAGACCAACACCCATGCAATGGAACTCCTATTTTTGTGTCTGACCAAATAAAATGTGGGTATGGGCAGTCCACACTGCTATTACCTAATCTGTTGCCATTTGAATATTCTATCCTTGTTAAGTTGAAAAAGTTCAATCTTCCACTTGGCAACTTGCAGAGTGATCTCTTTTCTCCTGATGTTCCCTTGTGGACATTTTTCTCCTGTCTTCATCATAACTTTAGCCAACTGTGTTCTCATAAAAGCTACTATAGGCAAAGAGGGTGTACACAAAGCATTATGGCCTAACCAAAATGTCCCTGGGGTGCTGACATGAGGCCATTTTAAAATTTCCTCCATTAATGGTTAAAGCTACAATTTGGGGAGGGGAGGCAGATCCTAGATCAGCATCTAAGGCAGGGATGGGAAACTCCAGTCCTCGGGGGCCTGATTGGTGACACACATTTTCCCCAGCCCCTGCTAAGACACCTGACTCCCATAATCCACTTATCATGGTCTTCAGTTTAGTGTGCATTTAGTTTAATCATGTGTGTTAGCTCTGGGGCTTGGGGAGAATTGTGACCCCAATCAGGCCCCGGAGCACTGGAGTTGCCCATCCCTGGTTTAAGGGAAGCTCTACCATGGAAATGGGTGTCACTGACATAAAGACAGTGTCATACAGTATAACTTATAAAATGATGTGTCGAGCTTAAAAAAATAACAATGCGTATCTGAAGCAGAAGATTTCTACTTACTGCTGACAAAAATGACTGCCATTATAAAGCGGCCCTCCTCCTGGCGGCGGCTTCCTCTGCCTCCATTCAATTATGTTGGGATAATCAACCAGAGGATTCCCCTGGTCATCGAGTTTGCTGTCATTGTATCACCTTATAGCATCCGTCTTGACCTCGTTGTACCTCCCTTGATCCTCCCCCTAACTCCACCAGACAACAGTGAACTTTCGGTCCATGCTGAATGAGTGAAATATAGTTGTCATTAATTTTACATCTAGATTAGATTAGTATTTTTCACCTAGTTAGCTAGCTAACGTTAGTGCGCGCTACTTCTTAGAAAAATTATGCTGGCAAGCTAACGTTGAGAAGCTGACGTTAGCCTAGCACACACGTGCAACATTCCTGGATCAGTCTTCCTATCTTTCAATTTCATGTGAATTTCATGTGAAATCGTGGAAATAAATTGTTATTATTTAACCTATCTTTTTCGTCTCCTTGTATGTTCAGCTTCTAGTCATGGTGACTGGTTGACTGACTTTAGAAAAGAAATCTACCTCTCTAGCTACGTCTCTCTCATACTTTCCGCTTGTCATCGTTGTAACTCGACAACAGAATTTCACATTTTTCTAGCTACATCACTACATCATCACCCTTACGTTTCTACATAAAGGGACCCATGCAAAATATAGCCAAGAAAGACGATGCCAACTAACTGTCTAATGCCAATGGAGTGGATGTCGATTATAAATTAGACAAATTATTATGAAAATAAAATATTCCACTAACACAGAAGACCAACTTAGAGATGGAGTTCACAAAAATACTTGGATCAGATGGGAACTATGGTAAGTGTTAACATTTGCTAACAACCAACATGTTTAGCTCATGCAATGTTTCTACGGCGCCAATGCAAAAGTTCATATAGCTAGCTATTGTTGAGTTATATATTTTTTACAGTCTCTGAGTTATACATTACCTAGCTAGCTATCTTGTAATTTAGAGGCAACATTAGTTTAAGTCAAGTTCATTTGTTGGTGAGATGGCTTGAGGATTTATCCAGCTAGCTAGTAGTTAATCTTAGCTAGCTACTGTCACCCAGTCAGCCCAGAACAGATCGCAGATTGTGGCTTTCTCTAGGACGGACATGCTCACAATCCTAATCTGCCAAACATCTGATTTCCGTTGGAGAATTTCCAGAACCTTGACAGACCTCGGATGTAGTAAAGAAAGAAACACAGACCTCACTGTGCCACAAAATTTGAGCCCTCATCTTTTGATAGGACTTACATAGATAGTTGTTATAGTACTGGTCATAGTTGATATGATGTTCATGAAGATATTTTATTATGTATATTTTACACGTTGTCATTTACAGGACTTGCAAGAGACGCAACACAAATCAGAGGAGCAGAAACAAGTGGCTGAGGTGAGTGGTACCCATATATAGCTAGTTATGGATAATGTTCTGGATGCCCCAATCAAGTGATTGTGTTTTTAAGGTCTCTGATGTGGCCTCTTGGTAGATTGGCATTATGCATCATTGACTGATCAACTAGTATCTCTCTCTCTGTCTCTCTCCCCACCTCCCCCAGCCTCTCTTTCTACATCCCATCCCTCTCATTCATGTTGTTCACATCATGAGAGCACCTAACAGAGTAAAACGTCGATATGATAACATTATTGCCATGTTTTTTAATGAGTTGTTGATTTCTGTCTTACTAAGGATACTGATGAGATTGTTAGCGGTGCACAAATGCCAAATCAAATCGAGTATCAAATAGCAGAACCTTTCACATGGACCCAAGTGAGTGATTTAGATAAAGCTAATTAAATAATGTTGTATGACATTTACTAATCAAAGTTAACTTAAGACAAACAAAGTAATGACAAAATGCACATTACTGTAAACACACCTTTCCTCCTTTTCTCTGTCTGTTCTCATTTATATTTATGTTGTGGCTTTCCTTCTTTTTTTGTGCAAAGTACAGTGGAGCAAGGTTATAATTCAGTAATGGAAAATTCTAATAAAACTGAACCTACATAATTCAACTTTGAATATTGTTTCTTATTACTTTTATATTACAATGTCCCTCAAGAAACAGAGGATACCAGTGATGCCCACTGACATGGACTTACAGAAGACCAAAGTCACATCTCGATTCTCTCCTTTGCTTTGAGACACAACACTACTGGTGTGTTGGTGGAAGACCTGCTGACACTTCTGTGGTTACATTCTGCTGGGACCAGTGCAGTTCCAGCAAGCAAGTATTTTTTTTGAGAACCCACTAGCTGGTATTGTAGATCATCATGAATGTCATCATTACTGCAGAGTATTTACAAAATATCTTGGCAATTCACAAACTAAGAAACACTCAATGTGTATTGTTCCTCATCCGTAACAGTGAAAGATAGTTTAGAGGAAAGATATTTTTTTTTAACAACTGAAAGATCTTCTTGAGAATCAGGGTATCCATGATATATGTTATATACTACCCACCACTGCGACCTGTATGCTCTCGTTGGTTGGCCCTCGCTTCATATTCGTCGCCAAACACACTGGCTCCAGGTCATCCTATTTCGCAAACAAAGCATCCTTCACTCATGCTGCCAAACATATCCTCGTAAAACTGACTATCCTACCGATCCTCGACTTCGGCGATGTCATTTACAAAATAGCCTCCAACACAGTGTATCACAGTGCCATCCATTTTGTCACCAAAGCCCCATATACAACCCACCACTGCGAACTGTACACTCTCGTTGGCTGACCCTTGCTTCATACTCATCACCAAACCCACTGGCTCCAGGTCATCTACAAGTCTTATCTCAGTTCACTGGTCACCATAGCAGCACCCACCCGCAGCACACGCTCCAGCAGGTATATTTCACTGGTCACCCCCAAAGCCAATTTCTCCTTTGGCCACCTTTCCTTCCAGTTCTCTGCTGCCAATGACTGGAATGAACTGCAAAAATCACTGAAGCTGGAGACTCTTATCTCCCTCACTAACTTTAAGCACCAGCTGTCAGAGCAGCTCACAGATCACTGCACCTGTACATAGCCCATCTGTAAATAGCCCATCCAACTACTTCATCCCCATACTGTTATGTATTTGGCCAATACTGTGTTGTCAATGACATACCCCAAGAGAGTAGAGTATGCATGTGGTTTGTGGTTTGGATCCAAAAAGCCTGCTACTTCAAGCCTTTTGTGCAGGAATTACTACTCTTCACTTGTTTCAGAATGTATCAGATTAAAATCCTCAAATATAAAGGCTGAGTGGGCCCACAAAGGACCCCAGTGTATTACGCTTTGGCTTAGATGCAGAAGTGAATGAACATTGAATGTCGTGCTCTTTTCAGTGACTCTACATCTCCAACAAAGTACATTAATGCTTCGTGTGTATGATCGATAGTGTACCTATTTAGGATGCATTACCATGAAGAGAATGACATTCATATCCATATTTCTGCATTTCTGTGTAGTACAGATCAGAGACCCATGAGGAAATTATGTCACAGCAATTCTGTTGCCTGGTATAAATCCACTTCATCTACTGTAATTCAATAACCAAAATATATTTTTTCAAAGTCAAGGTGTCATGTCATAGCTGACATCACATTCTTTCTGCAGAGGTTTTGGAAAATGTGGTCTCAAGTTCTACCTATAAATGTGTTTTTTCAAAATGCTCAGTGTAAATTGTTAAAAGTAATCCTTGCATATATAGTTGTATGCTTTGTTAAACTTTGAAATCAATGATTTTCATTTGGCATACATTTGAAGTAAATTCCGTTTCAGCATCCAGTTTAAATTCGTTTTGATTGCTAAATTTGAATGTATTTCTCTCAGATGAATGTGCCTTCAAATCTTGACCAAACGGTCTAATTTGCCTTGCCACTGAAACACTTTTTTTAATGAACAAAAGCTCAATCACACTACCATTTGGCAGGGTATACAGTATATTCTTAAAGGCTATGATTGCACTTTCATTATTAACTAGCTATAATTACATTTACCGATTAGGTGAGAGAGCCCTTGAAGGATGAAACAGGAGCAACAAAAGAGAAGGTGTATGAGAGGCCTGTTACTGTACATTACTCAACGTTCCCCACATCCAGAAACTATGATTGCCCTCTAGGGTTCACAAACCAAAGCACATATAGTTTTTTTCTTTGTTCTCTCTTGCTCTGTACAGCACTTCAGCTTAATTTGAAAGCTGTTGAAGAAATTAGGAGAATAAAACCCCACACCTTTACTACCTGAAATAAATCAGAATTCCCTGCTTATGTAAACATTTTAATTGCCTAAACATTCCACTGTGAAACTGCAGTAGGCCTACATTGGCATACCCCTCCACCCCCCATATACTTAATATGTGTCGAATTGTTGGGAATTAGCTTTAAAACGGCATAATTTTCTCTCAGCCTCATTGCAACATGTATAGAATAGCATGAGATTAGTTATAAACCTGCAAATGTTTATCTTTGCCCCATGGCAAATGTGTAGAATTGTAGAATGTTAGCTGTTTTGGGGGGGGGGGGGGGGGGGGGGGGGGTGCTCAGGGGGTGTAACGATGTATGCTGAAAGTTGGGAAGCAAGTTCAGGGAGTGATAACATTTAATAAATGAATGAACAAAACAAGAACCACGAGCAGCGCACCGACATGAAACAGGAACAATGACGACTGGGGAAGAAACCAAAGGAAGTGACATAAAGGGCAGGTAATCAAGGAGGTGATGGAGTCCAGGTGAGTGTCATTATGCGCCTGACGCTGGTGACAGGTGTGCGCCCTAACGAGCAGCCTGGTGACCTAGAGGCCGGAGAGGGAGCACACGTGACGGGGGGGGGGCTTGCTCAGACCTTACGGGGGGCCTCACAACTGCGGTACGCCACTGTCGGTCTACCTGAACACACATCAATGTGAAACAATATAGGGCTAGCTATGATGTCTTTTCATCCCCTGACTGACAACAGTACTCAACGATTGATTCACTTAGCAACAAGTGCATCAGCCTTGTCTGGTCAACTCAGGCGTGAATAATTACTAACCAAGCTAGTCGACACTACTGTTTCAGTACATATGCAGCTTTTCACAATGAGGCCCTATAGTTACTGTATCATGGGAATCACAGGCTTTAAAATGTAAAAAATGTATTGAACCACTGCACTTTGGCACTGCCAAGAAAATCCATATAATTACAAAACCCAAGAGCTGAAAGCAAGCAGTCAGTACTTTAGTATTGTGTAGGATGAGAAGGAGGAGCCTGGGATGCCAAAAACTGAAGGCTTGAAGAGGCAAACAATAGTTTGTTCATTTCAATTTTCCCCTTCACTCCACAGTAATGGAGTTTCTATGGTGTCACAGCTGAGAGGCATGGGTGAGAGTGCTGATGAAATTGTAGGGCACGACACTTTACCTATGAAGGAGACAACATGACAGCTCATATAGGAGCAGTTGACCACTGAGTGTGCATTCAGACACCTGTGGCCAAATACCAGCCAGTTCCACAACTGAAAGCTGACTCAATTGAGTCACATGTGAAAACGTTTAAATGATTGTTTCCACAGCTATTCACCCAGCGCTTGTAATAGGCTTGCAATTGCAGAAGAAGTAGTGGCATAAAATAGGACAGTGCTCTAATTCTCAGATGGTATTTATCAGATGATGCAGAACGGATGGGAAAGGTTGAATTGTATAGGGGTGACATTGATTTCAGTCTTTCCACTTTAAGTTAGGACACTGTTTGCAATATCACTATCTGAAAAGGTAGTGAGGAGGCTTTTAATAAGCGTACATTAAAAAAAAGAAACAATAACAAGTAATTTATTTTGGGTACAATCCATATTTTCTTGTGTTATGTCCTTAGGATCTGTGGAGGAGTTGCACAGTATCTTGGCAGCAATTACACATCTGCTAATTACAGGATTCCCTGTCAAAGTAACAATCATTGCATTATTTACATTATTGAAATGTGAGTGCCCATATGTGTATGTAAAAATGCAAGTGTGTGTGTCTCTCTCTGTGTGTTATACCTCAGGCATTCCATTGGCCTAGCAGCCAGAGGGGAATGTCCAGTATCATGAATCATGTCATTCCTGTTTACTTGCATTCGCATAAACTATGCTTCACTTTGGTAGTTCATTTCGGGGGTGAGTGCATATCTAATCCATTATTAATGTCTTTTAGCATGTTTGAACAGATTTCAAGATGGGTTGCCTCATTAAATAATTGATTTAGCTCTCAACATGCTCATGAGGAAGCCATTCTAAAGTAAGTTATGCCACAACTTATCAGCTGACAATTAGAGCATGTTTCCCATTGAAATATAGGCCAATGGAACACTCATCAATAATAGCAATGGGGTTAAAACTGTCACTCCCTGATCTGTTTCACCTGTCCTTGTGATTGTCTCCACCCCCTCCAGGTGTCGCTTATTTTCCCCATTGTATTTATACCTGTGTTTCCTGTCTCTCTGTGCCAGTTCGTATTGTATGTCTTTCCAAGTCAACCAGCGGTTTTCCTGCTTTTTGCATTCTCCTTTTTCTAGTCCTCCTGGTTTTGACCCTTGCCTGTTTCTGGACTTTGTACCTGCCTGACCATTCTGCCTGCCTTGTCCACGAGCCTGTCTGCCACTCTGTACCTCCTGAAATGAGTTAGAGGAGTGGTATCGGATTATGATGCATAAACTCGGTCTGAAAAAAAATTGAACATACTGCATGTATCCAAAAATAAACGTTGAAAAATTATTAATTTCAGTGATGCAGCAGAAATGATCAACTAAATGTATCAGGAATTACACAACCTAAATGGCTAGATTTAGACAAAGTGGAGTTTGACCTATAAGATGTTAGCTTGTTGTTGCATATATCATCTCAAAGATAACATTGCTCATGTCTGATTTACTCTGCCTTTAATACCGCCTTTCCCAAATTCATCTCTTTGAAGACTGTTTCTTGTGAATACATCTAACGTGTTTTGTGCCTGATTCTGACGTGTCTGCCAGAGTCAGTGTCCATGCAGCCTATGGGTCCTGTTCTGCTACAGTACATGAGTGAATCGATGCATTGAGGCTTCATTCCTGGCTACATTAGGCTGAATGGGCTAAAGAGCTGTTGTTACTCGATGCCCTAGCAGCCGTGGAGGCGCCGCTGTCTCTCTGGCATTGCTCTGCTCTGTCAGCAGTCCTACCAGACCGTGAACACTGACAGAGAGAGAAAGAGAGCACAAGAATGCTGCCACTGGCCAACCCCCACCCGCCTACAATGGAGACCCAGTACAATGACATAAGCAGTTTTTCAAGGCTCGCCCCTGGCTGTCTGAGCTCGCCCTTCTCCCAACATTCTTTCACAGTTTTAGTTAGGGAGCTCTTTCCATGTATGCCATTATGATACAAAGAGTGCCCTACATCTTCCAACCATGTCATGGTTTCATTTTGTTGGGCTCTTGCATGACCCTATTTTTGTCCAAAGTAAGCGTTCGCACTGCTGTCATATAATAGAGTTGAGGGGAGAATGTTGGACCAGTTCATAGAAAAGGAGAGATTAGGGCTCAATTCAATTGAACTATTTACTTTAATTGTTATCTAATGTGATAATCTCAGAAAATATACCGTAGCTGGATGGATTTTCCATTTGAAAGTGATCTCATTCATACAGTAAACTCCATCTCAAAAAGTGATACGATCTCAAAATTGTGGACAGCATCCGGAGAAATTGCAGAAAATGTAAGGACATACCCACACCAGAAGCCATGGATTACAGACAACATTCGCACTGAGCTAAAGGGTAGAGCTGCCGCTTTCAAGGAGCGGGACTCTAACCTGGAAGCTTATAAGAAATCCCACTATGCCCTCTGACAAACCATCAAACAGGCAAAGCATCAATACAGGACTAAGATCGAATCATACTACACCGGCTCCGACACTCGTCGGATGTGGCAGGGTTTGCAAACTATTACAAAGGGAAGAATATCCAAGAGCTGCCCAGTGACACGAGCCTACCAGACGAGCTAAATAACTTCTATGCTCGCTTCAAAGCAAGTAACACTGAAACATGCATGAGAGCATCAGCTTTTCCGGATGACTCTGTGATCATGCTCTCCGCAGCCGATGTGAGTAAGACCTTTAAACAGGTCAACATTCACAAGGCCCCTGGGCCAGACGGATTTCCAGGATGTGTTCTCCGAGCATGCGCTGACCAACTGGCAAGTGTCTTCACTGACATTTTCAACCTCTCCCTGCCTGAGTCTGTTCAACCAACATGTTTCAAGCAGACCACCATAATCTCTGTGCCCAAGAACACTAAGGCAACCTGCCTAAATAACTACCAACCAGTAGCACTCACGTCTGTAGCCATGAAATGCTTTGAAAGGCTGGTCATGGCTCACATCAACACCATTATCCCAGAATCCCTAGACACAATCCAATTTGTATTTTATTTATTTGTTTTTATTTCACCTTTATTTAACCAGGTAGGCTAGTTGAGAACAAGTTCTCATTTACAATAAACAATAAACAAGCGTACAGTCAATAACACAATAGAAAAAAAGAAAGTCTATATATAGTGTGTGCAAATGGCGTGAGCAGATAGGCAATAACATGGCCATAGTGGCGAGGTAATTTCAATTTAGCAGATTAACACTGGAGTGATAAATGAGCAGATGATGATGTGCAAGTAGAGAAACTGGTGTGCAAAAGTAAATAAAAACAATATGGGGATGAGGTAGGTAGATTGGGTGGGCTATTTACAGATGGACTATGTACAGCTGCAGCGATCGGTTAGCTGCTCAGATAGCTGATGTTTAAAGTTGGTGAGGTAAATATAAGTCTCCAGCTTCAGTATTTGCAATTTGTTCCAGTCACTGGCAGCAGAGAACTAGAAGGAAAGGCGGCCAAAGTAGGTGTTGGCTTTGGGGATGACCAGTGAGATATACCTGCTGGAGCGCCTGCTACGGGTGGGTGTTGTTAGGCGGAGTGAGCTGAGCTGAGCTGAGATAAGGCGGAGCTTTACCTAGCATAGATTTATAGATGACCTGGAGCCAGTGGGTCTGGCAACGAATATGTAGCGAGGGCCAGCCGACTAGAGCATACAGGTCGCAGTGGTAACAAAACGGATGGCACTGTGATAGACTGCATCCAGTTTGCTGAGTAGAGTATTAGAAGCTATTTTGTAGATGACATCGCCAAAGTCGAGGATCGGTAGGATAGTCAGTTT
Organism: Oncorhynchus mykiss; assembly: GCF_013265735.2. Lineage (NCBI taxonomy): Eukaryota > Metazoa > Chordata > Actinopteri > Salmoniformes > Salmonidae > Oncorhynchus > Oncorhynchus mykiss. Next base: position 26,486,671 of record NC_048576.1, read on the forward strand.
TACTAGGGTAAGTTTGGCGGCGTGAGTGAAGGAGTCTTTTTTGCGAAATAGGAAGCTGATTCTAGATTTAATTTTGGATTGGAGATGCTTAATATGAGTCTGGAAGGAGAGTTTACAGTCTAGTCAGACACCTAGGTATTTGTAGTTGTCCACATATTCTAGGTCAGAACCGTCCAGGGTAGTGATGCTAGTCGGGCGGGCGGGTGCCGGCAGTGAATGGTTGAAAAGCATGTGTTTGGTTTTTACTAGCGTTTAAGAGCAGTTGGAGGCCATGGAAGGAGTGTTGAATAGCATTGAAGCTTGCCTGGACGTTAGTTAACACAGTGTCCAAAGAAGGGCCACATGTATACAGAATGGTGTCGTATGCGTAGAGGTGGATCAGGGAATCACCCCGCAGCAAGAGCGACATCATTGATATATACATAGAAAAGAGTCGGCCCGAGAATTGAACCCTGTAGTACCCCCATAGAGACTGCCAGAGGTCCGGACAACAGTCCCTCCGATTTGACACACTGAACTCTGTCTGCAAAGTAGTTGGTGAACCAGGCGAGGCAGTCAATTGAGAAACCAAGGCTATTGAGTCTGCCGATAAGAATACGGTGATTGACAGAGTCGAATGCCTTGGCCAGGTTGATGAAGACGGCTGCACAGTACTGTCTTTTATCGATGGCGGTTATGATATCGTTTAGTACCTTAAGCGTGGCTGAGGTGCACCCGTGACCAGCTCGGAAACCGTATTTCACAGCAGAGAAGGTACGGTGGGATTCGAAATTATCAGTTATCTGTTTATTAACTTGGCTTTTGAGGACTTTAGAAAGGCAGGGCAGGATGGATATAGGTCTATAACAGTTTGGGTCTAGAGTGTCACCCCCTTTGAAGAGGGGGGATGACCGCGGCAGCTTTCCAATCTTTAGGGATCTTGGATCTCGGAATTTGCATACAGCACCAACATATCCACAGATGATGCAATCTCTACTGCACTCCACACTGCCCTTTCCCACCTGGACAAAAGAAACACTTATGTGAGAATGCTATTTATTGACTACAGCTCAACGTTCAACACCATAGTGCCCTCAAAGCTCATCACTAAGCTAAGGACCCTGGGACTAAACACCACCCTCTGCAACTGGTCCTGGACTTCCTGATGAGCCACCCCCAAGTGGTAAGTTTAGGTGACAACACATCCGCCACGCTGATCCTCAACACGGGGGCCCCTCAGGGGTGCGTGCTCAGTCCCCTCCTGTACTCCCTGTTCACTCATGACTGCACGGCCAGGCACGACTCCAACACCATTAAGTTTACTGATGACACAACAGTGGTAGGCCTGATCACCAACATCGATGAGATAGCCTATAGGGAGGAGGTCAGAGACCTTACCGCGTGTTGCAAGGACAACCACCTCTGCCTCAACGTGATCAAGACAAAGGAGATGATTGTGGACTACAGGAAAAGGAGGACCGAGCACGCCCCATTCTCATCGACGGGGCTGTAATGGAGCAGGTTGAGAGCTTCAAACTCCTTGGTGTCCACATCACCAACAAACTAACATGGTCCAAGCACACCAAGACAGTAGTGAAGAGGGCACGACAAAACCTATTCACCCTCAGGAGACTGCAAAGATTTGGCATGGGTCCTCAGATCCTCAAAAAGTTTTATAGCTGCACCATCGAGAGCATCCTGACGGGTTGCATCACTGCCTGGTATGGCAACTGCTCGGCCTCCGACCGCAAGGCACTACGAGAGTAGTGCGTATGGCCCCGTACATCACCGGGGGCAAGCTTCCTGCCATCCAGGACCTCTATACCTGGCAGTGTCAGAGGAAGGCCCTAAAAATTGTCAAAGACTCCAGCCACCCTAGTCATAGACTGCTTTCTCTGCTACTGCACGGCAAGCGATACCGGAGCGCCAGGTCTAGGTCAAAGAGGCTTCTAAACAGCTTCTACCCCCAAGCCATAAGACTCTTGAACAGCTAATCAAATTGCTACTTTGCCCCCCCCCCCCCCCCCCCCCTTACGCTGCTGCTACTCACTGTTATTATCTATGCATAGCCACTTTAACTCTATCTACATGTATACCCCCGGTATATAGCCCCACTATTGTTTTTTACTGTTGCTCTTTAATTATTTGTTAGTCTTAACTCTTACTTGTATGTAAGCATTTCACTGTTGTATTCGGCGCATGTGACAAATACAATTTGCTTTGATTTGAGTTTTCCAATGACTGAGAATTATTTATAGGAAAAGGTGGTGTCTGTAAATCTCAGTCTGCACTAGTGGAATTGCAGATGTACAGTAATACCCTGGATTGACACAATTGTGTCTTGAGCGTGAGGCCATTTCTTTTCTGCTCCTTGCAGATTTTAAGTGGTCCTCAGTGGAATACTTAGTGGGCCTTGGTAGGGCACTCAGGTTCAGCACCTTCAAGGTTCTACACCTTCACTGATCCCCACTCATTCTCCCTCTGTGAATCCATTCACCCAGAGGTTAAAAGCCTCTGATGGCATTACTCCTATCTGCACCGCTCTACTTCAGTCTTCCTCCCCTGAACCTCCCATGAAATAAATAGATATATAAATAAGAGAGCACTGAACAGGCCAGACTTGATGAAATGTCAAATCATTGGCTCAGGGTAGAAAAAAAATGACCTTTCCCATTTCCTTAAAAAAAAAGTTTAACCAATGACTTTAAAGAGCAAAAGACAAAGTGTGACCTTTTTACTGTGGCTGTGGATAATTTTGCCATGTTTAATAGTGTTCAAAGTGAGATGTTTTGCAATTATACATTTGTCCGCTCTTTTTATAAAATACACTACATTTTGGAATTGACTTCAGGTTGTCTAGCCTACCTCTTTGTATATATGTGTTCCTGTTCTTCCATTTAAATCGGACTACGGTTGTCTTATTATGAGAAAAAGCAATATCTGACCGTTGGTATCTTAAACAGCCTACAGGCAAACCAATCAAATAATTGCAGCCTATTCTGGAAACAAATTACACCCTTAATAGCGCAAATTACCCCACTTGTTGATGTAATGGAGAAGGTACCTGTTGTCATTAGGTAGAAATGTTGCAGTGTGCCATTTAAATTGTTACCCCAAGACGGGGGTGTTGACTTCTGAACTTCCCAGAAAGTGCTGCAGAATATCACTGGTCAGGTGCCCAATTTAGCTAACAGACTAAACCATTTATCTTTCTCTCATCTTGACAGCATCTCTGAAGAGAAGGGGGTGGGTCTAATAGACTTTAATCAGATGGTATGAATAAATTAACACCAGAGATTCAAAGAGTAAGCAGATACAGGTATGTAGCTTTGAAGTGTTTGAACAATTTGTTTTGTTGAATTCTCATGCCATTGTCTTCCTGAGGAAGGGAGATTAAAATAACTTTGCCAATTACATGAGCAACGGCAAATGTTATGCACACACGTTCATAATGTTAGGCACAGGAGAATAAAAAAGCATAATATAGCAGATAAGGTGCCGGTGCACTTTATTGTTAAAAACTGTGCAATTAATTGAAAATGGAACATTACAACTCAACATTAACTGGTACTGCAAGTGGATACCATTTTCTTTCACATCACATTGAGCAGGGACCCTACAGTCTCTGAGTCTGAGAACAAGGAAATTATATTTTAACAGACCACCTAGTCACCCATTTGCGCCCAAGTCCAGTGAATAATAGCAACAGTAGGGTCAGCAAGCTATGCAGAAACAGTGCATAAACCAGTGCATAAAGCAACAACATTTCTCCAATTAACAGACATCCTGTGGGAGACTCCTGAATGCCACAACAATGCTTAGCTGCATGCTTAAGTGTTTCTTTGAAAGGCAAAAAAGTAACTTGAAGCAGGTATTGCTTTACCCGGACTCCTTTACCGTGTCTACTTGACTAATGTATTGTATTTCATCTTAATGTAAAAAAATAAACACTGCTATCATTTCACCAACCTCTAACTAGCCTTGATGCGCATTAGTGCAGTGGTAATGCAGCATTAGTCCCATGTAGCTGTGTACCACCAATCGAGTCAGTAAGGCTATTCAGATGATCATGACCCAGGGCTGCATACAATTTTTGTGAATTTCTCTTTCGTATTACTTTGCGACAGACAGGTCTATGGATCAATAGTCAGATGGTGATGTCCTTTCACCTAAATATATAGCAATTTGGACATTTGGAAACCAGTTGTCATATTTTCTGTGAGAAAATGTGATTATTGATCTTGAGGAATGCTGGAGAAGAAATGTTAAATCTATCCTCCACCCCAGAGAGAGGAAATTAAGCGTCCATGTACACACGCCTCGCCACAACATGATTCACAATAACATTAGAGTGACAATATGGATTTACAGCAAATGAAGACTTAATTCAATCCACTGTCAACATCTCTCCGTCAATAAGGTTTATAACCTGTACGCAGACAGCAGCCTATAGAGTGTAATGTACCACATATACTGCTGAAATAGATGCCAGCGGGTGATTTACATGTTTTTATTTAGTAAAATACCCTCTGAAGGCTCAATGTTTCTGCTGCTGTTCTTTAGTGTGACACATTTGTGTGACAATAAAAGTGAGTTGAGTGTCTGTCAAAATTTAAACGGATTTATGTGTTGAGTTAAAAGTTCTCAAGAAATGTTTTTAACCAGAGTTACAAGACTCAATAATGATAAGGATTGTTGTAGAGCTATATACTCACATAATAGTCTATTCGTATTGCATGTAATCTATAATGTTTTGATTGAGATGAAGTAAGTACTGTAGCTAGTGTCTAGGGCTGTATATATGTCTTGGGTTGGTATGGTTTCTGTAGTCATCATCTGTGTAATGTTATTCTAGGTAAACACATTGCCTTACTTTACTTTTTACTAACTGGTATGTATAATTGGTATCTTGCTTCATTTGCTATAGTATACATTGTCATTAGTTCCCTACAGACATCTCAGGAGATGCAAGATCACAGGGATTAAAAATAGCAGCGATTGTTTAACAACAAATGCAAATGAGAGAGTATTGAGTATGCAGCAAAATGTAGCCTACCCTAACCTGCCAAAAGCAACAACAGACAGGGACCAGTCAAGCGCAAGTGCAGCTTTGCACATTGATATGCCCATCGGGGTGCTTCACTGCATCTTTAATTATGAACACTGCAGTACAGAGTGCAATGTCTGCTCCATTGGGAGAGAGGTGCAGGTTTAGACAGCACCCTAGTTACTGTCAGATGCAATGAAAAAAGGAAATGACAAATCCTGTCCCAAATGGTTCAAACATATTTTTTGAGATGACATTGCCTGAAAGCGACAACACGAACGCAACAATACTAATGAATGATCAAAGCACTAAGTACTACGTCCCATCATATCTGTGGAAATTCCTCTGTCTGTATTCAAATCAAATGTCATTTGTCTCCTACACAGTTTACAGCAGGTATGAAAGGTGCAGTGAAAATGCCTTGTGTGCTAGCTCCCTCAGCAAGGCAGTACAATAACCAATATCAATAACAACAAGTTAAATAAAAATAACAAGTAATAGAAGAGGTAGTATGCATTGTAATAGACTGATATATATACACAATAGAATATACAGTAGAGATAATGAATGTGTTATGTCAAGTATGACTGTATTTACAAATATGAAGTGGGTAGTGTCTTGGTCGCGCAATTTAATAAATAGTAATAGAACAGCAGGTTTGTGTGTGTGCGTGTGTGTGTGTGTGTGTGTGTGTGTGTGTGTGTGTGTGTGTGTGTGTGTGTGTGTGTGAGAGAGTTTGTGTGCTTGTGTGTGTTTGTTTATGAATGGTTGTGTTTGTGCTTGTGTGTAAGGGTTGGATGCGTGGAGAGTCAGTGCAAATAGTGTCTAAGGTGCAGATAGTCTCACTGTCTATTGCTGACAGCACCAATTCACTATGTCAAATTCTGGGTATGTGTAAATGTACTTGGTTAATAAAAGTAATGCTGATTCCGATATGGTCAGTGTCTTTGGAGTTTAATGATCTTGCAGATAGGAGGCGCTACTGGTTTCCTCAGATGATTTCCTTACAGACTATTGACTAACTGTAAGTGTAGATGATGCATCTAGTTGTGTTCCATAATCTAAAACTTATCTCTAAAATGATTACACTTCAAAACTCTCTAATTTAAAATGTGTAAAATACTTTAGATCCAGCCCTCTTTGATCAAAGCAAGTCAAATGATTATTTTGCTGTGTTTATGCTATGATTATAGTTCTAAAAGTACTCTACTTGGCATGGCATGCAAACTTAATCATATTAACAGATTTCATATGTTGTAACTTTAAATTCATCAGTTGTCAGGATTAAAGCCATGCACTGTTCTGGCGGCCTTGATATGGCCCATTTAAAGATGCAGCTGGTTGCACTTAAGTTACATTTCAGGTAAATTGGTTTAGCTAGTCTTGTTATGTAAACAGTGTCATTGTGGAAGTCACAACCCATGGCCTCATTACTATTAGAAGTGGTGAAAGAGTATTGGGCCAAATCTGAAAGCAATTGCAGGGCACACCTCATTTATGTTATTGGTCCTCAGACTAATTAGAGAAATTGTCAAGAAGACTGAATAAAACACATGGTGGGTTATTAGCAAGGGAAGTTCTAGTGTGTGGAGGAGACTGGTATGCCACAACACTCCTAATCTTCCACCCACAGTTGACCAATTCTCAGTCATGGTAACTGTCCTTGGATGCTGAGCTTAAAACTATTAATTTAAAAAAATCCCCATTCCATGCATCATGACACCATAACTAGGACTACTTGTCATTCCATGTTTTATTTGTTTTATCCTTTATATAACCCGAGAGGTCACATTGAGATTGACACCTATTTTATAAGTGAGCCCTGGCCAAGAAAGCAGCATACATAGTATCAGTGCCTTTAGAAAGCATTCATACCCCTTGACTTATTCCAATTTTTGTTGTTACAGCCTGAATTAAAAATAGATTAAATATATATTTTTGTCACCCATCTACACACAATTTTAGTTCAATTAAATACGGAAATATCTCAGGTAGATAAGTATTCACACCCCTGAATTAACACATGTTAGAATCACATTTGGCAGCGATTACAGCTGAGTCTTTCTGGGCAAGTCTCGAAGAGTTTTCACACCTGAATTGTACAATATTTGCACAATATTATTTTACTAATTCTTCAAGCTCTGTCAAGTTGGTTGATTGTCATTGCTAAACAACCATTTTCACGCCTTACAAAATATTTCAAACTGATTTGGCCTAATGTTTAAGGTTATTGTCCTGCTGAAAGGTTAATACTCCCAGTGTCTGTTGGAAAGCAGACTGAACACGGTTTTCCTCTAGGATTTTGCCTGTGCTTAGCTCTATTCCATTTCTTTTTATCATAAAAAGCATACCCATAACATGATTAACAACTCACGTACTGTTGTAATTCAAATCAAATCAAATTTTATTTGTCACATGCGCCGAATACAACAGTGAAATGCTTACTTACAAGCCCTTAACCAACGAAGCAGTTTTAAGAAAATACCTAAAAAATTAACGTTTTAAAAAAAGTATGAGATAAGAAAAACAAATAATTAAAGAGCAGCAGTAAATAACATTTGATTTGGTCACTGCTGCTAGTCGCTGTTAATTATCTAATTATAGTCACTTCACCCCTACCTACATGTACAAATTACCTCAACTAACCTGTACCCCTGCACACTGACTCGGTACCGGTACCCCCTGTATATAGCCTCGTTATTGTTATGTTATTGTGTTACTTTAAAATTTGACTTTAGTTTATTTGGTGAATATTGTCTTAACTCTTCTTGAACTGCACTGTTGGTTAAGGGCTTCTAAGTAAGCATTTCACGGTAAGGTCTACACTTGTTGTATTCGGCGCATGTGACAAATAAAGTTTGTATCCATGCTGTTGTCATTCCGCTAGGGACATGTTTTTAGTGTTTTACGTCTCCAGTCAATAGCTGGTGCTGAGTGTGTTTTATATTGTGTTCCCATTTTAATTAGCTAGTAAATACATCATTAAACCAATGTGTAATACTGAATCATAAGTAAGGTTTGGGTTTTTGGAGATGCAAGGAGTTTACAACTGTTCAGAATGGTGATATGATACGAGGTTATGATTAATAAGTTGACTGTTTATAGATGTGATAGGTAAAGACCTTTCAGAGTTTAATTCGGGTATGGTAACTCTTTAAAGAACCACTCTTGTGATGCCCCAGATCCTAATGAGTGAATTGTTACATGATTAATTTAATTGGGTAACAATTAAACATAGTTAGTTAATTAGATACAAAAAAAAAACGTCTTCAGGTTACTGTTAAAGTCACGTCAGGTTAGAATTGTGAAGTAACTACAATGTTGTTGATCCATCCTCAATTGTCTCCTATCACAGCCATTCAACTCTGTAACTGTTTTTACAGTCACTATTGGCCTCAAGGTGAAATCCCTGAGCGGTTTCCTTACTCTCTGGCAACTGAGTTAAAGTAAGAAGGATGCCTATATCTTTGTAGTGACTGGGTGTATTGATACAGTGTAATTAATAACTTCACCATGCCCAAAAGGATAGTCCATGTCTGCTTTTTTTTTACCCATCTACTAATAGTTGCCCTTCTTTGCTAAGCTTTGGAAAACCTCCCTGGTCGTTGTGGTTGAACCTGTGTTTGAAATTCACTGCTCGACTGAGGAACCTCACAATTATCTGTATGTGTTGGGTACAGATATGAGGTAGTCATAAAAAAATCATGTTAAACACTATTTTTGCACGTAGAGTGTGTCCACATGTGGCAAAACAATACACTTTTTGCCTTGAATACAAAGTGCTATGTTTGGGAAAAGTCCAATACAACAAATTGCTGAGTACCACTCTCCATATTTTCAATCATAGGGATGGCTACATCATGTTATCGGGATGCTTGTCATTGTTAAGAACTGGGGAGTTTTTCAGGATAAAAAATAAATGGAATGGAGCTAAGCACAGGAAAAATCCTAGAGGACACCTGGTTCAGTTGGCTTTCCACCAGACACTGGGAGATTAATTCACATTTCAGCAGGACAATAACCTAAAACACAAGGCCAAATCTAAACTGGAGTTGCTTACATTACAGGAACAGTGAATGTTCCTGAGTGGCTGAGTTACAGTGCATTCGGAACGTATTCAGACCCCTTCCCTATTTCCGCACTTTTTTACGTTACAGCCTTATTTTAAAATTGATTAAATATTTTATAATCTACACACAACTCCATAATGACAAAGCGAAAACAGGTTTTTAGACATTTATTAAAAATGAAAACAGAAAGGCAGTATTTACATGAGAATTCAGACCCTTTGCTATGAGATTCGAAATTGAGCTCAGGTGCATCCTGTTTTCGTTGATCAATCTTGAGATGTTTCTTCAACTTGATTGGAGTCCACCTGTGGTGAATTCAATAGATTGGACATGATTTGGAAAGGCACACACCGGTCTATATAAGGTCCCACAGTTGACAGTGGATGTCAGAGCAAAAATCAAGCTATGAGGTCAAAGGAATTGTCCGTAGAGCTCCAAGACTGGATTGTGTCGAGGCACAGATCTGGGGAATGGTACCAATAAATGTCTGCAACATTGAAGGTCCCCAAGAACACCGTGGCCTCCATCATTCTTAAATGGAAGAAGTTTGGAACCACCAATACTCTTCCTAGAGCAGGCCGCCTGGCCAAACTTAGCAATCGGGGGAGAAAGGTCTTGGTCAGGGAAGTGACCAAGAACCTGATGGTCACTATGACAGAGCTCTAGAGTTCCTTTGTGGAGATGGGAGAACATTCCAGAAGGACAACCATCTCTGCAGCACTACGCCAATCAGGCCTTTATGGTAGAGTGGCCAGACAGAAGCCACTCCTCAGTAAAAGGCACATGACAGCCCGCTTTGAATTTGCCAAAAGGCACTCTCAGACCAAGAAAAACAAGATTCTTTGGCCTGATGAAACCAAGATTGAACTCTTTGTCCTGAAAGCCCAGCGCCATGTCTGGAGGAAACCTGGCACCATCCCTGCGGTGAAGCATGGTCATGGCAGCATCATGCTGTGTGGATGTTATTCAGCGGCAGGGACAGCGAGACTAGTTAGGATCGAGGGAAAGATGAACAGTGCAAAGTACAGAGAGATCCTTGATGAAAACCTTCTCTGGAGCGTTCAGGACCTCAGACTGGGGTGAAGACTCACCTTCCAACAGGACAACGACCCTAAGCACACAGCCAAGACAACGCAGTAGTAGCTTCGAGACAAGTCTCTGAATGTCCTTGAGTGGCCCAGCCAGAGCCCTGACTTGAACCTGGTCAATCATCTCTGGAGAGACTATGACAATAGCTGTGCAGCGTCGCTCCCCATCCAACTTGAAAGAGCTTGAGAGGACCTGCAGAGAAGATTGGGAGAAAGTCCCCAAATACAAGTGTGCCAAGCTTGTAGCGTCATACCCAAGAAGACCCGAGGCTGTATTCGCTGCCAAAGGGGCTTCAACAAAGTACTGAGTAAGGGTCTGAATACTTATGTATATGTAATATTTCATATTTTTATACATTTGCAGAAATTGATAAAAACCTGTTATTGCTTTGTCTACTCCCGCTCTTCCCCTCCGGTGTTCGACGTCGCCGGTTTACTAACCACCGGTCCTGGCACACCTGGCATTCATCATTACGCTCACCTGCACTTCATCAATAGGCACATCTGAACTCCATCACTTCACTGATTACTCCCCTATATCTTTCACTCCCTTAGTTCCATTCGCCAGACACTATTGACTGTGTTTCATGTCTGTACGCTACTCTTGCCTCTTGAATTGTTACGTTTATTATTAAACTCACCACCTGCACGTACTTCCCGACTCCCAGTGTCCACGTTACAGGTATTGTGGAGATCGTTATTGACCAGACCCTTACCCATTCTCTGAACATCCCCTCATACCCGCTCTACTCTCAGTTTCCGGTTCAAGCCCTTGATTTTCGGCCACTAGGTTCCAGAATCCTTCAGACACATCACAACACCACTCACCCTCATTGTCGAGTCCATTCATCAGGAAAACATCCCCTTCTTCATCCCGAGTGCACCAACTCACAAGATCATCCTCGGCCTTCTATGGCTCCAACGCCATAACTCCACCATCTCATGTTCGAGGATGAGAATCACGTACTGCTCACCCGAATGCTGGAGGACCTGTTTTCTTGTTCCCTCTTGTGTCGGACATCCGCCAGGCTCTGGAGAGTGAGCCCGCTCCCACTACCTGTCCTCCTGAGTGCATCCACGTTCCCATGGGGATAAGGGAGAGACTGTTGACCTGGGCACACACAGCTGTCGTTGCTGGACATCCTGGGATCAACCGTACTATACAATCACTCTCTGAAAAGTATTGGGGCCAACCTTGGTGCAGGACTTTACTCGCTCTGTTCTGTCTGTGCCCAACCTAAGTCTCTCCGGCACGCTCCAGCAGGGAAACTCCTTCCCGGGCCTCAGCGTCCCTGGTCTCATCTGCCCATTGACTTTGTTTGCCCATCTCCCCTCTTCTGGCGGTTTCACCACCATTCTGGTCGTTGTGGACAGATTTTCTAAATCATGCAGGTTTATTCCTCTCCCTGGTCTCCCTACCTCTCTCCAGGTCGCTTAGGCACTGTTCCAGCAGGTCTTCCGGCACTATGGCCTTCCGAAGGACATGGGGAAACTGGGGGTCACGGTCAGCCTCACTTCCGGGTACCAGCCTCAGTCCAATGGGAAGGTGGAGAGGATGAACCAGAAGCTGGAGTGGTTCCTGAGGAGTCACTTCCAAGACCGGAAGGGAGAGTGGGCCTGATTCCTTCCCTGGGCGCAATACCCCCAGAAATCATTACGTCACTCCTCCACTGGACTTACTCCCTTCCAGTGTATCCTGGGTTATCAGCCGGCCCTGGCTCTGTGGACTCCAAGCCAGTGGTGGTGGACGAATGGTTCCGGCATGCTGAGGAGGTTTGGAGTGATGCTCATGTTAGGCTCTAGTGTGCCGTCCGTCGCCAGAAGGAGCAGGCGGATCGCCACCGCTGTGAGAACCCCGTGTTCCATCCTGTGATCGCGTCTGTCTCTCCACCAGGAACCTCGCACTCCGCCTTCCCTGCAAGAAGCTGAGCCCCTGTTTGTGGGGCCGTTCAAGGTTCTCCGGAGTGTCAACAATGTGACGTATAGGTTACAGCTTCCCGTTGACTATCGTATCTCACCTCATGTTTCATGTCGCCCTTCTCAGGACGGTGGTTCCTGGTCCCCTGGCTGATGCTGACCCCCACGACACCTGGACATCTGGACATCAGTGGAGCTTTCGCCTATGCCGTCAGATCCCTACTGGACTCCAGATGTCATGGGGGTCGAGCAATGTGGGTTCCGGTGGAGGACATTCTGGACTCCAACATCATTCTTGATTTCCATCTTCACCGCTCGGCCCGGACCGGCCCGCTCGTCACCCTGCGTGCGTCGGGGGGGGGGGGTTCCTGTCAGGTTTACTAACCACCGGCACCTGCGCTTCATCAGCACACCTGGTACACCTGGACTCCATCACTTCACTGATTACCACCCCTATATCTGTCACTCCCTTAGTTCCATTCCCCAGGCAGGATTGACTATGTGTTTCATGTCTGTACGCTACTTGTGTATCTTGTTCCACGTTCTGTTTAATATTAAACTCACCACCTGCACTTGCTTCCTGACTCCCATTGTCCACATTACAGGTATTGTGTGAAGATTGATGACACATTTTTTTTTTTAAATCAATCTTGTAATAAGGCTGTAATGTAACTAAATGTAGGAAAAGTCAAGGGGTCTGAATACTTCCCGAATGCACTGTACTATATTGTACAATCCAGGTGTGCGAAGGTCTTAAAGATTTGCCCAGAAAGACTCACATCTGTAATAGCTGCCAAATGTGATTCTAACATGTATTGACTCAGGCATGTGAATGCTTATGTAAATAATATATTTCTGTACCTTATTTTCAATACATTTGCTAAAATGTCTAAAAACATGCTTTCACTTTGTCATTATTGGTTGTTGTGTGCATACTGTATGGGTGAGAGAAAATAATATATTTTAATGCATTTAAAAAAATAAAAAAATGTGGAACAAGTCAAGGTGTATGAATACTTTCAGAAAGCACTGTACATATTGATAAACACCATATTTATAAATAAATACATACTAAATATAAACATGACTGTTTTACTGGTATGTTCACTATTGCAAGTTTGTGACTATTTTCTGAAGGGGGAGAAGCCATAAAACAACCATTGTGTGTTGTCCAGAACTGATCAGATTGAGCCCACTTTCACTATGGCCAATCACAATGCCCTACATGTTTTACAAAACCTCAGGAAAAAGACACCTATTGATTTAGGATTATCAACATCCCTCAGACGTATTGCCTTGCAGGCTGACCTCTGTATAGAATCTGGTAATGGATTCAATGATGGATGATTGTGAAAACATTGCATTCAACACTCATCTCCAACCTGTTTCTATAAGCTGTTTTGTACTTACACAGCCCCTAGTTTGATTATTATTCTGAGAAATATTTTTCTAATCAGGTCTCCTGAGCCATCCACACTCTTAATATTTCAGTATGTTAAATTGAAATTCATAGAACTATAATGATGAAAATGTGTGTAATTTATGTTTTTCTTATCCATATACAGTTTGACACTAAAAGGAAAACATTGTGTTACAATGTTCTCCAGTCACTTCAATGCATATTTACAGCAACACTGTCACTGTGGATTTAAGTAAGTAGGTGTGTGATGAATACTTGTGTATTTGTGTGAACTCTATGAGTCCGTGGGACTTGTTAAGCATCTTTTTACTCCTGAACTTATTTAGGCTTGCCATAACAACGGGGTTGAATCCTTACTGACTCAAGACATTTCAGATTACATTTTTTTATTCATTTGTAACATTTTCGAAAAGCATAATTCCACTTTGACATTATGGGGTATTGTTTGTAGGCCAGTGACACATCTCAATTTAATGAATTTTACAATCATGAATTTTACATTAACACAACAAAATGTGGAAAAAGTCAAGGGGTGTGAATACTTTCTGAAGGCACTGTAACACAACAAAACACAACATAAAAACACAATATTAAACATAACAATGAATTGTAGTGAAACAGTGCGTAGTGCATAAGAAAGCTTAAAAGAGCAGGTTTGAAAACATGTGCAATTCATGGTCAGCAGCCCTCCAATCTGTGATTTAAAATCATCAATCGGAATAAAATGACCTACTTTCAGGTCGTTTTTTTTCCCTTTTAACTAGGCAAGTCAGTTAAGAACAAATTTTTATTTTCAATGACAGCCTAGTGGCTAGAACGACAGAGCTGTACCTTGTCAGCTGGGGGGTTTGAACTTGCAACCTTCTGGTTACTAATCCAACGCTCTAACCACTAGGCTACCCTGCCGCCTCATTCTGCAAGGTGTTCCAAGATGATGGGGTAGCAAAACATTAAACACTCTTACCAGACCCCATTCTTGTGTTTGGGACACTATATAAAATACAGTATTGTGATCTCAGACGGTAATGTCCATGACTAGGTAGGGTGAACAAAGTGCTTGGCAGCTGCCCTAAGATGGCCTTGTAGACAAACATGTACCAGTGAGCCTGTCACCTTACAGTTAAGGATGGCCAACCTGCTAACTGATGTAAGGTACAGTGATGTGTAAGAGGTCTTGTGTTTGTTATAAATCTTAGAGCAGCATGTTAGTGTGTCTAGTGTGTGCAGCGTTGGAGGCTCTTCTGAGAAGGAAGGGGAGGACCATCCTCCTCAGTGAATTTCATACAAATAAAAATAGTGAAACATTTAAAAGTTATCATTTTTAGATAAAACTATACTAAATGTATTTACATGTCACCAAATATTTGATTAAAACACACGGTTTTGCAATGAGGTTCTACAGTAACCTCAACAGCACTCTGTAGGGTTGCAGGTTGCACCATGGTGTAGCCGGATGACAGCTAGTTTTCGTCGTCCTCCGGGTTCATTGACTTCCTAGGATGCTCATGGTTCTCACCCCTTTCCACAAACTTGCACAGCAATTATGACAGGTTGGAGGACGTCCTCCGGAAGCTATCAGAGCTCTTGCAGCATGAACAGATATGTTGTCCACCCAATCAAAGGATCAGTGAATGAATCTAATACTGAAAACATAAGCTACAGCTAGCTAGCACTGCAGCACATACAATGTGACGAGAAGTTGTCTCAAAGAGAGAGAAAGACAATAGTTGAACAGTTTTGAACAAATGTATTTATTTAAAAATGAAGGAGAAGTGAGAGAGAGGAAGAGAGAGATCTAACTATATTTCGTTTTATTTTTTCATTAACCTTTCACTTTCACTTATCTAGCGAATACAGCCAGCTAGTTTAGCCTACTCAAACACCCAGCTCAACCAGAGAGGGATGCTATGTTAGCTAGCTTGCTATGGCTATCCAACACTGGAACTCTTCCAAGTCAAGTCAAGCTTTTGATTTTATACATTTATTGCCATGGGGCCCACCAAAACTGCTAAACTGCTTGCTGACTGTACATTGTACTACATGATTGTAGTGTGTTTAATAATGCGTTAGTTCTCCTCTCACCTTTTCCCTTTGCTTGTGCACTTCAGTGCACAACAATCAAGTCTGTGACCAGGCAAAAAAAAAAATCCAAGCCATACCATATCATAACGGCTAACCTCTACACACAGCCTACATCGCTATCACCATATTAGCTAACGTCAAAGCTAGTCAACATAGCTACTAGGAGAGTGTGAAGATTAAATAAATAATTATAGATCAAGCAAAATGATCATGTTGCTTGTATGTGGCTGCTATGAAAGGGAACTATGTTTGCGTGTGATCAGGGGTGTATTCATTCTGCCGATTCTGTTAAAAAAAACATTTCTTAATGGGAAATAAATGGAACGAAACGGGGATAAACATACCTGCATTTGTCCAATAGAAACTCTCTTTTGCAACTGTTGGACTAATTACATCCTAGATCAGCTAGATGCAGGCAAGAGTAAGATGGTATTGAATGTGTCACTGTCTGTCACCTTGATTCCTAAAATGTTTCTCTTGACCTGTGCCACTGCGTTGTAAACTTAATTCATAGGCTAGGTTGTAGCAACCTCACGATAGTAAGATGGGAAAATTCCAGTATCATGTAGTAGCCTAAACCTATTGATGTTACAGTGAGCTGCATGAATGGATTATGAATGACAGTCATCCAATATGCTGTAACAGAAATAATGCCATGCTCATAAAACATTTTTTGGTCCTCCCTCATCTTAAACATCACTGACCACCACTGGTGTGCAGGTAAGACCCCAGGGCGTTAATGTACAGAATATCACCATAATCCAACAAAAGTTTAATGTTGCTGCAACATTCTTTTCTAGCTTGAAATGAAAAACAAGACTTGTTCCTTACATTTTTTTTCTTTTAAAGACAGCGATTCATCAAGGTGAAAAATACCAAGGACTTATATGATGAAGCCACCTCTATTGATATGTTAAATCACAGTGACATGTTATGAAAAATGTCACATTATCTTAACACGACAGGGTTACGAAAGCATTATGCCAGCACATAGTTTGTTTCCTTGTCATTAGTATAATAGCATGGGTAAATAAATATACAATGTACTTCAGAAAGTATTCACACCCCTTGACTTTTTCCAAAAATGTTTGTGTTACAGCCTGAATTTAAAATGGATTCAATTTAAATTTTGTGTCACTGGTCTAGTGAGCAGGGTGCAGTTTCCTTTTTCCTTCATCTTGTTCAATTGTTGCCATGCACCTGCAAATTAGATTGCTCAGATGTGCGAGTGCCTTTTGAATTTTGTGTCACTGGTCTATACACAATACCCCATAATGTCAAAGTGGAATTATGTTTTTAGAAATGTTTACAAATTAATTAAAAATTAAAGCTGAAATGTCTTGAATCAATAAGTATTTAACCCCCTCGTTATGGCAAGCCTAAATAAGTTCAGGGGTAAAACGTGCTAAACAAGTCAGTTAATAAGTTACATGAACTCACTCTGTGTGCACTAATAGTGTTCCACCTGGTTTTTGAATGGCATACCCCACGCATATAATTATCTATAAGGTCCCCCAGTCGAGCAGCGAATATCAACCACAGATTCAACCCCAACAACCAGGGAGGTTTTCCAATGCCTCGCAATAGAAGGGCACCTATTGCTAGATGGGTAAACAAACAAAAAGCAGGCACCGAATATCCCTTTGAGCATGATAAATCTATTATTTACACTTTGGATGGATCAACAACATTGTAGTTACTCCACAACACTAACCTAATTGACAGATTGAAAAGAAAGAAGCCTGTACAGAATACAATTATTCTAAAACATGCAACTTGTTTGCAGCAAGGCACTAAAGTAATACTGCAAGAAATGTGGCAAAGCAATGAACTTTTTGTCTTGAATACAAAGTGCTATACTTGGGGAAAATCCAGTAGAACACATCACTGAGTACCACTCTCCATATTTTCAAGCATAGTAATGGCTGCATCATGTTATGGGTATGCTTGTCATCGTTAAGTACTGGGGAGTTTTTCAGGATGAAAAAAAGAAATGCAACTGTGCTAAGCACTGTCAACACCCTAGAGGAAAACTGGTTCAGTTGGCTTTCCACCAGACACTGGGAGATTAATTCACCTTTCAGCAGGACAATAACCAGAAAACACAAGGCCAAATTTATACTGGAGATGCTAACAACAAAGACAGGGAATGTTCCTGAGTGGCAGAGTTACTGCATTGTCTTAAATATGCTTGAACATCTATGGCAAAGCTTGAAAATGGTTGTCTAGCAATGATCAACAATCAATTTGACAGAGCTTGAAGAATTGTTTAAATAATAATGGGTAAATATTGTACAATCCAGGTGGGCAAAGCTCTTAAAGACTTACCCAGAAAGACTCACAACTGTAATAGCAGCCAAGGTGATTATAACATCTATTTACTCAGGGGTGTGAATACCTATGTAAATTAGATATTTATTTCCAATATATTTACTAAAATGTCTAAAAACTATTTTTCATTATGGGGTGTTGTGTGTGTAGATGGGTGAGAGAAAAAAGAACATATTGATCAATTTTGAATTCAGGCTGTAACACAACAAAATGTGGAACAAGTCAAGGGGTATGAATATTTTCTGAAGGCACTGTACATATTGATAAACACTATATTTACAGGTATTCACAAAGTATTCAGATCCCTTCCCCTTTTCCACATGTTGTTACGTTAGAGCCTTATTCTAAAATGGATTAAATTAAAGGTTTTCCTCATCAATCTACACACAATGCCACATAATGACAAAGCTAAAACAGGTTTTTAGAATCGTTTGCAAATTTATTTAACCCCCCCACCAGAAATATCTTATTTACATACGAATTCAGACCCTTTGCTATGACACTCGGAATTGAGCTCCGGTGCATCCTGTTTCCATTGATCATCCTTGAGATGTTTCTACAACTTGATTGGAGTCCACCAGTGGTAAATTCTGTCTGTCTATATAAGGTCTCACAGATGACAGAGCTCCGAGACAGGATTGTGTCGATGCACAGATCTGGGGGAAGGGTACCAAAACATTTCTGCAACATTTATAGTCCTCAAGAACACTGTGGCCTCCATCAATCTTAAATGGAAGAAGTTTGAAACCACTAAGACTCTTCCTAGAGCTGGCCGCCCAGCCAAACTGAGCAATCGGGGGAGAAGGGCCTTGGTAAGTGAGGTGACCAAGAACAGGATGGCCACTCTGACACAGAGCTCCAGAGTTCCTCTGTGGACAACCATCTTCCTTCCTGAAGGACAACCATCTCTGCAGCACTCCACCAATCAGGCCTTCTGGTAGAGTGGCAAGACAGAAGCCACTCCTTAGTAAAAGGCACACGGCATTCCGCTTGGAGTTTGCCAAAAGACACCTAAAGACTCTCAGAAAATGAGAAACAAGATTCTTTGGTCTGATAAAACCAAGATTGAGCTCTTCGTCCTGAATGCCAAGTGTCATGTCTGGAGGAAACCTGGCACCATCCCTACTATGAAGCATGGTAGTGGCAGCATCGTGCTTTCTGGATGTTTTTCAGCTGCAGTTACCTGGAGACTAGTCAGGATCGAGGGAAAGATGAACGGAGCAAAGTACAGAGAGATCCTTGATGAAAACCTGCTCCAGAGAGCTTAGGACCTCTGACTGGGGTGAAGGTTCAGTTTCCAAAAGGACAACAACCCAAAGCAAAAACAGCCACGACAATACAGGAGTCTCTGAATGTCCTTGAGTGGCCCAGCCAGAGCCCGGACTTGAACTTGATTAAACATCTCTGGAGAGACCTGAAAATAGCTGTGCAGCAACGCTCCGCATCCAAATCAAATCAAATCAAAGCTTATTTGTCAAGTGCGTCGAATATAACAGATGTATACCTTACAGTGAAATGCTTACTTACGGGCTCTAACCAGGCTCTAACTGAATGTATAGTTAAAGTGACTATGCATATATGATAAACAGAGAGTAGCAGCAGCGTAAAAAGAGGGGTTGGGTGGGCGCACAACGCAAATAGTCTGGGTAGCCATTTGATTACGTGTTCAGGAGTCTTATGGCTTGGGGGTAAAAACTGTTGAGAAGCCTTTTTGTCCTAGACTTGGCACTCTGGTACCTCTTGCCATTTGGAGGTAGAGAGAACAGTCTATGACTGGGATGGCTGGGGTTTTTGACAATTTTTAGGGCCTTCCTCTGACACCGCCTGGTGTAGAGGTCCTGGATGGCAGGATGATGTACTGGGCCGTACGCACTACCCTCTGTAGTGCCTTGCGGTCAGAAGCCGAGCAATTGCCGTACCAGGCAGTGATGCAACCAGTCAGGTTGCTCTCGATGTTGCAGCTCTAGAACCTTTTGAGGATCTCAGGACCCATGACAAATCTTTTTAGTTTCGTGAGGGGGAATAGGCCTTGTTCCCTCTTCACGACTGTCTTGGTGTGTTTGGACCATTCTAGTTTATTGTTGATGAGGACACCAAGGAACTTGAAGCTCTAAACAATATAAACATGACTGTTTTACTGGCATGTTCGCTATTGCAAGTTCATGACTATTTCTGAAGGGGGATAAGCTATATTACAGCCATTGTGTGTAGTCCAGAATTGATTAGAGTGAGCCAACTTTCACTATGGCCTATCACAATGCCTTACAAACGCAGGAAAAAGACATCTATTGATTTAGGTTTACAGGCTGACCTCTGTGTAAAAAATGTATCCCGGTAATGGATTAAATGATGGATGATTGTGAAAACATTGCATTCAACATTAATCTCCAACCTGTTTCAATAAGCTATTTTGTACTTACACAGCCCCTAGTTTGACTATTATTCTAAGAAATATTTTGCTAATCAGGTCTCCTGTGCCACCCACACTCTTAATATTTCAGTATGTTAAATTGAAATTCATAGAACTATAATGATGAAAATGTGTGTAATTTATTTTTTTCTTATCCATATACAGTTTGACACTAAAAGGAAAACATTGTGTTGCAATGTTCTCCAGTCACTTCAATGCATATTTACAGCAACACTGTCACTGTGGATTTAAGTAAATAGGTGTGTGATGAATACTTGTGTATTTGTGTGAACTCTACCAAGGAAATCTGAGGCTTGTTCCAGATCTGTCTGAGTAGGAGACTTGAGCGATTCGCCGCTTTAATTAAGATTAACAAGCTCAAGCAGGCTTCCCTCACAATCCCTCATCTGGCGCAATAACAATGAGGAAGCTTTAGGCCCTGGAGACCAGAATATCACAGAGTCTGCTCTACTGGGGAAGGAAAGAAGGAATTTATTCAGCGGTCAGCTATTGAAAAAATCATTTCTCAAACTCACCTGACAACTATGTTTAGTTATGTCATTCTGCAAGTCTATTTTTCACTGCCATTGTTAACATTTAGCTGGAAAAGATAATTGACAAACCCTGCCTCTGATTGGATAAAGCAAGGCCTTTACATTGTGGGCCTGAACACCTGCTTTTCTCAAGCCAGCCAACCAGGTGGACCAGCAGCCAACACATACAGTATACTGCCATATGTAGACCAGGTACAACACAAAATAAAACTAAAACATACAGAACAACATCCCAAATGAACCCTCCAACCACGAGCAATTGAAAAAGGATAAAAAGAGAAGATGGGGAAGGCTGGGTATGTGGGCAATGAGATCCTTACTTACTTTTATTGTACTTTGTTTGTATAAAAAGCAGAAGCCTGGCATCACTTTTGATGCTACCAGCACCAGGGAACTTTTCCTCCGGTATATTTTCTACACACCTTTGAATAAACTGTTAAAAGTAATTGTGCCCAAATATGGTATATGAAACTGAAACAGTAAACACTGTATAAATGTATAAAATGCTAATGTATATGTTGTCGCCATCTAAACAACTACAGTACTACAGTACTACAGTACAGCCATCACGTTTAAATCCATAAAATATTCTTCATATGGAATAGCCTGCTTCACGAACTGGACAGTGTGCCTAAAACAATAATCTCATGGTAATCTAGATGGCAGGTAGCTAGCAGTTAGCAATTAATAGCGTTGGACCTGTAACCGAAGGGTTGCTGATTCGAATCCCTAGCCGACTATGTGAAAAATCTGTCGGTGCCCTTGAGCAAGGCACTTAACCCTAATTGCTTCTGTAAATCTCTCTTGATAAAAGCATCTGCTAAATTACTAAAATGTAGTATTATCTTTTTTTACAATTACATGTTTTATGTCTTTCTGAAAATCATATCCCAGACTTTAAGTATAAAAATCTACTAACTGAGATTACATTTTTTTTTAATATAAATTGGTTATAAATTCAGAATTACTATAATAAGATCAGTACAGTCAAAGTTCTCGGATCTACAGACAGGGATATGTCTCGAAGCCCTCTGTATCCTTAGTAATGACCTCCATTTAGATTTTTTGAGGGCATTGACCTAGTTTTCACAGAAGCTTATAGAGGGAGGAATGACAGGGAGAGAAAAACATAACGGAATGCTTCACACAATAAAAGAGAGTGAGATAATGTCAGATTAAGTAAACAACCCAGTACAGAATCACAGAAAGTCATACAAAACAAATAAATGTGTATTTATTTCCAATAGAGGGTTAGTGGTTTGTTTTCAAAATATTGACGATGTTGAGGGTGGGAAGCTCTCAGTCTGTGTCCCTGTTGGTTGGCAGAGCTACCCTGCCCAGAAGCCCTTGTCCAGTTTTGCACTCGGCTGCCCCCAGAAGTGAATCCACTGGACATAGTTGATCTGATGAAAGGGAATTAAATTGTCATCGAAAGCGGCTTTCATCTGGGTCTCCGCCTGACAGCCGATTAGAGCTCGCTTGTCTGATTTCAGACACAGAAGGTTGATTTCTGCTCTTTCTTGCCTAGTCTGCTTGCTTTTAGAGGAAAGTGTGTCATTTTTGGAGTCCATGCAGTAGCAAGGGGGAAATTATTATTATTAATAATAATAATAATGTATGACTTTCTATAGCACTTTACATAGAATCTCAAAAGACTTCAAGAGAGAAAAACATACAAGCATTATATCATGACAAGCCAATCAATATAGGCAAAGTCTTTGAAAGCTACAGTTGAAGTCGGAAGTTTACATACACTTAGGTTGGAGTCATCAAAACTTGTTTTCAACCAATCCACAAATATCTTGCTAACAAACTATTGTTTTGGCAAGTTGGTTAGGACATCTACTTTGTGCATGACACAAGTAATTTTTCCAACAATTGTTTCCAGACATAATATTTTACTTATAATTCACTGTATCACATTTCCAGTGGGTCAGAAGTACACTAAGTTGACTGTGCCTTTAAACAGCTTGAAAAAATCCAGAATATGATGTCATGGCTTTAGAAGCATCTCATTGGCTAATTGACATAATTTGAGTCAATTGGAGGTGTACCTGTGGATGTATTTTGAAGGCCTACCTTCAAACTCAGTGCCTCTTTGCTTGACATCATGGGAAAATCAAAAGAAATCAGACCTAAACATTTTTATTTTAGATCTCCACAAGTCTGGTTCAGCCTTGGGAGCAATTTCCAAATGCCTGAAGGTACCCCGTTCATCTGTACAAACAATAGAACGCAAATATAAACACCATGGGACCACGCAGCCATCATCCCACTTAGAAAGGAGACTCGTTCTGCCTCCTAGAGATTAACGTACTTTGGCGCAAAAAGTGCAAATCAATCCCAGAAGAACAGCAAAAGACCTTGTGAAGATGCTGGAGGAAACTATATCTATATCCAAAGTAAAACGAGTTCTATATCGACATAACCTGAAAGGCCGCCCAGCAAGGAAGAAGCCACTGCTCCAAAAATGCCATAAAAAAGTCAGACTACGGTTTGCAACAGCACATGGGGACAAAAGATCGTACTTTTTGGAGAAATGTCCTCTGGTCTGATGAAACAAAAATATAACTGTTTGGCTATAATGACCATCGTTGTGTTTGCAGGAAAAAGGGGGAAGCTTGCAAGCCAAAGACACCATCCCAACCGTGAAGCACGGGGGTGGCAGCATCATGTTGTGAACGTGCTTTGCTGCAGGAGGGACTGGTGCACTTCACAAAATAGATGGCATCATGAGGCAGGAAAACTTTGCAGATATATTGAAGGAACATCTCAAGACATCAGTCAGGAAGTTGAAGCTTGGTCGCAAATGGGGTCTTCCAAATGGACAATGATTGCAAGCATACTTCCAAAGTTGTGACAAAATGGCTTAGGGACAACAAAGTCAAGCTATTGGAGTGGCCATCACAAAGCCCTGACCTCAACCCTATAGAAAATCTGTAGGCAGAACTGAAAAATAATTTGCCAGCAAGGAGGCCTACAAACCTGACTCAGTTACACCAGCTCTGTCTGGAGGAATGGGCCAAAATTCACCCAATTTATTGTGGGAAGCTTGTGGAAGGCTACCCGAAACATTTGACCCAAGTTAATCAATTTAATTGCAATGCTACCAAATACTAATTGAGTGTATGCAAACTTCTGCCCACTTGGAATGTGATGAAAGAAATAAAAGCTGAAATAAATCATTCTCTCTACAATTATTCTGACATTTCACATTCTTAAAACGAAATGACCTATGGCAGGGAATTTTTACTAGGATTAAATGTCAGGAATTGTGAAAAACTGAGTTGAAATGTATTTGGCTAAGGAGTGTGCATACTTCCGACTTCAACTGTACATCCTCCGAAGATGGAGAGGGTCAGTTCATGGCTTGAGCAGAGGGATCTGGTCAGAGGATGGTAGATGAAGGTGATGGAGTCTGCTGATGTTCTTGTCAGAGGGCAAGTCTGGGAACCAACCTGTCTTATAGCCACTGGACGTCACATCTTCTACTCTGTGTAGCACCCACTTGGATGATGCCTCAACAGCTCTGGGCACCAGAAAGCTCACCACAAGCAGTTCAGAATATTAGCCAGTAGTCCTCACTACGAGCCCTCTACCTCAACACTGCCGTATAACTCGATCTCCTATTCCTTTCACACTTCAGGAGACTCTTAAATTGATGTTCTCAGAATATCAGGAATTGGCAGCCAAGTGAAACAAAAAAGCTGGTACTGTGTCCAGATGCATAACATTTAAAAAAAAGAACATTAGCCAGCTATTATTATTAGGTTATGTCCTCTCATCGCCTCAATGCCCCTGGCCCTCTAGGCTGTCTCTCAAACTGTACAAACTTATATTCCACACATATTCCCACAGTTAGATAAACAGTATCCATTTTAAAATCCTTGAATGTACCCAATTTTGAACAAAATTATTATTACATTGCGTTAAGTCAGCTTTTCTGGTGTAAGGGAATCTGCTTTGTTTGATGATTCATGCATGCATTCTTTCAGTGACATGACTAACAGATACACTACATTTCCAAAGGTATGTGGACACCTTCTTGTCGAACATCTCATTCCAAAATCATGGGCATTAAAATGGAGTTGGTCCCCCCTTTGCTGCTGTAACAGCCTCCAATCTTCTGGGAAGGCTATCCACTTGATGTTGGACCATTGCTGCGGGGACTTGCTTCCAATCAGTCACAAGAGCATTAGTGAGGTCGGGCAGTGATGTTGGGCCTGGCTCGCAATCGGCATTCCAATTAATCTCTAAGGTGTCTGATGGGGTTGAGGTCAGGGCTCTGAGCAGGCCAGTCAAGTTATTCCATGCTGATAGCAACAAAACATTTCTGTATAGACCTCACTTTGTTTACGGGGTCATTGTCATGCTGAAACATTAAAGGGCCTTCCTCAAACTTTTGCCACAAAGTTGGAAGCACAGAATCGTCTAGAATGTCATTGTATGCTGTAGAGTTAAGCTTTCCTTGCACTGGAACTTTCATTTCTTCTTCTGTATGATAAATCCAGCACCCATAATCCTCATCTTTGTGTAGGCACCAATACACATTATTATTAAAATCAAATCAAATGGCATTTGTCACATACTGTACATGTGTTTAGCATATGTTATTGTGGGTGTAGTGAAATACTTGTGTTTCTAGCTCCAACAGTGCAGTAATATCTAAGAAGTAATATCTAACAATACACACAATATAAAGTAAAGGAATGGAATTAAGATTGTATAAATGTTTGGACGAGCAATGTCAGAGCGGCATAGACTAAGATACAGTAGAATAGGATAGAATACAGTCTATACATATGAGATGAGTAATGCAAAATATGTAAAATTTGATCATATTACTCCAGTGCTAGCCTCTCTACACTGGCTTCCTGTCAAAGCAAGGGCTGATTTCAAGGTTTTACTGCTAACCTACAAAGCATTACATGGGCTTGCTCCTATCTATCTCTCTGATTTGGTCCTGCCGTACATACCTACACGCACGCTACGGTCACAAGACGCAGGCCTCCTAATTGTCCCTAGAATTTTTAAGCAAACAGCTGGAGGCAGGGCTTTCTCCTATAGAGCTCCATTTTTATGGAACGGTCTGCCTACCCATGTCAGAGACGCAAACTCGGTCTCAACCTTTAAGTCTCTACTGAAGACTCATCTCTTCAGTGGGTCATATGATTGAGTGTAGTCTGGCCCAGGAGTGGGAGGGTGAACGGAAAGGCTCTGGAGCAACGAACCACCCTTGCTGTCTCTGCCTGGCCGGTTCCCCTCTTTCCACTGGGATTCTCTGCCTCTAACCCTATTACAGGGGCTGAGTCACTGGCTTTACTGGGGCTCTCTCATGCCGTCCCTGGGGGGGGTGCGTCACCTGAGTGGGTTGAGTCACTGATGTGGTCATCCTGTCTGGGTTGGCGCCCCCCCCCCCCCCCCCCCCCCCCTTAAGTTGTGCCGTGGCGGAGGTCTTTGTGGGCTATACTCAGCCTTGTCTCAGGATGGTAAGTTGGTGGTTGAAGATATCCCTCTAGTGGTGTGGGGGCTGTGCTTTGGCAAAGTGGGTGGGGTTATATCCTTCCTGTTTGGCCCTGTCCGGGGGTGTCCTCGGAGTGGGCCACAGTGTCTCCTGACCCCTCCTGTCTCAGCCTCCAGTATTTATGCTGCAGTAGTTTATGTGTCGGGGGGCTAGGGTCAGTTTGTTATATCTGGAGTACTTCTCTTGTCCTATTCGGTGTCCTGTGTGAATCTAAGTGTGCGTTCTCTAATTCTCTCCTCTCTTTCTCTCTCTCGGAGGACCTGAGCCCTAGGACCATGCCCCAGGACTACCTGACATGATGACTCCTTGCTGTCCCCAGTCCACCTGGCTGTGCTGCTGCTCCAGTTTCAACTGTTCTGCCTTATTATTATTCGACCATGCTGATCATTTATGAACATTTGAACATCTTGGCCATGTTCTGTTATAATCTCCACCCGGCACAGCCAGAAGAGGACTGGCCATCCCACATATGCTCTCTCTAATTCTCTCTTTCTTTCTCTCTCTCGGAGGACCTGAGCCCTAGGACCATGCCCCAGGAATACCTGACATGATGACTCCTTGCTGTCCCCAGTCCACCTGACTGTGCTGCTGCTCCAGTTTCAACTATTCTGCCTTATTATTATTCGACCATGCTGGTCATTTATGAACATTTGAACATCTTGACCATGTTTTGTTATAATCTCCACCCGGCACAGCCAGAAGAGGACTGGCCACCCCACATAGCCTGGTTCCTCTCTAGGTTTCTTCCTAGGTTTTGGCCTTTCTAGGGAGTTTTTCCTAGCCACCGTGCTTCTTCACCTGCATTGCTTGCTGTTTGGGGTTTTAGGCTGGGTTTCTGTACAGCACTTTGATATATCAGCTGATGTAAGAAGGGCTATATAAAATAAATTTGATTGATTGATTGATGTAAACATTAATGTGACTAGTGTTTCATCATTAAAGATGCCAGTGAATTGAAGTCTATGCTTATAGGGCAGCAGCCTCTGATGTGCTAGTGATGGCTATTTAAGAGTCGGATGGCCTTGAGATGAAGCTGTTTTATAGTCTCTAGGTCCTAGCTTCAGTGCATCTGTACTGACCCCGCCTTCTGGATGATAGCGGGGTAAACAGGCAGTGGCTTGGGTGGTTGTTGTCCTTGATGATATTTTTGTCCTTCCTGTGACATTGGGTGCTGTAGGTGTCCTGGTGGGCAGGTACCTTGCCCCCGGAGATGCGTTGGGCACACCGCACCTCCCTCTGGTGATCCCTGCAGTTGTGGGTAGTGCAGTTGCCATACCAGGCGGTGATACAGCCTGACAGGATGCTGTTAATTGTGCATCTGTAGAAGTTTGTGAAGGTTTTAGGTACCAAGCCAAATTTCTTCAGCCTCCCTGAGGCTGCAACTTCTTCACCACGCTCTCTGTGTGGGTGAACCATTTCAGTTTGTCAGTGATGTGTACACTGAGGAACTTGAAGTGTTCCACCTTCTCCACTGCGGTCCCGATGATGTGGATAGGGGGCGTGCTCCCTCTGCTGTTTCCTGAAGTCCACGATCAGCTCCTTAGTTTTGTTGATGTTGGGTGATAGGTTATTTTCCTGGCACAACATTCCCAGGGCCTTTACCTCCTCCCTGTAGGCTGTCTCGTTGTCTCGTCCTTGTGGGGCCAGCAAAGTGGAGGTGTTGTTTCCTACCTTCACCACCTGGAGACGGCCCGTCAGGTAGTCTAGGACCCAGTTTCAGAGGGCGGGGTTCAGACGCAGGGCCTCAAGCTTAATGATGAGC
The DNA here is from genome assembly GCF_013265735.2 of Oncorhynchus mykiss. Lineage (NCBI taxonomy): Eukaryota > Metazoa > Chordata > Actinopteri > Salmoniformes > Salmonidae > Oncorhynchus > Oncorhynchus mykiss. The sequence goes on from NC_048576.1 coordinate 26,514,855, forward strand.
TTGGAGGGTACTTTGGTGTTGAATGCTGAGCTATAGTCAATGAACAGCATTCTTACATAGGTACAGTGCCTTGCGAAAGTATTCGGCCCCCTTGAACTTTGCGACCTTTTGCCACATTTCAGGCTTCAAACATAAAGATATAAAACTGTATTTTGTTGTGAAGAATCAACAACAAGTGGGACACAATCATGAAGTGGAACGACATTTATTGGATATTTCAAACTTTTTTAACAAATCAAAAACTGAAAAATTGGGCGTGCAAAATTATTCAGCCCCTTTACTTTCAGTGCAGCAAACTCTCTCCAGAAGTTCAGTGAGGATCTCTGAATGATCCAATGTTGACCTAAATGACTAATGATGATAAATACAATCCACCTGTGTGTAATCAAGTCTCCGTATAAATGCACCTGCACTGTGATAGTCTCAGAGGTCCGTTAAAAGCGCAGAGAGCATCATGAAGAACAAGGAACACACCAGGCAGGTCCGAGATACTGTTGTGAAGAAGTTTAAAGCCGGATTTGGATACAAAAAGATTTCCCAAGCTTTAAACATCCCAAGGAGCACTGTGCAAGCGATAATATTGAAATGGAAGGAGTATCAGACCACTGCAAATCTACCAAGACCTGGCCGTCCCTCTAAACTTTCAGCTCATACAAGGAGAAGACTGATCAGAGATGCAGCCAAGAGGCCCATGATCACTCTGGATGAACTGCAGAGATCTACAGCTGAGGTGGGAGACTCTGTCCATAGGACAACAATCAGTCGTATATTGCACAAATCTGGCCTTTATGGAAGAGTGGCAAGAAGAAAGCCATTTCTTAAAGATATCCATAAAAAGTGTCGTTTAAAGTTTGCCACAAGCCACCTGGGAGACACACCAAACATGTGGAAGAAGGTGCTCTGGTCAGATGAAACCAAAATTGAACTTTTTGGCAACAATGCAAAACGTTATGTTTGGCGTAAAAGCAACACAGCTGAACACACCATCCCCACTGTCAAACATGGTGGTGGCAGCATCATGGTTTGGGCCTGCTTTTCTTCAGCAGGGACAGGGAAGATGGTTAAAATTGATGGGAAGATGGATGGAGCCAAATACAGGACCATTCTGGAAGAAAACCTGATGGAGTCTGCAAAAGACCTGAGACTGGGACGGAGATTTGTCTTCCAACAAGACAATTATCCAAAACATAAAGCAAAATCTACAATGGAATGGTTAAAAAATAAACATATCCAGGTGTTAGAATGGCCAAGTCAAAGTCCAGACCTGAATCCAATCGAGAATCTGTGGAAAGAACTGAAAACTGGTGTTCACAAATGCTCTCCATCCAACCTCACTGAGCTCGAGCTGTTTTGCAAGGAGGAATGGGAAAAAATGTCAGTCTCTCAATGTGCAAAACTGATAGAGACATACCCCAAGCGACTTACAGCTGTAATCGCAGCAAAAGGTGGCGCTACAAAGTATTAACTTAAGGGGGCTAAATAATTTTGCACGCCCAATTTTTCAGTTTTTGATTTGTTAAAAAAGTTTGAAATATCCAATAAATGTCGTTCCACTTCATGATTGTGTCCCACTTGTTGTTGATTCTTCACAAAAAAATACAGTTTTATATCTTTATGTTTGAAGCCTGAAATGTGGCAAAAGGTCGCAAAGTTCAAGGGGGCCGAATACTTTCGCAAGGCACTGTATTCCTCTTGTCCAGATGGGATAGGGCAGTGTGCAGTGAGATGGCGAATACATCGTCTGTGGATCTATTGGGGCGGTAAGCAAAATGAAGTTGGTCCAGGGTGTCAGGTAAGGTACAGGTGTTATGATCCTTGACAAGTCTCTCAATGCACTTCTTGATGACAGAAATTAGTCATTTAGTTCAGTTACCTTTGCTTTATTTGTTAAAGGAGCAATGGTGGACATCTTGAAGCATGTGGGGACAACAGACTTTAATAGGGAGAGATTTAATATGTCCTTAAACACTCCAGCCAGCTGGTCTGCGCATGCTCTGAGGATGCAGCTAGGGATGCTGTCTGAGCAGGCAGCCTTACGAGGGATAACACGCTTAATGTCTTACTCAAGTTGGCCACGGAAAAGGAGAGCCCACAGTCCTTGGTTGTGGATCGCGTCAGTGGCACTGCGTCATGCAGGTGTTTAGCTTGTCCACAAGCAAGGCGTTGGTGTCCGCAATGTGGCTGGTTTTCCCTTTGTAGTCCGTGACTGTCTGTAGACCCTGCCACATACGTCTCGTGTCTGAGCTGTTGAATTGCGATGTTTTGCCTGTTTATCGCCTTATGAGGGGAATAACTAAACTGTTTGTATTCGGCCATATTCCCAGTCACCTTACCATGGTTAAATGTGATGGTTGCTGCCATCTATCCACGGTTTCTGGTTAGGGTAGGTTTTTATAGTCACAGTGGGTACAACATCTCCTATACACTTCCTGATAAACTCAGTCACCGTATCAGTGTATTCGTCTATGTTGTTACCAGTCAATATGTTGATAGATGTTCGACAAGGACGAATAGGACAGGAATAGGACAGGAGAAGTACTCCAGATACAACAAACTGACCCTAGCCTCCCGACACATAAACTACTGCAGCATAAATACTGGAGGCTTAATCACTGAACATACACCCCCGCCCCTCTTCTTCCAGGATAAATATTTATTCCTGTCTGCGCGATGAACTAAGAAAACAACTGGCTGAACAGACTCAGACAAGAGACCCATGTTTCCGTGAAACAGAGTATGTTACAATCCCTGATGTCTGTCTGGAAGGAAATCCTCGCCCTGAGCTCGTCAACTTTATTATCCAGAGAGTGAACATTACCGAGTAATATACTCGGAAGCGGTGGGGGGTGTGCGTGCCTCCTGAGTTGGACTAAAAGTCCACTCCAAGTACCTATTTTCTGCCGGTGGTGTTTTGGAACACCCTCTGGAATCAGTTCAATTGCCCTAGAGGATACGAACAAAGATTCCAATTCGGGAAAGTCATTTTCCTGGCCGTAATGCTGGTAATGCTGGTGAGTTACCGTCACTCCGATCCAAAAGTTTCCTGGGCTAATAATGTAAGAAATAACACTTAAAAAAAAAAAAAAAAACTGCAAAGTTTCCTAAGAGCTAGAAGCATGGCAGCCATGTCCGTCGGTGCCATTTTCCATTTTCCGTTTCCCATTCACCATGTGAAACGGTTGAAGCTTTACACAATTTGAGGCAATATCTCGAGACAACACCAAATATATGACTCTACCTGGTATTAGTTTAACAACACCTTTCTTAATGATAGAAAAAATTACCTAACAACAGAAGATGAAATTACTGAAGATTATATTTCAAGTGAGTCCACATGATAAGGCACCCAAAGGAGATTGAGGGGTTTGTCTTTAGATCTCTTTCAAATCCCCATCCAATCTTAGATGATCATGACATATTGTGACTGGTAATTTCATGTTTGTTGATACCTTACAGTTATAATGAAGCATATAGCTGTATTGAGCTTTTAAAGCCCAACAAAGAGCTCTCTTGGGGGTAGATTTACATTCCAGAAGTATCTCAAATATTGCTAGTTAGATGTTGTCAAAGGAAGTAGTTAGTCTAAACACATTTAGCCAAAACCCACAAGTGCAGCACTTTCTTTCATTCAGGTTAAATTACTGTGTTTATTACTTGCAACTTCACAACTTTTATAACCTTGCAAGAAGCTGTAGCTGGAAGGTGGGTGTGTATTCAGGTGTGAAATTAATGCTTAATGTTGAACGATTGGAATTATATTGAGAAACAACATTCTGCCCCTGAGATTGTACAATAATGTCTGTTGATGACAAGCATTGGGCAATAGTGTTTGTTTTGTATGCATGCTACTCACTCAGCAGAATGGATGTGATTGTGAGTGTGTTTTAACTTTTGTACATTCAATCAGGAATTTACGACAATCTCAATCTTTAAACAGACGGTAGAATGTTGTGACGTTTTGGAGCCCAGCCCAACATCAGTCTCAGAAAGGAAAATATATTTTATCTTGTCCTAACTTGCCTAGAGTGGTTTTAATTCATTATGACCTACCTATTGATTAATACTACCCATACACATAACATTAGCTTTTACTTAAAAAGCTTTACTGTGTGAACTTCAATGTAGCTTAGTGCAAGAATCCTTTTTGACCTTGTCAAAGTTCTTTGAGTGAGTGTTAGATATGCTTTTATTCACACCAATTTGAGGGGATGATTAACTTTTTCTAATGTAAATGTTTCAAGTTTTTTTCCCCCCTCCATATTTATTTGATACAAAAAGAAGGATGAAAAGTATTGCCAGACAGGCCTTTTCATAAAATAGTCCTTTCTGAAGCGTATTGAAACATTTAGAACAATATGATTCTACTTAAAAGGTTGTAAATTATCTAGGGTCATCTGGCTAAATGACCTCAACTCCTACCCGTTAAACACACTGTCACAGGTAATTGTTTTGCGGCAGTTAATTGGCCTTTTAATCAGGGAAGTCTGACAGTGTGATGATCTAAAACCACTACCAAAACAGCTATTAAAGAACTATTATCATTATAGCGTATTTTCACACAAATCTAGAGACATTCTGGTATGAGAAACACATTTTTAGGTTTCTCATTTAAACACCTTTAGCCACCATGCTCTGGTTGTTGACTCATTTTCAAAGTGTAGAGGGGCATTAAGCATCATGAAGTGGCTGTCATTACTGAGAGTACTGCTGAGTGAAGACATCACAGTAGGTTTAAAGGAAATTGAGGAGGAAGCTAACGTCTTGGCCTACATGTTGCTGCCGTCATAAATCCTTCATAATGATCCGATGTGTTTGACTCAGGTGCTTTGCTCTGTCTGTCAAGAATAGCTATAAATACAATTACTTCTTTCCCTATTCTAACCTTTTCATAGATGGAAATTATAGATTATATTCCCCACTGACAGACACATGCTTATTCTAGAGTAAAGAGTCCCAAGAGCAGTACGACATGACTCAACTCCTACACACATTCTTTAGTTATAGTGTTGCTAACACTGTGACAACTATCCTATAGTAGCTCATCCTCTACATTTTTGGGGAAGAATAACTCCATCAATGATTTTTGTTTTGACTTCAGACATCAATATGGTATTTTCTTAATACATGTATAGGAAGCTTCTATGGACTGGATGCTTTATACAATCATAAATGCTTACATACTTCTTTGTTGTGTGATAATATTAAATACATTTTTCATGGAGCTTAAAAGAGGTACAGGTACCTGATGCATTGGTGCCCCATATAGTGCAGTCATATTTGTTTGTGGGCTGTTAACACATCTAATCGTCTTCATCCATTTTCCACGATGTGAAAATAGACATTTTGTTGCATCAGTTAACTTTGAAACCCCTATTGTCACAGTAGGGGACAGATTATAGCTGTGTAGAACAAGTGGCTTCCCTTGGAAACAAATAACCCAGGGATATCATTTTGACAGTGTGCTATTGTAGAAGAGTAACAATCCCATTGCCTGGTTGCACAGTCGAGGGGCCTTAGAGCATATCCCACATCAGGTCTTACTGCACGCACACCAACCACTACAGCACCGCCAATTTCTGAGAGATGCTGTTGAGCTGAGTAAGAGAAATGGAACATTAATTAACAGATGGTAATAATGTGTACAATCTTCGAAAATAAATTGTTCTGTATATAACCAAAATGGGTTCTATGCTTGTTTCATATATAGCACCCCTACAGGTTCTATATAGAACCCCTGGTGTTCTGATCAAAGAACCCTACAAAAGGGTTCTATATAGAACTTTAGGCTATATACATAGACATGCGACATCTGATTCGAATACTGTAATTTCTCTTGTAACATGTTGTTAACATGTTGTTACGAAGTGGATAGGAATTTCTTTATTCCACTTCTATTATATACTGTATATACTGTACAAAGGAAACAGAAATGGGGGTTCAGTGTCAAATTACTAACATAATTATTATGCAGTATGTTTCAGAATGTTTTCTGCAGCAAACATTTTACATTCCACTAATGATGAATATTCCTCATTCAGGTAGGTCATGTAACAGACAATGTTTTACACAGAGTTAATTAATTTAATTTCTTGGAATGTAATGTGAGATAATAACTATGACAGAAAATAGAATATTCCATTTGTAATATTTTTCTTAAACCTCCACACTTGCGGTCGCACGCTCAACAGCAGTAGAGGTCTGAGCAAACGACAACCCCGCCTTAAACACACACACACACAAACACACACACACACACACACACACACACACACACACACACACACACACACACACACACACACACACACACACGTATGTGTTGGACATACAATTATCTGTAAGGTACCTCAGTTGAGCAGTGAATTTCAAACACAAATTCAACCACAAAGACCAGGGAGGTTTTCCAATGCCTCTCAACAAAGAGCACCTATTGGTAGATGGTTAAAAAATAAGACATTGAATATCCCTTTGATCATGGTGAAGCTATTGCAGTTTTTTCCAACTGCTTACCCACAAAATCTTTTCATGTCACACGATTTTTGAAACCTCACTCAAAGTGCAAACCAAATATCCACACCAAATATACAAAACCATAAGCAATTTCTCAGCCTTTGACTCAGTTGTCAATTGCATAAAACACTTTTTTCAAAACACTACACACAATTCTCTACCTAAAACACAAAATCTAACAGGAAGTGACTTGCTTTCCTTTTCCAAACACAACCAATTAAAATGCTACTTACTCAACAGGTCACACACATACTCCTCACATGTGCAAACACTAATAGCTTAACTGATCACTAATTTGACCTATAAATAGGTCAAAGGTCAGATTACCTGTTTTGAACAATGGATGCCACCAATGGACAGAGAGCAAGAGGAGTAGGGGGGAGAGGAAGAGGAAGAAGAGGACGAGGGCAAAGAAGAGAAGGAAGGAGAGCTATCTCTGATGAGATTAGGGCAACATTTGTTGATCATGAGAGTGGCTGGACTGAGAGTCCAGCCCAACTTGAGTCGATTTACAGTGGCGTCCATAATTCGAACCTTCAGAAATGAGAACAGGTATGCAACTATCTAATGACTTTTTTAGCATTACAGTAATGTACTGTAAAATACGTATGACTGCATAGTATTGCATAAACATTTAACTCTAAGCCATCCATTTGCCATCCATTTGCCTTCAACCTCACTAAAACCAGGCGCCGCGGAAGAAATGTAATAGGACAGAGGGCAATTACCAATGTCCCTGGACAGCGTGGGGGTAATATAACTATGTGTGCTGCCATCACTCAAAACGGGGTCCTCCATCTCAATGCCACACTGGGTCCGTACAACACCGGCCATATGCTCACTTTTCTGGATGCAATTTACACAATGCTTGTCCCTGATCCAGATCAGGAGCCTGCTAGATTTGTGGGTTTATGGGACAATGTTCGTTTTCACCGGGCTGTTCTGGTCCAAAACTGGTTTGCCACCCATCCACAATTTGTGGTTTTGTACCTACCCCCATATTCACCTTTTCTGAATCTCATAGAGGAATTCTTCTCAGCCTGGTGCTGGAAAGTGTATGATTGCCAACCCTATGCCCGCATGCCGCTTCTCCAGGCAATGGAGGATGCATGTGGGGACATAGAGGTTGCCTCTGTCCAAGGTTGGATACGCCATGCTAGGATATACTTCCCTCTATGTTTGGCAAGAGGAAACGTATCTTGTGATGTGGACGAAGTATTGTTGCCAGACCCAGGCCGGAGAAGAGATGAAGCATAGCTTAGCACTGGTGACTGCCCCCCTTACAAATTCCTGGACTGCCCCCCCCTGGGACCCCACACACACAATTGTGTTCTTTACTGTATTCTAAAGAATATACTTTTGGTTTACATATGTTTATGGTTTTGTTGTATGCTACTGTATGCAACAGTAATGTTTGGCTTACTAAATATTTTCTGTTTCTACATTGCATTGGTGTTTACAGTGTGCTTGTTACCCCTCTCAGCAGATTACTTTCACTGTAGAACATTGTATTGAAATGAAGATATAAGCCTATGAAAGACCAAAGAGCTTTAGATTTAGAACAACAGTGTTTACATGGTATATCCAAAAATGTACTATTATGAAAGCAGTGTTTGCCATTTGATGCAAATGCTTCATTCCGACATGTGCAGTGTTACATTTTGAAGTTGTGAGGCATTTTGCATTTTGTGTGCAGTTTGGGGAATTGTGTGTAGAGTTTGGAAAAAAGGAGACCGTTTTGAAAACATGTGTAAACATTTGGAAAAAACTGTAACTTTGGATGGTGTATCAATACACCCAGTCACTGCAAAGATAAAGGCGTCCTTCTTCCTCAGTTGCTGGAGAGGAAGGAAACCACTCAGGGATTTCACCATGAGGCCAAAGGTGACTTTAAAACAGTTAGAGTTTAATGGTTGTGACAGGAGAAAACTGAGAATGGATCAGCAACACTGTAGTTACTCCACAATACTAACTTACTTGACAGACTGAAAAGACGGAAGCTGGTACAGAATTAATGTATTCAACAACATGCGTCCGGTTTGCAATAAGGCACTAAAGTAAAATTGTAAAATGAAAAATGTCATGAATACAAAGTGTTATGTTTGGGGAAAATACAATACAACACATTACTGAGTACCACTCGCCATTCTCTATCAAGAAAAGTGGTGGGTGCATCATGTTATGAGTATTCTTGTAATCGTTAAGGAGAGTGGAGTTTTTCAGGATAAAATTTAACGGAATGGAGCTAAGCACAGGCAAAATCCTAGAGGAAAACTTGGTTCAGTCTGCTTTCTGCCAGACACTGGGAGATGAATTCACCTTTCAGCAGGACAATAACCTAAAACACAAGGCCAAATCTACACTGGAGTTGCTTTCCAATAAGACAGTGAATGTTCCTGAGTGGCCGAGTTAGAATTTTGACTTAAATCTGCTTGAAAATCTATGGCCATAGCTTGAAGAATTTTTTAAAGAATAATGGGCAAATGTTGCACAATCCATGTGTGGAAAGCTCTTACAGACTATAATCACTGACAAAGGTGATTCTCACATGTATTGATTGAATACTTATCTAATGAAGATATATTATTGTTTTGTTTTTCATAAATGTTTTACAAACGTTAGAATATCATTTTTCTTCCACTTTAACATTATAGTGTATTTTGTGTGAAGATTGTTGACAAAAAAATTACAATTAAATCCAATTTAATTCCACTTTATAACACAACAAAATGTGGAAAAAGTCAAGGGGTGTGAATACTTTCTGACAACACTGTATGGCAATGAGATATACAAGAGGTGTTTGTTAACACATACAGTACATATTCACACACGATACAATTATGAGATAAGCTTGACATTACACAGTTTTACTCATTTGCCCTATACTGTACCTCTAGGACAGGGGCTCCACTACTGCACCCCCAGGTCACATTTCTGATATCCCTGGGCAGACTGGGTTTGTGAAGAGGACGGCCCCAGGCCCTAGGTCAGCCCCTTCCCCAGAGGCCTGCCATCCAGGAATTCCCTTCCCTCATTCAGCCTTCCATAATGACTAACCTAGGGACATGACCACATTGGTAAATGACAGTTAATATCTTCAATATGTGACAAAGGCACCATACAAGGGAGAAAACATCTGTCATGCTTAATACATTTGCCGGTATTAGCATTTAGCAAAAAGTTAATGTGTTCAGTTTCAGTTGAGAATAATCTTGGCTTAACATAACTGCCTTTTTAGACATAAGCTATCTACCAGGCACACAGTGGAGTGAAAACAGAGAAGTCAGTAGTATTTTTTTTTAGCAGGAACTAAAACAATGTCTCATCTGGACAGGCCACCTTCAGTGATTAATTATATCACATGTTCAATGCCCTCACCTTGCTCAATTATTCATACGGTACATTCCCTTCAACTACTGTACCATGCTGGAACATTTACCCTGGCTCCTTTAGCTGTTGCAAGGTGTCAGGGAGGAGGCCTATTTGGGGATGTTGGGGTAAGGAAACACTTAAGATATTTTGCTTTGTTAAGGTCATTTCATACTTTGCATCATACTTCTACAATTATATTCAGAAGAACATGTACTGTATCTATATTTCACATTCAAGATCTAGAAAAGTTAACTTTTGTATTTATTTATTCATTTTTATTTGTCTTCTAAACACATGGTACAGCAGCCTACTTCATTTTCACAATTGAGAAATAGCTCAGTTAAGGTCAGAAGAAAATATATTATGAAAGTCCAATACTGTTTGTCATTGTATCTGCCTCTCTTGATGTAATCCCTCCAGACAAAACTGTGGTTCACCCATGTCTGTCTCATCACGTTCCAGGATAATGTTTCAACATTGTGCATTTTTCTGTGGGTTTGCAAGAATAATAGAAGTCCGCTAAGGGATTACAGTCAAACACAATGATTCACCTCAGTGTATAGAAAATACAAAGTTTGTTGTTTGCGTACACAGTTTAGTATGTGTTATAGCGGTTGCAAATGTCAAACAATACAAAAAATACAAAAAATCAAGAATGGCGGGATTAATTATGGCAGTGGGCTAAATCAGGGTCACAGTGTTTCTTGGTAGTTTTCAGTGGCGACCCGTCATTCAGGGCAGGTAGGGCTCTGAATGTTTTAAGCCCCACCTTTTTAGCTCATATTAAATAAATAAAAACATGTTTGCATGTTTTGCATGTTATTTTGACATTAATAAGTGTCAAATATCAGTTTGCAAGCAATGTAAAAAATTTAGTTAACAAAAACCGCATACAAACTTGGTCTCTTTTTTGCTTTCTTGAGTAAGGCAGCTCCAAAATGCAGGTGTTTCAGCCTAGCTCGGTGCTTTCTGTTGTGGTGGGGCAGCCAGCGGGAAAAAAATGGAGCGTAGGGGTTGGTAATGTTCTCTAGCTGCACCGTGATTTTTTTATGTTCTCTAGTTGCGCCGTGATTGGCTCAGTGTTCTTTTACTCACGGGGACACTACGTCATCGCAAAATTTAATGGTTGAGCTTGAGAATTCAAGAACCTTGGGTGCTGCTGCCATAGAGTTAGATTAGAAGTGCCCATCCAAGAATGCTCAAGGTCATTGGCCACAGATAAAATTACGTCAATGCGCGTTATATCTACAGTAGCTTTGATTAGACTGATCATGTCAACATCATACTTTCAAAATCTTAGCTAGCAAGATTGCGGTCATCATCATGAATTAAGTCGACAATCTACTGGCAAATGCTTTTTAATCCTTGTCATATGAAGAGAAATAATGAAAAGAAATTATAGATAAAATGAATCGGTGCTCATCGGCCATTGGACATAAACATTACACAATAAGTTGGAAATAGCAAATTCAACAATGAGTGGTTTGGAAGGAATTAGTGGCTAACTGCAAGCATTGCAAAGCAATCACTAGCCTGCTATTCAGTGGCGTGGGTTTGTGGTTCCAAGTCTGGGTTTAAGGGTCTCTTTTCCAAGCTTAAAATTATAAATATTCAACATTGGCCATGCTGTCGATCCTGCATGATTTCTGCTGCGCTCCAAAAAACTATGAACTCAGAACTGGAAAATCTGGCTTCAGTGAGTTAAAGACAACTGGGAACTGGGAAAAAAACAAGCTCTTACTGGGAAAATAAGAGTTGAATGGTCATCCAACTGAAATAACACATATGGAATCATGTAGTAACTAAAAAAAGTGTTAAACAAATAGATTTTAGATTCTTCAAAGTAGCCACTCTAGGCATTCTCTCAACAAGCTTTATGAGGAATGCTTTTGCAACAGTATTGAAGGAGTTCCCACATATGCTGAGCACTTGTTGGCTGCTTTTCCTTCACTCTGTGGTCAAACTTGTCCCAAACCATCTCAGTTGGGTTGAGATCAGATGAATGTGGAGGCCAGGTCAGCTGATGCAGCACCATCATTCTCCTTATTGGTCAAATAGCCCTTACATAGCCTGGAGGTGTGTTGGTTCATTGTCCTGTTGAAATACAAATGATAGTCCCAATAAGCGCAAACCAGATGGGTTGGTGTACCGCTGCAGAATGCTGTGGTAGACATGCTGGTTAAGTGTGCCTTGAATTCTAAATAAATCACAGACAGTGTCACCAGCAAAGCACCCCCACATCATCACACCTCCACGTCCATGCTTCATGGTGGGAAAAGCACATGCAGAGATCACACATTCACCTACTCTGCGTCTTACAAAGACACAGTGATTGGAACCAAAAATCTCAAATTTGGACTCATCAGACCAAAAGGTCAGATTTCCACTGGTCTAATGTCCATTGTTCATGTTTCTTGGCCCAAGCAAGTCTCTTCTTCTTATTGGTGTCCTTTAGTAGTGGTTTATTTGCAGCAATTTGACCATGAAGGCCTGATTCACGCAGTCTCCTCTGAACAGTTGATGCTGAGATGTGTCTGTTACTTGAACTCTGTGAAGCATTTATTTGGGCTGCAATCTGAGGTGCAGTTAACTCTAATAAACTGGGTCTTCCTTTCCTGTGGCAGTCCTCATGAGAGCCAGTTTCATCAGCGCTTGATGGTTTTTGCAACTGCACTTGAAGAAACATTTCTTGACATGGCTTAAAGTAATGATGGACTGTCATTTCTCTTTGCTTAAATTAGCTGTTCTTGCCATAATAATTTTACCAAATAGGGCTATATTCTGTATACAACCCCCACCTTATCACAACACAACTGATTGGCTTAAACGCATTAAGATGGAAAGAAATTCCACAAATTAACTTTTAACCGGATAATTGAAATGCATTCCAGGTGACTACCTCATGAAGCTTGTTGAGAGAATACCAAGAGTGTGCAAAGCTGTCATCAAGGCAAATTGTGGCTACTTTGAAGAATCTCAAATATAAATATATTTTGATTTGTTTAACACTTTTTGGTTACTACAAGATTCCGTATGTGTTATTTCATAGTTTTGATGTCTTCACTATTATTCTACAATGTCGAAAATAGTACAAATAAAAACCTTTGAATGAGTAGGTGTGTCCAAACTTTTAACTGGTACTGTACATCACAGAAGACTGAAATATTACAAAACCGTTTGACATAGAAACACCGGATTTTTGGCTAGTTTGTTTTTTATAATGTTTATTAAGGATGAAATGATTAACAATATTAATAACATTCCACCCATGAGGCCACTAGAGGGCGATTTGGTCATTTGACTGCAGGAAAGGGCTACCAACCCAAATAGCACCATAGCAGTAATCAAATGCAATCTATACATATGTACAGCGGGAGAATTTACACAAGATCATCTAAGAATGATATGTACAGCAGCAGAAACAGTATATTAGAGCAAGCTATGTCAAGAATCCAGTGTATAAATAAATATGCTGTGTGCATAAACAGTGTAACTAGAATGCAATGTATGGCAGTAGACATATTATGATGAGCTACGTCAGGGATGTATTATTTAATTACACGTTGTGAAACGGAAAGTGACCAGTGGTTCAATGCCTCTATAGCATGGGACAGCAGTGTTGGCTGTATGTGAGTGTGTGTGTTTGTGAGTATGAGGTGTGTGTCTTTCTTGGGGTACTCAGTATTGTCTTAAAGCACAATGTTGATACAATTTATCACCAACTTGTTTTGTTTCTGTTTGTAGTTTATTTAGTATGTTGCCTAATGGCAGTTTGACTACATGGAAGAAAACATTGCAACAACAGGGCATTGTTTGACACCTTGAACCCTTTTTTCATATTATTGTTAAACAGCACCGTAGCTAAGTCTGTATATATGATGTATAAAATATGTAATGTTCAGTCTGGCTGACTCCTCCAAGCGCAATGAAAGTCTGAAATGGAATGTCACAACACCTTAATTGCTGAAATATGGATATTTTTTTAGTGTTGGATGCAACTGTATTGCATACAGACCACCTAATTAAAATTCAAGATTGCAATTTTCCTTCACCTGAAATCTCTGTATTCCCAAACTATTTTACTGTAAACGTAGCTAAAGTAATGTGGAGACACTGTCTGGCACCAATAGTGAAGGAAGGAGAAACGTCCTTCCCTCTGATCCTCTGCTTAGTCAGAGATGGAGTAGAATAGACTTGAAAAATAGAATACAGCAACACAACATTGCAGTCCCTGAAGCTGTCACCCTCCCAAAAAATACTGGCCTGACCATATGGATCTCATTGAGGGACTGGAAAACGGTGGTTAGATGATCGTATTGTTTGCACATAATAAATTAATTCTCAGGCCTCTCTCCAAAAACAACACTTATATTTCATTCACCAGATGAAAGTCACTCAAGGCCCCACAACAGCAACAAAGCAGGGAAGTGGTTTCATGGTTCCATGCTTAACTTTGTATTAAAGGTCCAATGCAGCCGTTTATCTCAATATCATATCATTTCTGGGTAACAATGAAGTACCTTACCGTGACTGTTACCATATTAAAATGGTCCAAAAAAAACAAAAAGAAAAACAATTTTTGCAAAGAAAAATTTCAAGCAGGAATTCTCACCAAAACAGGCAGACTTTTCAAACCGCTCTTACACTAAAATGGCATTATAATGATTTTCACAATTTCACAGTATTATTCCAATCTCATAGTGTGGAAAAATATACACTGAACAAAAATATAAATGCAACATGTTGGTTTCATGAGCTGAAATAAAACATAGCAGAAATGTTCCATACACATCTAAGAGAAGCTGAAATGGTATAACCACACGGACACTGTAGTGAAGAAGGCACGGCAGCGACTGTTCAACAGGAGCACGATCGAGAGCATACTGTCAGGTTGCATCACAGCCTGGTACGGTAACTCTGCCGCCGTGGATCGCAAGCCTTTTCAGGGGGTAATACATGCAGCCGAACACACCATTGGGTGCACACTGCCTGCCCTAAATAGCACCTACAAAACCAGGTGTTGCAGAAAGGCCAATAAGATCATCAGGGACCCCCAGCCCATCCCCTCAACAGTCTTTACTCTGCCTCCACCCCAATGGACATTTATTTATTCATTACTGCCACAGTTGTTATTATGTATATGTATATAATGATATTTATATTTATATTGTTTTATTGCTATTTTCATTATTTTATTTCACTAGTCCTGCATGTTGGAGCTCAAAGTATTTCTGTTTGTAAAATAGTAATTTTGTGGGGGAAAACTAATTCTGATTGGCTGGGCCTGGCTCCCCAGGTGGATGGCCCTATGCCCTCCCCTGCCCAGTCATGTGAAATCCATAGATTAGGGCATAATGAATTGATTTCAATTGACTGATTTCTTTATATGAGCTGTAACTCAGTAAAATCTTTAAATGTGTTGCATGTTACGTTTATATTTTTAGTTAGTATATATAACAAAGGAAAATCACATTTTTGTCTGCACTTAGCCTTTAAGTAGCACAATGTTAGTAAATGTACAAAGACACTGTTTCTATGTTTACTAAATATGGACCTCCGAGTGGCGCAGAGGTCTAACATGCTGACCAGACCGGACACATCGTGCGCACGAGCGTCGCAAATTAAATTTAGAAATCCATGTTATTCAATAATGCACCCACATTGCTCGCACGCGCCAACGAGCGTCTGCGACACCAAGGGCTAAAATAGAGCTCATTCCTATTTCTGATGCAGATCCCGCTGAAAGTCCTGCCTCTCCCATCTCCTCATTGGTTTATAGAAGCAGGTACCCACGTGCCATCTCCTCATTGGTTATACCCACGTGGGTGACTGAAAGACGAACTGTTTTGCCGGTAGTTGTGGTAATACAATGAAAGTTTAGATGCGATCACCATATAAGTTATATGATGAAAAGGCATGGAAGGAGGAGAGATGACTAGAAACGATTCGGTTGGCCGTTTTATGTGTGGATTAATTGTCGGAGTAGAGGTCCTTGTGCATTTCAGGTAAAATAACAACTCAGTGTTTATATCCCAGGACATATTGGCTAGCAACTGCAAGCTAGCTAAATAGGACAAATTAACGTTAGCTAGCAAGTGCAAGCTAACTAGCTAAATTGCCATACATGTTTAATTATTTTCGACCTGTCCCCAAATTAATGTCATTGGTTCAGAGTTTGTTTTGATATTTTAACCTGCGTGTCGTGATCGCGTTTGGTGTGGGGGGTCAAAATACATTTATGCACGATGCCGGTTTGGGATCCGTGTAAGGCACTTCATCTTAGTGCAAGAGGTGTCACTGCAGTTGCTGGTTTGAATCCAGGCTGCATAACATCTGGCTTTTATTAGGTTTCCCATAGGGTAGTGCACAGTTTGGCTGTTGTAAATAAGAATTTGTTCTTAACTGACTTGTATAGTAAAATAATACACATGCACAGATTTAGACTATGGGCAATAAAGGTATGAAATATAAAATGATACTTTGATTCATGCGTATCTCATGTATATTTACCCACTCCCTTCAGCATTTAAGATCGCCCTGATTACACGTCCTCTCACATGTTTGAAACAAAAGAAAGCAGAGAAAATGCAGAGTAAATCCCCACTGCTTGGCAGCTATGTAATTCGACCAAAATGTCTTTCATACATCCTAATACATTCTCAAAGGATTACGGGTTGAGAATCATATATTTGATCATGTTTAAACAGATTACTTTTCTCCTTTTTTGAATAAAACTGACTTCAATCCCAATCTTGAAAGTCAAAAAAGCTTCGTCAGCATCTCTAAGGGGTGTTGATTTGTGTTGAAAATGATTTAAAAGTTAATGGGAACCACTGTGAAAGATGTTGGATGTTGATACTCACACATCAAGTTGAGATTTAATAAAGAAACTGAATTGAATCAAAGATTCTGTAGTATGATAACATACACTTCTGTAAAACCATGTAAACTAAAACACTTAAATCCTGTTAAACTGAGCGGTTGTTTTGGGCAAAAGGAAAAGTGAATTGGAAAATCAGTTTGAAGTTTCCTCACCTGTCTGTGTATTATGTTTTCTTAAAATCCATAACTTGGAAGCCCTGACTGCTAAGGTCAAAACTGTCATTAAGGCAAAGGGTGGCTACTTTGAAGAATATCAAATATAAAATATATTTTGATTTGTTAAAAAAAAAAAAGGTTACTACATGATTCCATAGGGGTAATTTCATAATTTGGATGTCTTCACTATTATTCTACAATGTAGAAAATACTACAAATAAAGAAAAACCCTTGAATGAGTGTCCAAACTTTTGACTGGTCCTGAAATATTAAGTCCTCCTGCTCTTTCCATGTCATAGCTTTCATCTGGATTCATCTGGTCAGTCTATCATCCCTTACTGGTGTCACTTGTTAAATCCACTTCAATCAGTGAAGGGGAGGAGATAGGCTAAAGAAGGATTTTTAAGCCTTGAGACATGGATTGTGTATGTGTATAATTCAGAGGGTGAATGGGCAAGACAAAATATTTAAGTGCCTTTGAATGGAGTAGGGTAGTAGGTGCCAAGCGCACCAGTTCGTGTCAAGAACTGCAACACTCCTGGATTTTTCCTGTGTATATTGAGAATGGTCCACCACCCAAAGGACATCGAGCCAACTTGACACAACTGTGGGACAGATCGGAGTCAACATGGGCCAGCATCCCTGTGGAACGCTTTCAACACCTTGTAGAGTCTTTGCCCCGACATAGTGAGGCTGTTTTGAGAGAAAAGGGGGTGAAACTCAATATTAGTAAGGTGTTCTTAATGTTTTGTAAACTCAGTGTATAGACAGTATGGACAGTGTATGAATAGAAAAGGTATACAGTGGGGAGAACAAGTAATTGATACACTGCCGATTTTGCAGGTTTTCCTACTTACAAAGCTTGTAATTTTTAATCATAGGTACACTTCAACTGGGAGAGACGGAATCTAAAACAAAAATCCAGAAAATCACATTGTATGATTTTTAATGAATTTATTTGCAAATGATGGTGGAAAATAAGTATTTGGTCACCTACAAACAAGCAAGATTTCTGCCTCTCACAGACCTGTAACTTCTTCTTTAAGAGGCTCATCTGTCCTTAACTCGTTACCTGTATTAATGGCACCTGTTTGAACTTGTTATCAGTATAAAAGACACCTAAAAGACACCAACCTCAAACAGTCACACTCCAAACTCCACTATGGCCAAGACCAAAAAGCTGTCAAAGGACACCACAAACACAATTGTAGACCTGCACCAGGCTGGGAAGACTGAATCTGCAATAGGTATGCAGCTTGGTTTGAAGAAATCAACTGTGGGAGCAATTATTAGGAAATGGAAGACATACAAGACCACTGATAATCTCCCTCGGTCTGGGCTCCACGCAAGATCTCACCCCGTGGGGTCAAAATGATCACAAGAACGGTGAGCAAAAATCCCAGAACCACACGGGGGGACCTAGTGAATGACCTGCAGAGAACTGGGAGCAAAGTAACAAAGCCTACCATCAGTAACACACTACGCCGCCAGGGACTCAAATCCTGCAGGGCCAGACGTGTCCCCCTGCTTAAGCCAGTACATGTCCAGGCCCGTCTGAAGTTTGCTAGAGAGCATTTGGATGATCCAGAAGAAGATTGGGAGAATGTCATATGGTCAGATGAAACCAAAATATAACTTTTTGGTAAAAACTCAACTCGTCGTGTTTGGAGGACAAAGAATGCTGAGTTGCATCCAAAGAACACCATACCTACTGTGAAGCATGGGGGTGGAAACATCATGCTTTGGGGCTGTTTTTCTGCAAAGGGACCAGGACGACTGATCCGTGTAAAGGAAAGAATGAATGGGGCCATGTATTGTGATATTTTGAGTGAAAACCTCCTTCCATCAGCAAGGGCATTGAAGATGAAACGTGGCTGGGTCTTTCAGCATGACAATGATCCCAAACACACCGCCCGGGCCACGAAGGAGTGGCTTTGTAAGAAGAATTTCAAGGTCCTGTAGTTTCATAGCCAGTCTCCAGATCTCAACCCCATAAAAAATCTTTGCAGGGAGTTGAAAGTCCATGTTGCCCAGCAACAGCCCCAAAACATCACTGCTCTAGAGGAGATCTGCATGGAGGAATGGGCCAAAATACCAGCAACAGTGTGTGAAAACCTTGTGATTTTCTGGATTTTTTTTCTCATATTGTCTGTCGTAGTTGAAGTGTACCTATGATGAAAATTACAGGCTTCTCTCATCTTTTTAAGTGGGAGAACTTGCACAATTGGTGGCTGACTAAATACTTTTTTGCCCCACTGTATATGTAGCAAAAAAAGACGTAAAAAAACTAAAATATAATTGTCCACTAAAGAGGGGAGGTGGTGGAGAGGTTAATAAATAATGAAAAATGTCAAATAAAATGGTAAAAGTCCCAAGTAATAATGGGAAAGTTTCAAGTAAAGTCCCAAGTTCCACAGCTCAGCTTGAGTCAAGTCACACATTTTGTGTTTCGAGTCCTCAAGTCAACGGTTAAGTGTTTTTTGCCAATTTAATTTCATTGCAATGCATCGGTGATTTTGGACACACATATTTTACAAATTGCATACATTTTTCCCACACTACCATATAGTCTTTGAAACCGAATGCCACAATTTTTATTTCCGATGATACCCTGATGAAGAGGTGGCATAACAGATCCCAGAGTGGTGGGGAAATTTGTTTTCCCTTGGCCTGGAGCTTTTCCTACTCGGGTAACCTAACTAGGTGTAAATCAAGACTCTGTAGGTGTGACAGTGATTAATTAGTAGTTGTAAGAAGCTATTTAGAAGGATTCACATTTTAGCAGACGCTCTTATTCAGACTAATGTATAGGAGTATAGGAGCAATTATGTCGCTCAAGGTCACATCGACAGAATTTTCCTGACCCTAGGGAGGATGAAAACTCTGTCAAACTGCAGAAACCTTGTACTTTGTGAGAGAAAAATTATGCATTTACCTGTTTTGTTTAATATTAAGAGATAACAATTATATGCTTAACAATAGTAAGACATTTCTATTCTAACAATGCTGTACTTCTGAGAAAGGATGGTTACCTTTTTGCTCCTCACAGATGGTCTAGGCATGTAATCAAGGACATTCTTGGCGACTACGGGATAGAGATAACTTGAGGGACAGAACAACCTGTTATTGTTTCCCATCATCTTTGCTTCTGAGTAACTTGGTCACACGGCATAAGACAAAGAGCCTCTGAGTGACCACAGTTCTTCAGTCCATCCTGTTCTTCCAAGGGCACAGCTGTGTGGAGATATGAAGAGAACAGAGGCTAGCTCGGTAGAGAAAGGAGTAACGGAACTGCTGTTATCACTTGTTTGTGCGCTATGACCTCACAAACCGATAAACATAGACACAAGAAGAAAACAAGGTAGTTTATGATGCCCTAATCTGCCAGGGAGGGGTGGAACCAACCATGACTAAGCAGTTTTGGGGTTTCTATTAAAAAACTTGGTTTGTGTATTATTCAGGCTCTCAGTGATCACCTGCGGGTGGTCGTTGACCATCTCCATTATTGCAATTTCCACCACAACGTGTTAATATGAATTATACTTTAAAACTTTCCTTTACTAAAAACACAACCACTGCAATTGGACAATATAACACACAAGGCTGAGCTTGCTTTATGGTTTGCATCGTATAGCCCTATGCAACAGCAATTAAAAAGTAACTCATACAGCAACCAATTGTCACACCCTCCTCAGAGATGAGGTATTGTGTTGTTTGATTCATTTCAGTTAATCATTTTTTATTGAAAACGTCAGGGTAGCCTAGCCAACCAGCCCAAGTTTGAATATAGCCTAAAACAAATTTGATCACGTTCACAATAAATAAGCTACAAATAGGCTACATAACATTACTATTTTGTTTGCCCTGGCCAGAGCGCAAGAGGGGACAGTAGCCTAGGGAGCTGTGGCTGTGTCTGTAGCCTAGTTCATTAGACTGAGAAATTGTCTTGTTTTTTTCCCGTACAGTTTAGGTGTACATGTAGGAAGCTGCAACATTTCTGTGAAGAGTTCTTGCTTGTGTATGTTGGGAGTGATGTGTTATCACATTTTCTAAATAAATACTGGACAGTGGAGTGGCACCCGTTTTGTGCTTTGCTAGATAATGTTCTTTGTGCAGCAACCTGTGATTTCTGTTCATCTGATTGGTCAAGACACACAACAGAACTCACTGAACCTGCAAGCACTCTGATGTAAAGGACCGATAGTGCTCGAACTGACAAATAGAGTCTCTCGAGTCCTATAGCTCAAGTCCATGTTATGCTCCGAGTCATAGATGCTGAAGTTGAAGTCGAGCGGATATTGTTTTTCTATTTGTCAAGTCTCAAGTTACAAAATTTGTGACTGGCGTAGTACTCGAGTCCAAGTCACATGACTCGAGTCCAAAGTTCCCGCTAAACTGAACGTGTGCGTGGGCACGTAGCTCCCCCAGGACTACCATGCAGAATAAACATCAGCCCACGCAGAGAAGCACAAGCTTTAACTTGAACTTTCTAGAATTTTCCCCCTTAGTTAACACTATCAATGTATCCCTTTGCTGTGGGAATGGTGATCGAATCATCGCAATTCTAGCCACTTTCAGTGTAACATACTGAAACAAAACGAACTTTGAAAGACTTAGTATGCAAAACTAACTATGCAAAAGATTTTGTTGTAGGAAGAATGCATGGGAGTAGGATTCTATTGCATCGACAAGCACGACTTAGCCCATAATCAGTGCTGCAGTAGGCCTATATGCAAATAGACCATTGCCATATACTGTATGGATCTGTGCCATTCACTTTGAACTGGACCGCATTTACAGCATGAGAGGTTGTGAGTAGATGTGCTTGTTCTGAGATTAAAGTGAGAGCTGCATGTAGCCACGTGCACATTTGTTTTTATCCTTTGCTAGTTAGTGAGTTATTAGCCCAGTTATAGATCATTTGTAGTAAGCAATGGGGGAGTGATTGCTTCCTACAAGAGCACAAAACATGTAAATTTCTAGACATCTTTGAAAAGCGAGTAGAGTAAAAATATTTTTTTTGTGGCATTGTTGTATTTTTAGACAGGCTTGAATAAGCTAAGTATCCAATAGGCAGAGGCTAGCATCATTTGTCTGATTCCCTGTGGTAATGGTAAGGGAATAATAATAATAATTGTATTTTGTTTCTTGCATCCAAAAACACTACAACATTTTCAGTCACCTCCTTGTCTGAATGACAAAGTGGATAAACAGATTAATGTCAAGCCCTCATGGAAGTCTCATGGAATGTAGGCCTACATTGAACCACATACATTGGCTGCTACTGTAGGCTGAATGATAGAACAGTAATTTCCATGTTAAAATGTTATGGGATACATTTTCTCCGTTGTTCTTGATGGTAAGTGTAACCAATCTCTTCTTCGTCTGAGGAAGAGTAGTCGAGATCAGACCAACATGCAGCGTTGTAAGTGTCCATGTTAATTTATTAGAACTGAACACACAAAACAAAATAACAAAGTGACTGAAAGAAACGAAACAGTCCTGTCAGGTGAAACAACACACTAAACAGAAAATAACTACCCACAAATCCTAGTGGGAAAACAGGCTGCCTAAGTATGGTTCTCAATCAGAGACAACGATCGACAGCTGCCTCTGATTGGGGACCATACCAGGCCACAGAAATACCAAACCTAGAACAAAAACATAGAATGCCCACCCCAACTCACGCCCTGACCAAACTAAAACAGAGACATAAAAAAGGAACTAAGGTCAGGACGTGACAGTACCCCCCCCCCCCCCCCCCCCCAAATGTGCGGACTCCGGCCGCAAAACCTAACCCCATAGGGGAGGGCCTGGGTGGGCACCTGCCCGCGGTGGCGGCTCTGCCGCCCGACGTGGACCCCACTCCATCATAGTTTTGGCCAACTTAAGTGGCGCCTTTGGAGCGGCGACCCTCGACTGGGGACCCTTGCAGCGGGCCCCGAATAGACGGGAGACTCTGGCAGCGCCGGAGTGAAGGGTGACTCTGGCAGCTCCGGAGTGAAGGGTGACTCTGGCAGAGCCGGAGTGAAGGGCGACTCTGGCAGAGCCGGAGTGAAGGGCGACTCTGGCAGAGC
This sequence comes from Oncorhynchus mykiss, assembly GCF_013265735.2. Classification (NCBI taxonomy): domain Eukaryota; kingdom Metazoa; phylum Chordata; class Actinopteri; order Salmoniformes; family Salmonidae; genus Oncorhynchus; species Oncorhynchus mykiss. The sequence continues at coordinate 26,537,852 of NC_048576.1, forward strand.
CGGAGTGAAGGGCGACTCTGGCAGCGCCGGAGTGAAGGGCGACTCTGGCAGAGACATAAAAAAGGAACTAAGGTCAGGACATGACAGTAAACCACTCTGGTAGGCCTACATTATGATAAAATAGTAGCCTACACAGTAGCCTACTTGACTACTGTCTGAAACTGTAACTTAACGCGGGTACAGCCCCAGTGTTCATAGTAAACATGCACTGGCAGTTGCACAGAATTTTCAAAGTTCAAGTTTGTGCTCAGCTACAATAAATGTGCCTCGGTATATACGGTTTCCAATTTGCACATAGTCCATTGTAGTTCTTTGAGGTATGGTGTCAGCTTTGGGGGAATATACATGGCAGTGACGACGACGGAAGAAATTTATCGCGGTCAGCATTTGATGGTGACATTACCACAATCACACCATGAGTTGTTAATCATGAAACAAACGCCTATTCCTTTCCTTTTCACGGAGAGTTCTTTCTTCCTGTCCGCGTGATGGAAGGAAAACCCTGCTGGAGGCATGGCACACTGCACAAGCCCTGCGCTTTTAAAATGGCTGTATTCCTATGGGAATTTACGTATGATTAGAGCACCTCTATTAGGGAAAAGATCTGACCATTATTTTTCTTTTTTCTTTAAACGAACATTTGGAAACATTCATTTGTGTAATTTGTGACAGCTGTATCCCGGGCTCTGTAGTAGTCACATTGTTTATCAGAATCCCACAGTTCTTACCTTTCTAACAGTACTGAGCATGTGTTTTTAGGACTTAAAGTTTTGAAACCAAAATGTACTTTGAGGGTAGTATACAATATTATGTGTTGTTTAGAAAATGCCACCAGAGGGGGTCAGAGTTTAACCGGTGAAATACTGTAAGCAGTACAGTAGGCTACATTTCATCAGTATTTCAACCATATTTGTTCTATCCATGTGTCTATGCGTCTGGTAAAATCAGTTCTATCTGTTTCCCCTATTCTCTTTGTGGTTAATCTTATCATGAGAAACATGTGCATCACTGAAATGTTCATTTACAGCTCAACTTGATATCAAATACACACACTGTTTCTAAAGTTAGGCATAGGTCTCTATGTTTAGTTCACAGTGTTGACGCCCCCCCCCCCCCCCCCCCCCCTGTCCCAAGGTGAGATATGAGGTATCATTGGTGGCCAATAGAGATATAGTTTCCTTCCTACCGTGTGGGTGGACCTTCTCCATAGATTACGAAAATACCCCTAACCTCTGTAAATGGCATATCCCAGTGTTAATTGCCTGCCGGGACTTTGTTCAGCCATCTTCATAGCATAATGAGGCCTCCTTGCCTTGCTCATGATGGATGATATGACGACCTTTCAGGATCAAATTCCAATCATCAAACTTGAAACAATTCAATACATAAGACTGAATGGCATTTGCATGTTATGAAATATTCATATAATTTTTGATATGATAATCATGGTGGCCCTCTGGTTTTCTGTCATGCTCACAATTGATGGAATATTTCCATCTTGCCTCAGGTCACAACCCCACCCCTGAGATGTGGATTTCATCACTAACTCATACCACACATCATGCACTTTAGCTACTTACAAACAAATAACATTTTATTTTCACCATTTAGTGTTCATTTTAAAAGATGACACAGTCTTAATAAAAGTCACTTTGCATTTAAATTGTAGCATTTTATATTTTTGGCTGACATTTTACTTTATAATACAAGTAGAAGCAAGTTTCCTTACAATACTTATTTACTCTACATGTACATACAGTATACAGTGCCTTGCGAAAGTATTCGGCCCCCTTGAACTTTGCGACCTTTTGCCACATTTCAGGCTTCAAACATAAAGATATAAAACTGTATTTTTTTGTGAAGAATCAACAACAAGTGGGACACAATCATGAAGTGGAACGACATTTATTGGATATTTCAAACTTTTTTAACAAATCAAAAACTGAAAAATTGGGCGTGCAAAATTATTCAGCCCCCTTAAGTTAATATTTTGTAGCCCCACCTTTTGCTGCGATTACAGCTGTAAGTCGCTTGGGGTATGTCTCTATCAGTTTTGCACATCGAGAGACTGAAATGTTTTCCCATTCCTCCTTGCAAAACAGCTCGAGCTCAGTGAGGTTGGATGGAGAGCATTTGTGAACAGCAGTTTTCAGTTCTTTCCACAGATTCTCGATTGGATTCAGGACTGGACTTTGACTTGGCCATTCTAACACCTGGATATGTTTATTTTTGAACCATTCCATTGTAGATTTTGCTTTATGTTTTGGATCATTGTCTTGTTGGAAGACAAATCTCTGTCCCAGTCTCAGGTCTTTTGCAGACTCCATCAGGTTTTCTTCCAGAATGGTCCTGTATTTGGCTCCATCCATCTTCCCATCAATTTTAACCATCTTCCCTGTCCCTGCTGAAGAAAAGCAGGCCCAAACCATGATGCTGCCACCACCATGTTTGACAGTGGGGATGGTGTGTTCAGGGTGATGAGCTGTGTTGCTTTTACGCCAAACATAACGTTTTGCATTGTTGCCAAAAAGTTCAATTTTGGTTTCATCTGACCAGAGCACCTTCTTCCACATGTTTGGTGTGTCTCCCAGGTGGCTTGTGGCAAACTTTAAACAACACTTTTTATGGATATCTTTAAGAAATGGCTTTCTTCTTGCCACTCTTCCATAAAGGCCAGATTTGTGCAATATACGACTGATTGTTGTCCTATGGACAGAGTCTCCCACCTCAGCTGTAGATCTCTGCAGTTCATCCAGAGTGATCATGGGCCTCTTGGCTGCATCTCTGATCAGTCTTCTCCTTGTATGAGCTGAAAGTTTAGAGGGACGGCCAGGTCTTGGTAGATTTGCAGTGGTCTGATACTCCTTCCATTTCAATATTATCGCTTGCACAGTGCTCCTTGGGATGTTTAAAGCTTGGGAAATCTTTTTGTATCCAAATCCGGCTTTAAACTTCTTCACAACAGTATCTCGGACCTGCCTGGTGTGTTCCTTGTTCTTCATGATGCTCTCTGCGCTTTTAACGGACCTCTGAGACTATCACAGTGCAGGTGCATTTATACGGAGACTTGATTACACACAGGTGGATTGTATTTATCATCATTAGTCATTTAGGTCAACATTGGATCATTCAGAGATCCTCACTGAACTTCTGGAGAGAGTTTGCTGCACTGAAAGTAAAGGGGCTGAATAATTTTGCACGCCCAATTTTTCAGTTTTTGATTTGTTAAAAAAGTTTGAAATATCCAATAAATGTCGTTCCACTTCATGATTGTATCCCACTTGTTGTTGATTCTTCACAAAAAAATACAGTTTTATATCTTTATGTTTGAAGCCTGAAATGTGGCAAAAGGTCGCAAAGTTCAAGGGGGCCGAATACTTTCGCAAGGCACTGTACCTTACTGTGTATCATATGCTAAATTACTCTGGAAGCTTTTTTATGACTCATTTAGCTATACTTGGTATGTTTTTATAAACTAAACTGTAGTTTAATTCTCTCCTAAAGATATCTGACAAAGACCTTAACATAAGGTATCTGGTTTGGTGACAGGATAATGGGGTAGAAACATTTACCAGCTCTCCACAAAATATTTGCTCAGGTAAAGACATCTTCCTTATTGGATTGGGTGCAGAAAAAAATGTCACAGACATGGATGGCTCTCAGCAATATAGTCTACTATGATCTGATGGATGTCTAGTATGACTCATTTCCTGAAGCTAAAGTTAATGCAGAGGAGTGCATCAAAGAGCAGTGGCCTTGATCATTCCAAAAGGACAGGGCCCCCATGGGCTTTTGCCACAGGTTCAAGATTCCTTGCCCTTGGTAATATTTCAAGTGGCATAATGACTCGATTTACGATGTTTTTGCTGCGGCCAGATTATTACTTCCACATGTGTATCAGAATCTCTAGGTGCATTGACTTTGCATTGACTTCATTTTTTTCTGTCTAGGTTGAGTCATTTTTTCACTTTCTTCAGTGCCTAGCCACTGAAAAGAACCCTCATGAAATTCACATTGAAAGATGAATTACAGTCAAATTAATGTGAACAACATCCTTAGATCACCACCTCTCCTCTGCTTCCACATTTACCTAAGGGCAGGGCTCTCTAATCCTGTTCCTGGAGAGCTACTGTCCTGTAGGTTTTCACTCCAACCTTAATCTAGCACACCTGATTCTAATAATTAGTTGGTTGATAAACTGAACCAGGTTAGTTACTTATTTACCGGACAGTAGCTCTCCAGGAACAAGGTTGGAGACCCCTGCTTTAGGGAGTTTAGAGTTAATAAAGATAATTATACACATACCATAACAGGCGATTAGAGTGTTGTCCTGGGAAATGAGATGAGTAGCCAATCTTACAGAGCAAAAGGAAGCACTTTTATTGTTATCGCAAGGGTGTATCATTGTTCAATAAACTGTGAAAAGCAGGGCACCGGCTGTGAAATGTGCAAATGTAGCCTGATAATTATGATTTTTACTTTGTGGGAACACGAGGACAGAATTCCTTTGTCATAAAACCAGAGACCATATGATTACACAGTCTCCTGGGAGACAGGGATTATTTCCTTTCCACTAGCTTACCTGCTGATTGACTCCATTACACACTTGATCACTGTTTTACAGTCTGGGCGTGTTGGCGGTTTTAAAACGTTCAAGGCCTTGCATCTATGGGGCCATCTATGAAACGGTTCCCTGAGGTCAAGATGGGAGGAATTGCGGTGCAGAACATAGATTAATGCAGAATGATTATCTAATTCTACTGCACATCCTGCGGCACATTACCTTCTGTCAAGTCATGTGATACAAATGGGTACACTGCACATGATACAAAAGATATTTGATGATAGCAGATGGGGACTAGAGAGAGAGATGAAGATCAGATACCCTCTTATCTCCTACATCAAGGTTTTGAATCATTGTTTCACTGAGAGTGCGGTAAGCAATCCGTTTTTTTCTGTCTGAAAGTAAGCAATGTGATTTATCCATACAGATAGGATTAATTTCAGTATTCATATGTACTTTTGTCAGATATAATGCAAAGTCTACCTGAAGAGACTGTCTTTTTCTGCTTAGTGCTAATATCATGAAAATAAGATCATTGGTGCTAGATTTCCTGGTGGTTGATCCCCTAGTGCTACTTACATTGCCACTCCATTCTATGAATAATTGATTGCTGATTTGTGGACCTTGAATTTAGGTCTAGATAAACCACAAGTATTAGAAAATCTACACCTAGAATTCACCCTGATCCAGTTGGTTTTGGGGTTTTACAGAAGAGCAGTGGTTGGCTTCCTAACTGCCTTTGTGTGGAGACTGTAGCTTGACACCTCATTATGTCAGGATCCTGACAAAAGTTTTTTTAAATGCTGTGACTGCAGAATAACGGCTGTACTCTGCGTCGAGATGGGACTTGGTTCAGAAATGCAGTTTTTCCTTTCCTCTACAAAGAGCAAAGTAAAATTGGCTGAGAAATATCAACTGCTCAGGTGCATTTGATATAATCGGATCTGTAATATCATTCAGATAATTGTATATCAAATATAGTGTGCTGCAGAAGAAGAAAGACTGTCTTGTTTTGAGAGAAACAATGTCATTAAGATTATCAACATCATCATTATTCCTTTGTTGATTTGCAAAATAATGTTTTCCTCAAAAGGCAAGCTAACCACAACCTCCTCTGCCAAAGAAAACAGAGACATATTTAATCTGACCATTCAAAGCCAGGACACGCTTTAAAAACCCCAGGGGAACATCCAGGGCTGACCATGTTTGTTGTTTCCCATTTATCAGATGAGCAACTGACATTTTTTCAAAAAAGGAATATCCAAATTGGCCTCTGCAGTTGTGGTGTGAATTACATGCTAATGTTAGAAGATTGCTTGGGCCATAATAATAATAATAATTTATTGAGTTTGCAAATGCCTCTGTTTTGAATTTTCACATTTATAATTAGAATGATCTTCTCTACCATTCATAACACAGTTATCACAGGTTCCTCTTTGATCATGTGTGGCAAGAGCTGTTTTCCCCAGGAGATTTCTGTAAAACACTATATTACTAACAGCAGTGAGATGTATTAGACTTTCAAAGTGCTCAGTGTTGTCTCTGACCTACAGGGGGATGTAATGTATTAGACTTTAATATACAGGGAATGGATATTCCTACAGTAGCTACTGTGCACAGTGGGACACAAAAGCCATTAAATACAGACATTACTTAATATTTTATAATGCAAACTAACGCAAAGTAGTGAAATCTCAATAGTTTCCAAGAAAGTTATCATAATTATTGTGATTAATAACTATTTTCTCTACTCACTTTGAAACATGTATGAAGTCCACCTAAATCAATGACGTCTGGTTTATGAGGTCTATATTGTATATAAAAGTGTTTCCTGCATTAGATACTGTATGTTAAAGTTCGTCAAGGTATTCTGTTCTTCAGATAATTAGGGTATTCCTGGCACATATCCATTTGGATCTAAACATTGTCACTAACCAATAAAGGTATACGTTGGAGGATTGGAGTGTGGGGGCCCTACTTTATTCTACCAGCATGTCAACCTCTGCCAATGTTAATGTATGTACTGTAGTGTTGAGAAAAGCATTTATGTGTTGGCTCTGAGCTGCCAGCAGAGTCTTGACACCTGACACCTAATCTGATAGATTATTAAATGTCACACTTACCCCAACATCAATGGAATGCAAATACAGGTGTTTAAATATCCAAAGAACACAGAGGAGCATCACTCAGAAGCTCACATTTCAATGTAAATGGCATAGTTTCTATCTGACCAATGACATAAGAAATTGGAACAGAATAACAACAGGGCCCTTCGAGATACACTACATGACCAAAATTATGTGGATACCTGCTCGTTGACCATCTCATTTCAAAATCATGGGCATTAATAAGGAGTTGGTCCCCCCTTTGCTGCTGCAACATTCTCCACTCTTCTGGGAAGACTTTCTAGAGATGTTGGACCATTGCTGCGGGGACTTGCTTCCATTCAGCCATAAGAGCATTAGTGAGGTTGGGCACTGATGTTGGGTGATTAGGCCTGGCTCGCAGTCGCTGTTCATCCTAAAGGTGTTAGGTGGGGCTCAGGTCAGGGCTATGTGTAGGCCAGTCAAGTTCTTCACACCGACCTCGACAAACAATTCTGTATGGACCTCGCTTTGTACATGGGGTTATTGTCATGATGAAACAGGAAAGGGCCTTCCCCAAACTGTTGCCACAAAGTTGGAAGCACAGAATCTTCAAGAATGTCATTGTATGCTGTAGCATTAAGATTTCCCATTACTGGAACTAAGGGCCTTAGCCCGAACCATAATAAATAGCCCCAGACCATTATTCATGCACTAAACTTCACAGTTAGAACTATGCATTGGAGCAAGTAGTAATCTCCTGGCATCCGCCAAACCCAGATTTGTCTGTCAGACTGCCAGCGTGAAGCGTGATTCATCACTCCAGAGAACGTGTTTCCACTGCTCCAGAGTCCAATGGCAGCGAGATTTACACCACTCAAGCCGATGCTTGGCATTGTGCATTATGATCTTAGGCTTGCTTGTGGCTGCTCGGCCATGGAAACCCATTTCATGAAGCTCCCGACGAACAGTTATTGTGCAGACGTTGCTTCCAGAGGCAGTTTGGAGTGTTGTAACTGAGGACAGATGATTTTTACGTACTACGTGCTTCAGCACTCGGTGGTCCTGTTCTGTGAGCTTGTATGGCTCACCACATCACAGCTGCGCCGTTGGTGCTCCTATATGTTTCCACTTCACAATAATAGCACTTGGAGTTGACTGGGGCAGCTCCAGCAAGGCAGAAATTTGAAGAACTGACTTGTTGGAAAGGTGGTATCCTATGATGTTGCCATGTTGAAAGTCACTGAGCTCTTCAGTAAGTCCATTCTGCTGCCAATGTTTTTCTATAAAGATTGCATGGCTGTGTGCTCAATTTTATATACCTGTCAGCAACGGGTGTGGCTGAAATAACCAAATCCACTAATTAGTATATACAGTGCATTCAGAAAAATTCAGACCCCTTGACCTTCCCACATTTTGTTACTTTACAGCCTTACACTAAAATGGATTCAATAAATGTTTCCCCTCATCAATCTACACACAATACCCAATAATGACAAAGTGAAAACAGGGTTTTAGACAAACAGTATTTACGAATTTATTAAAAACATATTTTTTTTACATAATTATTCAGACCCTTTGCTATGATACTCGAAATTGAGCTCAGGTGCATCCTGTTTCCATCCACCTCTGGTAAATTTAATTGATTGGACATGATTTGGAAAGGCACCTGTCTATATAACGTCCTACAGTTGACAATGCATGTCAGAGCAAAACCAAGCCATGAGGTCGAAGGAGTTGTGTCGAGGCACAGATCTGGTGAAGGGTACCAAAACATTTCTGCAGCATTGAAGGTCCCCAAGAATACAGTGTCCTCTGTCATTCTTAAATGGAGGAAGTTTTGGAAGTCTTCCTAGAGCTGGCCGCCCGGCCAAACTGAGCAATTGGGGTAGAAGGGCCTTGGTCAGGGCGGTGTCCAAGAACCCAAAATGCAGGTAAATGACTCTCAGACCAGGAGAAACCAGATTCTTTGGTCTGATGAAACCAAAACTGAACTCTTTGGCCTGAATGCCAAGCGCCACGTCTGGAGGAAACCTGGCACCATCCCTACGGTGAAGCATGGTAGCAGCAGCATCATGCTGTGGGGATGTTTTTCAGCGCCAGGGACTGGGAGACTAGTCAGGATCGAGGGAAAGATGAACAGAGCAAAATAAAGAGAGAGCATTGATGAAAACCTGCTCCAGAGTGCTCAGGACTTCAGACTGGGGCGAAGGTTTACCTTCCCAACAGGACAACAACCTTAAGCACACAGCCAAGACAACACATGAGTGGCATAAGGACAAGTATTTGAGTGGCCCAGCCAGAGCCCAGACTCGAACCCGATCGAACATCTCTGTAGAGACCTGAAAATAGCTGTGCAGCGAGGCTCCTCATCCAACCTGACAGAATTTAGAAAGATATGCAAAGAAGAATGAGAGAAACTACAGGTGTGCCAAGCTTGTATCTTCATACCCTATAAGACTTTAAGTTGCTTCAAGAAGGTACTGAGTAAAGGGTGTGAATAATTATGCAAATGTGATATTTCAGTTTTGTATTTTTTATCAATTTGCAAAAATGTATAAAAAAAACAGTTTTTTGCTTTTTCATTATGGGGTATTGTGTGACGATTGATGAGTGAAAAAAAAACTATTTAATCCATTTTAGAATAAGGTTGTAACGTAACAAAATTTGGAAAAAGTAAAGGGGTGTGAATACTTTCCGAATGCAATGTATAGTGTATTACTCGACCGGACTAATAAATAAAAATCTCTATCTATAGTTTAAAAAAAATATATATAACATATTATCAGTACTTATTTATGGCTTAATTCTGCAGTCTGGGGTCTTCCCATTGTGTGGTCTTCGTTTCTGAAAATACATCAGATTTATTCAGCATTGGTAGGAGGCATATGCGTTTTTCAGAGTTGTAGAGTTGTAGTACATGTTACACATACTGTGGAAAATCCTCCCATCACTGTGAACCCTCTCCTCCCAGCCAGGATGAGATAAGGGATAGCACAAACATTACTCGCACCATCATTTTGCCCCTTGAAATCAACCATTTACTCAGCAATTTTGAACTTTACGAGGCTCATCACATCGGGATGCTAATTGCATTCCTATAACGAGATCAGTTGGGTCTAACGAAGGTCTCCTCCTCATGTGCACAGTAATCTTCAACCTGGGGTCTTCCTGTTCACAGCCAGATTAACAGGAAATAAGTCACACAAACAAGAAGGAGCAGTGAGAACAGCAGTTTTGTCTAGTGGATAACTGATCATTCTGGCCATGATGATGCATGACTAGACCCTATAGGTAGGGCCTGGGGGTATTTCTTGACCATTTGACATACTGTACTTTGTGTTGCACATCAAAATAAGTTGTGCAATCCAAAAATGGACACAATAAGCACAATAATCCAAATACACAATGTATTGTTTATTATGTTTAGAATAGAGCATATGACCAATAGTCTGGTAAATAGAGAGTTTGAAAAAACAACTTGTTTAGATAATGAATAAATGCTAATTTTGCTTTCCAGTCACATCATTAGTCAGTGACAAGAGCCACTTGAAGCATTGGTGTTGTCTCTGATTTGAATGTTAATTATTATTGCATGTAACCAGAGGTTGGATTGGAACAACTGCAATCTTATTTATTCTTTCTCTTTGAATGACAGTAGTAATTTGTGAATTTGTCAAGTGATTGACCACACAAGAGGGGTAAATGCATGCAAGGCAATAAATCATGTGTGTTTACATTTAGTCAGACTAACTTAGAGAGACAGAGAACCCTAAGGACCAATCAATTTCAGAGCCTTGCCTTGTTTCCACTCCCAGACACCCTTACAAACGTATTTTACGACAACACACTTTTTATTACCTGTTGGAGAAATCATAAGAGAGACTTACAAGTTGTGCATAGAGATGGGACCAATGTTCATTGCCTCATTTTGGCTTAATGTCTTTGTCCTTAGTTGTAAAGCTTCAGCGTGCCAATTTGATTCTTGTCATCCACTTAAATCACTGATATGGGCTGCCCCTGAGACAGGCTGTCGAGTTATTAGTAATGAGATTCCTTTGGCTGTAATTAGGTTCAGAGTAGGCCAGGTAATGTCCCCCTCTATCCCTGGATTCATCACATCAATACGGTTTAGGGTGACTGGAGGAAATAGCCCAAACCTACAATATAGTTTCTAAGACAAAATGGAAGTGCTTGTTCAGTACAATGCTTTGGACTATACTGTAGCAAATCAGGAGAGATTTGTGGTAAATCTATAATGGCAAACATCATAAAATATCACATTATCTGATCCAAAATGCTTTCAAATGTTCCGTTTCAATGTGCAATCCCACAAACCTCAATGTGCAATCAGACCAACTGATTATACAATTTTTTATAAAAGTAATGTAATGAATTATATAATAACTACGGTATGTAAATGCGTTTTAGCAAAGTGGGACAGAAACTGATAAAGTAGGCTGTGCCATCTGCCATATTCAAGGGTAGTCAGATGCATTACACATGTCCAATTTCCAAACAAACATTATACTTCACCAACTATTATAAACCCAACACATGGAATGAAGCAAATATGTACGGCAGATAGAAAATCTTCCACAACCAGACATTCCTCTCTGAAATGACATTTTGAGTGGTTTTCATTTCCAGAGAGAACCATTTCCTGTTTGTGATGTCTCTGAACTCATTCGTGGCTTAGCTTCCTGAACAGCCCAAGTCTGGACTCAGAGAACAAAATCGTCTTACAAACAGAACTGTTCATATCAAAACGATGGGGATATTGTAACTAATCACCTGGAAAGGGATTCTTCTTACAACAGACCAAAACAAAAATGGCTAGAATCCTACATTATATATAGACATGCAGTGGGGTCTGGAATTATTGGCTTCCTTGATAAAAAAAATGAGCTAAAAAGATTGTAGAAAATAAATAATACAAATACTGAGCTATATTGTATGCTCAAAAATAAATAAATTATATTACACTATAAAGACGAAAATATGTGGACACCCCTTCAAATCAGTGGATTCGGCTATTTCAGCCACACCCATTTCTGACGGGTTTATAAAATCTAGCACACAACCATGCACCTCCATAGACAAACATTGGCAGTAGAATGGACTTACTGAAGAGCTCAGGGACTTTCAACGTGTCACCGTCATAGGATGCCACTTTTTAACGTGTCATGTCATAGGATGCCACCTTTCCAACAAGTCAGTTTGTCAAATGTCTGCCCTGCTAGAGCTGTCCAGTCTACTGTAAGTGCTGTTATTGTGAAGTGGAAACGTCTAGGAGCAACAATGGCTCAGCTGCGAAGTGGTAAGCCAATAAAGCTCACAGAACGGGAACGCTGAGTGCTGAAGCTCGTAGCAGGTAAAAAAAACTATTGTCCTGGGTTGCAACACTCACTACCGAGTTCCAAACTGCCTCTGGAAGCAACACCAACACAATAACTGTTTGTCGGGAGCATCATGAAGCCTAAGATCACCATGCGCAATGGCAAGCGTCAGCTGGAGTGGTGTAAAGCCCGCCGCCATTGGACTCTGGAGCAGTGGAAACGCGTTCTCTGGAGTGATGAATCACGCTTCATCATCTGGTAGTCCGAGGGACGAATCTGGGTTTGGCGGTTGCCAGGAGACTGCTTCCTGCTCCAATGCATCATTCTAACTGTAAAGTTTGTTAAATGAATAATGGTCTGGGGCTGTTTTTCATGGTTTGGGCTAGACCCCTTAGTTCCAGTGAAGGGAAATCTTAATGCTACAGCATACAATGACATTCTAGAGCAGTGGTTCCCAAACTTTTTATAGTCCCGTACCCCTTCAAACATTCAACCTCCAGCTGTGTACCCCCTCTAGCAGCAGGGTCAGCGCACTCTCAAATGTTGTTTTTTGCCATCATTGTAAGCCTGCCACACACACATTATACGATACATTTATTAAATGAGACGGCCTACAGGGAGGAGGTGAGGGCCCTCAGAGTGTGGTGTCAGGAAAATAACCTCACACTCAACGTCAACAAAACTAAGGAGATGATTGTGGACTTCAGGAAACAGCAGAGGGAACACCCCCCTATCCACATCGATGGAACAGTAGTGGAGAGGGTAGCAAGTTTTAAGTTCCTCGGCATACACATCACAGACAAACTGAATTGGTCCACTCACACAAACAGCATCGTGAAGAAGGCGCAGCAGCGCCTCTTCAACCTCAGGAGGCTGAAGAAATTCGGCTTGTCACCAAAAGCACTCACAAACTTCTACAGATGCACAATCGAGAGCATCCTGGCGGGCTGTATCACCGCCTGGAATGGCAACTGCACCGCCCTCAACCGTAAGGCTCTCCAGAGGGTAGTGAGGTCTGCACAACGCATCACCGGGGGCAAACTACCTGCCCTCCAGGACACCTACACCACCCGATGTCACAGGAAGGCCATAAAGATCATCAAGGACATCAACCACCCGAGCCACTGCCTGTTCACCCCGCTATCATCCAGAAGGCGAGGTCAGTACAGGTGCATCAAAGCTGGGACCGAGAGACTGAAAAACAGCTTCTATCTCAAGGCCATCAGACTGTTAAACAGCCACCACTAACACTGAGTGGCTGCTGCCAACACACTAACACTGACTCAACTCCAGCCACTTTAATAATGGGAATTGATGGGAAATGATGTAAATATATCACTAGCCACTTTAAACAATGCTACCTTATATAATGTTACTTACCCTACATTATTCATCTCATATGCATACGTATATACTGTACTCTATATCATCGACTGTATCCTTATGTAATACATGTATCACTAGCCACTTTAAACTATGCCACTTTGTTTACATACTCATCTCATTTGTACATACTGTACTCGATACCATCTACTGTATCTTGCCTATGCTGCTCTGTACCATCACTCATTCATATATCCTTATGTACATATTCTTTATCCCCTTACACTGTGTACAAGACAGTAGTTTTGGAATTGTTAGTTAGATTACTTGTTATTACTGCATTGTCGGAACTAGAAGCACAAGCATTTCGCTACACTCGCATTAACATCTGCTAACCATGTGTATGTGACAAATAAAATTTGATTTGATTTGATTTGATTTAAACATAAGAATGAGTGTGAGTTTTTGTCACAACCTGGCTCATGGGAAGTGACAAAGAGCTCTTATAGGCCCAGGGCACAAATAATAATATAATAATAATCAATAATTTTACTTTTTATTTAACCATCTCACATATAAAACCTTATTTGTTAATCGAAAATTGTGAATAACTCACCACAGGTTAATGAGAAGGGTGTGCTTGAAAGGATGCTCATAACTCTGCAATGTTAAAAAAGGCTAAGCTTGAGAGCTAGCATATTTATTTCATTTCATTTGTGATTTTCATGAATAGTTAACGTTGCGTTATGGTAATGAGCTTGAGGCTTTATTCACGATACCGGATCCGGGATGGCTAAGTGCAAGAGGTTAATCGAAAATTGTGAATAACTCACCACAGGTTAATGAGAAGGGTGTGCTTGAAAGGATGATCATAACTCTGCAATGTTGGGTTGTACTGGAGAGAGTCTCAGTCTTACATCATTTTCCACACACAGTCTGTGCCTAGTTTTAGTTTTCATGCTAGTGACGGCTAAGAATCCACTCTCACATATGTACGTGGTTGCAAAGGGCATCAGTGTCTTAACAGCGCGATTTGCCAAGGCAAGATACTCTGAGCACAGCCCAATCCAGAAATCTGGCAGTGGCTTCTGGTTAAATTCAATTTTCACAGAACCGCTTGCTGCAATTTCGATGAGGCTCTCTTGTTCTGATATCGGTAAGTGGACTGGAGGCAGGGCATGAAAGGGATAATGAATCCAGTTGTTTGTGTCATCCATTTCGGGAAAGTACCTGTGTCATTGCGCAACTTCGCTATATCACATTTGACATTGTCTGTAAGCTTGAATTCGTTTGCACACAAAAAATCATACAATGATGGAAAGACCTGTGTGTTGTCCTTGTTAATGCAGACAGAGAAGAGCTCCAACTTCTTAATAATTGCCTCAATTTTGTCCCTGTAATCCTAGATTCAGATCATTCAGGCGAGAAAAAACATCACCCAGATAGGGCAGTCGCGTGAGAAACTCATCATCATGCAAGCTGTCAGACAAGTGAAAATGATGGTCAGTAAAAAAAACTTTAAGCTCACCTCTCAATTAAAAAACATGTCTTATGGCTTGGGGTAGAAGCTGTTTAGAAGTCTCTTGGACCTAGACTTGGTGCTCTGGTACTGCTTGCCATGTGGTAGCAGAGAGAACAGTGTATGACTAGGGTGGCTGGAGTCTTTGACAATTTTTAGGGCCTTCCTCTGACACCACCTGGTAAAGAGGTCCTGGATGACAGGAAGCTTTGCCCCAGTGATGTACTGGGCCGTTCGTACTACCCACTGTAGTGCTTAGTGGTCGGAGGCCGAGCAGTTGCCATACCAGGCAGTGATGCAACCAGTCAGGATGCTCACAATGGTGCAGCTGTAGAACCTTTTGAAGAGCTGAGGGGAAATAGGTTTTGTCATGTCCGCTTCACCCCTGTCATGGTGTGCTTGGACCATCTTAGTTTTTTGGTGATGTGGACACCAAGGAACTTGAAGCTCTCAACCTGCTACACTGCAGCCCCGTCGATGAGAATGGGGGCGTGCTCTGTCCTCTTTTTCCTGTAGTCCACAATCATCTCCATTGTATTGATCATGTTGAGGGAGAGGTTGTTGCCCTAGCACCACACGGCCAGTTCTCTGACCTCCTCCCTATAAGTTGTCTCGCTGTTGTCTCGCTCCCTATAGGTTGTCTCGCTCCCTATAGGTTGTCCCGTGTTGAGGATCAGCGTGGCGGATTTGTTACCTATCCTTACCACCTGGGGACGGCCCGTCAGGAAGTCCAGGATCCAGTTGAAGAAGGTGTTTAGTCCCAGGGTCCTTAGCTTATTGATGAGCTTTGAGGGCACTATGGTGTTGAACACTGAGCTGTAGTCAATGAACTGCATTCTCACATATTCTCGCATTCTCCTTTTGTCCAGGTGGGAATCGGCAGTGTGGAGTGCATCATCAGTGGATCTGTTGGGGCGGTATGCAAATTGGAGTGGGTCTAAATCAATGTAGTTCCTATCATATTTGTGCCTCTTCGATGGTCCAACGTCCCTGTCTGTTGTTCGGGGCTTTCCCGGGTAGCTCTTCGGCTGCATCAGATTCACAACTGTCAGTGTCCATTCTAGCTGGGCTAACAACATTCTTTGCTTAAGACTTTGTGGCAAGAGTTTGGGGAAGGTCTTTTCCTGTTGTAGCTTGACAATGCCCCCATGCACAAAGTGAGGTCCATACAGAAATGGTTTGTCTAGATCGGTGTGGAAGTACTTGACTGGCCTGCACAGAGCCCTGACCTCAACCCCATCGAACACCTTTGGGATGAATTGGAATGCCGACTGCAAGCCAGGAATAATCACCCAACATCAATGCCTGACCTCACTAATGCTCTTGTGGCTGAATGGAAGTATGTCTCCGCAGCAATGTTCCAACATCTAGTAGAAAGTCTTCCCAGAAGAGTAGAGGATGTTCTAGCAGCGAAGCGGGAACAAACACATGATTTTGGAATGAGATGTTCAACGAGCATCCACGTCCACATGCTTTTGGTCATCTAGTGTATTTTATACAAATACAATGTCTCAGAGAAGGAGTTTTTGTTTAACAAGTAATAAAAAAAAAGGGATCAAAATGATTGGATCCCCTGTTTTGAATACCTCTATTTTCATATGTCATATGACCATAGCACCGGTTCCAATCCAAGTGCTAATGCCCTTTAGAAAACTCCAGGTGGTGCTATGGTCTGATGACATGTAAATCAAGGTCGTTGGCCACACACACCAAAGGTGGGTTTGGTATTGAAAGAAAAATGAATATGCAGAAAATATCTCATCCCTATTATAAAATATGGATGTGGATCTTTGATGTAATGGGGCTATTTAGCTTCCACTGTTCGTGGGGCCGTTGTTTAAGGTCAACTGTAACATGAACTTTACCAAGTAAGAGGACATTTTAGACCAAAACCTGGAACTTGATCGCAAGTAAACCCCAAGCACACATCAAAATCCACAAAGTATTGCTTAATTGACCACAAAATCAACATTTTGCAATGGCCATCTTAGTCTCTGGACTTGAACCCCATTGAAAACATGTGGTTTGAATTGAAGAGGGCAGTCCACAAGTGCAGACGAAGGATATCAAGAATCTGGAAAGATTGTGTATGGAGGAATGGTCTAAGATCCCTCCTAATGTGTTATCCAAATTCATAAAACATTTTCGATAAAGGCTTAGTGTCGTTATCCTCGCAAGGGTAGGGTGCTGGAGTATTGAAAACAGGGGATCCAATCATTTTGACTCCTATCTTTAGATGTATTACTTGTTAAACAAAATACCTTTCTCTGAGCAATTGTATTCATTTTAAAATAATATAATATATTTTTTATTTTTTTTGCATACAATATGGTAGTTGTATAATGAATTTTATACAGTCTTATTTGCTGAACTTTCTCAAGGGACACAATAATTCCAGACCCCACTGTATGTGTGTGGCTCTGGTACATACTGTCACACATGATTGGTTATTGTATATTTCAATGGTGAATGAACATGAAGAGATGAAAAATAAAACACACTAAATCTTTTGTGTTTTCATAGGTATGGCCAAAGAGACAGAATTGGTTACTTCACATGCAGTATTATAAATCCAAAGGGAGATGTTTTGCTCAAACACTGAGTAAAATTTTTCTATCAACAAATGTCTCGTCAGTGTGGACAGAAATTGATATATTGAAAGTAAAAATAAGCAAAACTATTACAGTGATTAATATCTAATAGATATAGTAATAGATCTCGAGAGAGAGAACTAAATTGTAGGGTTCTTTAATTTCTCATTATCAACAAAAATATGCAAAAAGGTCAAATAATTATCTTGGTCGACTACAATAGTAACAATGACATTATTCATTCAAGACGAAGGTCTAATTGTCCCGTTGTGGTGCTGAGTAATGTATATAACAAATAGATCTGTACATTCCAACCTTAAAATTACTCTGGAAATGAATAGGGTGAAACATAAATGTGGGGAGGAGGAGGCATAGTAATCCAAAATAATGTTTAGCAGACATCCCAGGCACCAGCAGCATGAGAAGACAGGGAGCTGAGCTGAACACAGTTGGCAGCAAGCAGGCCTAAAGGAATACTACACGCCAACATTGTCATATTCAGCCACAAGAATGAACTCAGTGAGGGAGCTGGAGAGACCAAGGCAAACCAAAAGCAATTCAGATTCCTGTTTTCAAGTTGCTGCTCTTAATTGGAACCAGAAGCTCCTCTCGCCTGTTCCTTTTTGGGTGAACAGACCTGTTGAATTCTGACACACCGAATCTTCTTGTCTTTGAAGAAGTCACTCACTAAATACAGCCTGAAACCAATCCCACAGGAATCCATGATGTTATTCACAGAGGATTTGTTGAACTCTGCTGAAGTCCAACTCTTTGTTGGGATGGAAGCACTGTAGGAACCCAGAAACCATATCTTGTTCGTAGATGGATCCTTCTCAGTGTGGTCTTCCTTGTCTTGCCTGTGAGTTTGCTATTCCTCTATGGGGTTATGGTGGCATAATCCCCTGATACAGCCCCCACAATTCCTCCTAGTCCCTGCATATGGTTCTTGAAAATATAATTTTACTTCTCCATACCGAGATGGGTCTCTGACTAACCGGTGTCTGCATGTAGCCTTGCTACTTTTATAGCCTCGCTACTGTATATAGCCGGTCTTTTTACTGTTGTTTTATTTCTTTACTTACCTATTGTTTACCTAATACCTTTTTTGCACTATTGGTTAGAGCCTGTAAGTAAGCATTTCACTGTAAGGTGAACACCTGTTGTATTCGGGGGCACGTGACAAATCAACTTTGATTTGATTTGGTAGCGTTGTTCCAATTCAGTCATATTAGATGGTTAATTTCATCATCGAGGGAAAGCCTTGTTCATGTGCCCAAAAATGTCCAAGTTGGTAACTGGGTGTAGCATTCTCACATGCACTCTCTTTAGGGTATAAAGGCAAATACAGCTGTCCACATTAGGATTCAGTTACAACTTGTTAGACACAGCTGTGTTTGCATCAGCCTCTATGGGCTGCTCTTTACTGGGACAGGGCGAATAGGTGGCCAAATTCCATTAGCATGCTTCAGATCACAATTTATATTGGGGAATGCCAAGAAAACAGCAGACATGCAACATGTGAAATTTAAAGAAAAAACATCTGAATGCACAGTATGCTTCTAATGGAACATCTGCCTGAGGCTCCAAAGACAAACTTTAGGAGGGGTAGCTTAGAGAGATCACAAGTTGCAACTTATCAACATACTGTACATACAGTGCTGACATTTTATTGTTTACGACTATCCTTTTTTATATAAAACTTCCCATTGAAAATTCCCTGTGTAAATATTTATCTGTTATGCTTGACACATTTTTCTATCTAAATAAACACCCAACACTTAAGTTCATGACAGTTGAGGAAGTAAGCATAAGCAGGAAGCTCCTCTTAAAGGCGTGTGAATGTGAGGAAATTCAGCACAGCCAGTTGGGCTTACAGCAAGACTGTTTTACAGGATGTTTTTAGAATCAGGAGGATACGTGTAGGTTTAGCACATGTTCTACTGCAGTTCTGCTGCTGGGCTACACAGTGAGGTATAGGATGCGGCGCTTATGATTTAAATGGAGTCACAGTTCATTTGTCCTGACAGTGTTTCTGTCCAGAATGAAATGAGCCGTGTTGGATTGCTAGAGATGGCTGCCTCTCCCTTTCATTCTCATTAATCTGATCCGTGCGTGCCCAAATCCAGATTGGCAGAGGCATCATGCATATGCTTTGCTGTCACGCAAACCAGATTTCCCCCACTGCAATATGCTGTAATACTCATTTAAAGCCATTGTGAACCAATTACAATTAAGGTTTCCATTCATTCGTAATGCTCCTTTGACAAAGAAACAAGATCAGGTCATAGAAAAGTATTGTTCAAAATCCTCTGGACTTCTATTTCCGGCCAAAGGTGTTCTCTAATTGACCACACCTCACTTGAGGGTAATCGATTATGAAGATATTATCCCCCAATGACACGTTCACTAGTGATCTGCCAGCCTTAAGGGAACGGGGGATGCATCACCTTCTTGCCAAAGAAATGGAGGAGAGAAAAGACTGTCCCTACAGAAAGCCAGTGGGAAGTGAAGTCATCAGAAGAACGATTCGCTTGGCTGCAACTTCCCCCATGAGGAAAAGCAGTGGAAATTCAGAGGCTCCCTGGAACAATTTAGAAATACCATGAAGTTACTTTGGAAAGACTTCTAATGTGTAAGCTTGATGCCACATGTTCACGTTAGTCTTTTAGCACGGAAAACTGGAATCAATTGTGGCGAGAGCTTTGTGATATCACGTCTGTCTCTTCACAGATCATTATGGGCTGGTGTTGCGAACAGCTTTGTTCCCCTGGGGTCACAAGGTCAAAGGTTGGAATCCACTGTTAATATGTACAGTATGTGTATGCTTGCTGGGAGTCTTAAAATTCTGCAAAATAAAATAAAACAAGTTCAAATTAATAGAATTTGTCTTCACAACTGGTCTGGAAAGCCCTTTTGTGACAGGCTAGAGAATGCAGTTTTTTTTACTGCATTCCTATGAAAATACACCTTACATTTTCATCTTGTGCTAACAGAATAAACAACACATTATACAGTACATGTCTTTAAGGGGCAATCAGCAGTTGCTACATCCATTTTTGGACCTATAAATTAATTATATGTACCAATATATGTTTTTGAAGAATATAAATAATACATGCCTCATGAGCTTAGTTCTGTCATAACCCATCAGCACCCAAATATAAGCTTGTTTTACAACAATGTTCGTAAAAAAGTAAATGTAAACAAACACTATGTAGTCTCAAAGCTCTGTCTATCATTTTGAGAGTGGTTACATTTCTAAAGCCCCATCTCTCATTTTTTTTACCGAAACAGGGGCAGGGACAACATTTGGTTATTATTTCTGCTGCTGATAGCTGCTTTAAATCAAATGAGATGTTTTGATATTGTCTTTGAGAAAATTAGTTAATTTGAATAAATCCTCTACTTTCTCTTATTAAATGTACTATGATGTCTCTCAGCTGTGTGAAGTTAATTGGAAAGATACCAACAATATGGAGCTAGGAAACAGAGCCTTCTAGCATGAACATTCATTTAATGACACAGCTGCAGTCTCAGGTTCAACGGAGTTGTGTGTGTACTGTGATGAGGGAAGACTTTACCCAGGCACTTCAGGAAGGTCTTTCCCACAGAGCATGACACACTTTAGCTGCAGAGTAAGCAGAAACAGCAGAGAGGGAAAGGAACATCATGAAGGGTAGAGAGAGGAACTTTCAGACAAACTTTTGTCCCATTTAACAAGTTAGTTACTTATGTGATTTTGCTGAACCATCTCTGGCAGCAGAATATCACCCATATGTAACTATTTGATATGCATAAAAGTTTAAACAATATCATCAGTAGGCTTAAACGTGAAAATAACCAAGACAGAACAATTACAAACTGGGGGATAAAAGGCATTTTGACAGGACATTAAAGGATATGTAAAACCTTGTGATCCGAAGTTCAATATTTACCCCTAATTGAACGCTGATTATTCAGCTGTGTCTCATAAGAGTCCTTGCTCCAGACAAGTCCCATAAACAGGAACTGCAGCTGGGCTACTTTGGTCTCACATATTTGCTGGATTTCAAGTAAAATACTGTTTTATTTACACTGGAACCTGAAATACAGGACCTCACACACAAGTCAACCATTAAGTTCTTAACTCTTTATGTGGAGACATTCCTTGAACTCAAGATGCTAACATTTTGTGTAACCTTTCAGTGAGCTAATCTTTTGGCGCTTTCAGAACAATGCTGCGCAACAGCCCTGGGCAGCCTCTGCTGTTCTATGGAGGTGTCAGATATGTGTTGGGCATAACTGATGCACTCACGCATTAAATGTCAAGATCTGACATATCACCAACACACAAAAACATGTAATGTAGTAAATGGTAGGATTGGTCACAACTACTCTTTAGTTATGATACACTGTTTTGAATGCCTTTGTTATGATGACACCTTCTGAACACCTTTGTAACCTGTAGTAACTCTAACCTGAAACATTGGCTTGAGGCAAGCAGGATTAATTTAGCGGTTCCTGACATTACCCAGTTGTGTTCACTTCTTTATTCCCAGAAGCATGTCAGTATTAGGAGGGATTTCAAAGGCCTTGTCTACTGGGTGAGGCCTGTTTGCAGAATGGTGTTGGAGGTTAGAACTACATAAACACTACAGGGATGCTTTTATACTGGAACATCAGCACATTTTCACTGAACACAATGTCAGCAAAAGAGAGTTATCTGGGTCAAGGGAAGCAATGTATCACTCGGGCAACACATGATGCAGGTTGGAGAAAACTCGACCTGCTTTTCAAGCTAATACAGTAGCAAACCCCCAGATGGGTAACCGCTATGTTCACTGTAGCATGGTTGAATACCAATGTCCATTATATATATATTATATTGTATCATGTAGATGAGAAGACCTTACAGCTGTATGATACACTAGACACGTTTTATGGTTTGCACTAGCTACAAATTGTATGCCAGATAATGTGATATAACCAAAGATTTTGGTGTCCGTTACAGGGTGTTACAGGAAAGCCCCATACAAACCGCCGCCATAGATTTGTCAACTAACCTGTTCTTCGCGATACTTTCTTTGTTTTCGCTTCATTGAAAAAAGTATCTTATAAATGTCAGTTTCAAGTTGCAGGTGGTAAAACTTTTTTATTTAAACTCAAAGATATTACATCCATATTTTGTACTGTGCAAAGAGGTTGTAGTAGCTGCCGCACATCTAGCATTTCCCAGCATCTTTGCAGGAACAAGTAGTTTGAGTTTGAATTTATTTATTTTATTTTTACCATGGCAGTGCACATTAATCAACGTTTCAGTAAAAGTGCCGGTTTTAGCCAGCAGGCTAATTTTCAACCTCAATTACAATTACAATATAGACAATCATTGAGCAGTGAGCACAGACAGAGCAACATAGGACAAGCAAGACGTAGCATACAGACAGAGCAACATAGAACAAAAAGCAGCAAGACAAAATTAATAAAAGCAACAGTGTTTCCACACCTCACGAGCTACAGACATGGAAAGCAACAATACACAGCTAGGGATTATGTTCACAAATCTGATTGACCTTTATTGTCATGTACTGTCATGTTGTGTCTTGTCTCTGTCCTTTCCCTTCACCCTGTCTCCCTCTGCTGGTCGTTGTTAGGTTACCTTTTCTCCCCCGCTTTCCCCCAGCTGTTCCTTGTCTCCTCTAACTACCTCATCCACCCCTTTCCCACCTGTTCCCTTTTTCCCTCTGATTAGGTCCCTATATCTCTCTCTGTTTTTGGTTGTTGTGTTTCATGCCTGAACCAGACTGTCGTCATGTTTGCTGTAACCTTGTCTTGTCCTGTCGGAATCTGCCGGTCCGTCTGAGCCTACCTATGTTTGGTAATTAAAGAAGCTCTGTTTAAGTTAATTCGCTTTTGGGTCCTCATTCACGCACCGTAACAGAAAGGACAGAGACAAGACACAACATGACAGTACATGACATTTATTCATGTCTTCACGCATTTTGTGAAAGTGTGATATGTGGTGCAGTTACAGTGGGGCAAAAAAGTATCTAGTCAGCCACCAATTGTGTAAGTTCTCCCACTTAAAAATATGAGAGAGGCCTGTAATTGTCATCATAGGTACACTTCAACTATGACAGACAATATGAGAAAAAAATCCAGAAAATCACAATGTAGGATTTTTAATGAATTTATTTGCAAATGATGGTGGAAAATAAGTATTTGGTCAATAACAAAAGTTTATCTCAATACTTTATTATATACCCTTTATTGTCAATGACAGAGGTCAAACGTTTT
Source organism: Oncorhynchus mykiss (assembly GCF_013265735.2). Lineage (NCBI taxonomy): Eukaryota > Metazoa > Chordata > Actinopteri > Salmoniformes > Salmonidae > Oncorhynchus > Oncorhynchus mykiss. The sequence continues at coordinate 26,561,545 of NC_048576.1, forward strand.
CTGTAAGTCTTCACAAGGTTTTCACACACTGTTGCTGGTATTTTGGCCCATTCCTCCATGCAGATCTCCTCTAGAGCAGTGATGTTTTGGGGCTGTTGCTGGGCAACACGGACTTTCAACTGTTTGGGATCATTGTCATGCTGAAAGACCCAGCCACGTTTCATCGTCAATGCCCTTGCTGATGGAAGGAGGTTCTCTCAAAATCTCACGATACATGGCCCCATTCATTCTTTCCTTTACACGGATCAGTCGTCCTGGTCCCTTTGCAGAAAAACAGCCCCAAAGCATGATGTTTCCACCCCCATGCTTCACAGTAGGTATGGTGTTCTTTGGATGCAACTAAGCATCCTTTGTTCTCCAAACACGACGAGTTGAGTTTTTACCAAAAAGTTATATTTTGGTTTCATCTGACCATATGACATTCTCCCAATCTTCTTCTGGATCATCCAAATGCTCTCTAGCAAACTTCTGTCACGGTTTTCTGTATGTGAAAGAGAGTCAGACCAAAATGCATCCATGTTTAATGAAACAAAGTAAACACGAATCAAAAACAATAAACGTAACACGAAAACCGAAACAGCCTTATACTGGTGCAAAGTAACACAGAGACAGGAACAAAGACAATCACCCACAAAACCCAACACCAAACAGGCTACCTAAATATGGTTCCCAATCAGAGACAATAAGGAACACCTCCCTCTGATTGAGAACCATATCAGGCCAAACATAGAACTAGACAAACTAGACATGTAACATAGAATGCCCACTCAGCTCACACCCTGACCAACCAAAACATAGAAACATACAAAGCAAACTATGGTCAGGGTGTGACAACTTCAGACGGGCCTGGACATGTACTAGCTTAAGCAGGGGGACACGTCTGGCACTGCAGGATTTGAGTCACTGGCGGCGTAGTGTGTTACTGATGGTAGGCTTTGTTACTTTGGTCCCAGGTCTCTGCAGGTCATTCACTAGGTTTTTGCTCACCATTCTTGTGATCATTTTGACCCCACGGGGTGAGATCTTTCGTGGAGCCCCAGATCGATGGAGATTGTCAGTGGTCTTGTATGTCTTCCATTTCCTAATAATTGCTCCCACAGTTGATTTCTTCAAACCAAGCTGCTTACCTATTGCAGATTCAGTCTTCCCAGCCTGGTGCAGGTCTACAATTTTGTTTCTGGTGTCCTTTGACAGCTCTTTGGTCTTGGCCATAGTGGAGTTTGGAGTGTGACTGTTTGAGGTTGTGGACAGGTGTCTTTTATACTCATAACAAGTTCAAACATGTGCCATTAATACAGGTAACGAGTGGAGGACAGAGGAGCCTCTTAAAGAAGAAGTTACAGGTCTGTGAGAGACAGAAATCTTGCTTGTTTGTAGGTGACCAAATACTTATTTTCCACCATAATTTGCAAATACATTCATAAAAAATCCTACAATGTGATTTTCTGGATTTTTCTTCTCATTTTGTCAGTCATAGTTTAAGTGTACCTCTGATGAAAATTACAGGCCTCTCTCATCTTTTTAAGTGGGAGAACTTGCACAATTGGTGGCTGACTAAATAATGTTTTGCCTCACTGTATGTGTGTCTGATGGAAGTGTATTCCAGACATGGGAAGCTCTCACAGAGAAAGCGGATTTACTAAGGGTGCTTTTCCTTAAGGGAACTATACAGTCACCTCTCATGGCAGACCTTGTGGATCTGCTGCCATATGTTTGGGTTTTCTGTTTAACAAAAATACTGAGTGGAGGGGGAGCCAGGCCATTTAGGATCTTGAATACAAGACATGCGTCGGTGTATTGCACAAGAGTTTCCCAACTCAGGAGCTCATGCTTTCTGAGGATGTAACAGTAATGATGGCTATTGGGCTTCCTATCAAGCACTTTGAGAGCCTGTTTGTAGACAGACTGAATAGGTTTTAATGTTGTACAGCTAACTGGGCCCAACTAGTCAAGCAGTATGTTACGTGGGGGAGTATTATGGATTTGAAGTACAGTTTTGCTACCTCTGTAGTCAAACAATTTCGTATAAATCGGAAATTATCTAGGTGGAATTTGGTTATTTGAATTACCTTTTTCACATGCTTTTTAAAAGAGAGGTGGAATCAAGTATGATGCCAAGGTACTTCAAATCAGATACCACCTGGAGCTTCTCCCCTGACAACATAGATATCTGGCTCAGTAGCATCTGTTGCCCTCTTTGTGAAGAACATGTAAACAGTTGTTTTCACATTGAGATGCAAACACGAGTCACTGAGCCACTTTGTAACCTGGACCATTACAGCAGTGAGTTCTTGTGCAGCTTGTTGTTTGCTCTTTGCATGCACATATCACTGTATCATCTGCATACATTTGAACTTCAGACCCAGTACAGATAGAAGGCAGATCATTAATGTACAGGCTGAACAGGAGGGGCCCCAGTATTGACCCTTGGGGCACGCCCACATCATAGCTAAGAGTGGGCGACAGCTCATTGCTCACTCTGACACACTGAGTTCCGCCTGCAAGGTATGATTTCATCCATCTCAAGGCATCGGGGGAAAAGTTGAACTTGGACAATTTTGTGATGAGAATCTCATGGTTAACAGTATCAAAAGCCTTCCTTAGGTCCAGAAACACAGCCCCAACAATGCCCCCTTTGTCCATCTTGGACTTCACATTTTCCAGAAGAAAGCAGTTGGCCGTTTCTGTGGAGTGTTTCGCTCTGAAGCCAAACTGCATGGAGTGTATTGTGAAGGGGCTGTTGTTGAGGTGGGTAATCAGTTGTTCTGCTACACACTTTTCAACAACCTGACACCACAGGTAGTATACTAATGGGCCTGTAGTTACTCATGTCAGCAGGGTCGCCCGATTTAAAGATGGCCGTTATTATGGCCGACTTCCATACCCTTGAAAACACCCCCAGACCAATAGATGTGTTGGTGACCTTAGTAATGGTGCCAATGAGTGACTCTTTGTAGTTTTTAAGAAAGGTAGAGTCCAGCCCAAACACATCTTTGGCTTTAGAGTTCTTTAGTGAGCTAATCACCTTGTTCACCTTTGACCTTTGAAACCTCCCTTATGATGAAGACAGGTTGAGCGTCATTCACTAGCACTGAGGGGTTCTGTGTCAGTACCCTGACAGAGTCAATCAAGTAGGAATTGAAGGCTATTGATATTTCGGCTGCATCCTGTGTTAGATTGTTATTCACCATGATTGCTAGTCTTTTTGCAGTGTTACTATGGTCTTTCCCTGTTAACTTTTTTAGATTCTCCCAGATCAATTTAGAATTTCCCTTTGCTTCAACAAGTATGTTAATAAAAAAAAATATTTCATCACCAAATTTCTCAACATGGTAAACCTACATCTGTCATGCTCTAATTTGGATCTTATGGCTATTTTTAGAGCATAATCTCGTTCTTTCATCAGTTTCCAGATTTCTTCATGTAGCCAAGGAAGAGTGCTCTTTTGGCCAGGTTTGGATTTGATTTTCTTTAGGAAACCATTTATTGTAGTCTGGATTGTGGATAGAAAAACCTGACTATCACCTTCCATGTCTGTATAGGACAAGATATCATTCCAGTTAATTCCCTTAATTGCGTTTTCAAAATAGTTTAATTCACTCTTAGGTATTCTTAGTTGATCCGGCTTTCTAACAGTAGAGAGGTTAAACCTGCTCTTATAGACAGCTTTCTGGCTATAAGTGTCAGATTATGTTCAGATAGCCCAGTAACCATATTGAATGATTTAGTCACTCTCTCTGGTTTATTATTGAACACCAAATCAATCTGTGTTTTAGAGCAACAAGTCACCCTGGTTGGTCCTTTAACTAGCTGTGTAAGGCCAAAGGTATTAGTGATCCGTTTGAGGGTTTTCCTACAAGATTTGTCTTCATAATTAATATTAAAATCTCCCATTAAGAGTACCTCTTTCCCAAAATAACATTCCCTAAGCATGTTATTAAACTGATCAAAAAACACACTTTTGGTGGATGGTGGCCTATACATTCCAATAAGGGTAAAAGACATTTGGGGAGACAGTGTAACACTCAGGCCAATACATTCTAGTTCATTATCACATGACCACTCAATTTGTTTACATCGGACATGTTCTTTAATGTAAATCATCACACCCCCTCCTCTTCCTTCAACCCTGTCTCTCCTGAAGACATTGTAGCCAGGCACAATCAAAGCAGCATATGGAGAGGTTTTATGGAGCCGTGTCTCTGAGAGGCAGAGGAAGTCAAGGTTGGAGTCTGTGAGTAGATGTTGAATTTGATCACTTTTTGGAATGACACTACAAATGTTCAAGTGCCCCCCTAGTAGTCCCTTGGGCTTAGCTCGTGGGTCCCAGATGACTCGAGAGTGATTGACACAATGAAAAAAGTTTTATTTTCTGTGTTTTCTGACGGCTGGGTTTAGGCCGTTTTGTTTAGTTTTGATTAGGGGCAGTTCGGTAGAGCAATTAACAATCCCTCCCGCCTGCACTGGATGCGGGGAACTAATTAAAACAGCTTGCGTACCAGAAGCAGAGTCAGGGATCGCATATAGCGACTTGGGTATGTTTGAAGTGTCAAAATCTATCCTGGAGCCGGGTGAGTTGAGAGAAACCGCGGTACTATAGCACTCACCCACTTCCACAGCAGCGACGATCAGTGGACGAGGCCATTCACTGCTTTCCACTGAGTATCGCTGGCTCGGTGATGTTAGGCCCAGGATTGAGTTGCAGGAGGGTAGTGAACAGGTAGTTTAACAGTTTCCGATAAATGTTGGACTTGTGTTTGTTACGCCTAAGCGCCTACGTTTCTAGAACTAGATGACAGAGCGTCATACAGTGCAACCAAAACAAATATCTACACACATGCAAGACGCCTATCTCACTCGATACAAAACATGGATTTAATATCTTTCAGAAATGTCTATGTTTTTTGTAAACCACCTGCACCTGGAAACTAAACATTTTAAGATACTTTTTTTTGTTCTCGATTCAGTGAAAAAAGTGTCACCGAGAACAGATTAGTTGAAAAATATATGGCTGTGTTTTGTATGGGGCTCTCCTGTAACGCCCAGTAATGGAGACAAAAAATATTTGGTTATATCATGTTATCTAGCATATAGTGCTGAGCGATTAAACAAAGTGTCGGTTATTTTTTGGTTTTCAAACAACTAACGGACTGATGTTGGTTAAAAACCTCTCTGGGATATGTGGGACGGTAGCGTCCCACTTGGCCAAAAGCCAGAGAAAATGCAGAGCTCCAAATTCAAATAAATTCCTATAACAATCAAACTTTCATGAAATCACACATGTAAGATACCACATTAAAGCTACACGTGTTGTGAATCCAGCCAACATGTAAGATTTCAAAAAGGCTTTTTGGCGAAAGCAAATGATGCTATTATCTGAGGATAGCACCTCCAAAAGAGAGAGAGCATTTCAACCCTGCATGCGCGACACAAAACGCAGAAATAAAAATTAAAATCATGCCTTACCTTTGACGAGCTTCTTCTGTTGGCACTCCAATAAGTCCCATAAACATCACAAATTGTCCTTTTGTCCGATTAATTTGGTCCATATATATCCAAAATGTCCATTTATTTGGCGCGTTTGATCCAGAAAAACACTGGTTCCAACTTGCGCAAAGTGACTACAAAATATCTCAAAAGTTTACCTGTAAACTTTGCCAAAACATTTCAAACTACTTTTGTAATACAACTTTAGGTATTTTTAAAAGTAAATAATTGATCAAATTGAAGACGGGATGATCTGTGTTCAATACAGGAAGAAAACAAACTGAAGCATGTTTTCTGGTCATGCGCCTCTATCAAACAGTACACATGAAGTGACCCTCGTTCAAGATGGCCGTACTTCTTCATTACACAAAGCAATAACCTCAACCAATTTCTAAAGACTGGGGACATCCAGTGGAAGTGATAGAAACTGAAAGCAAGTCCCTTAGAAATCTGGATTCCCATTGAAAACCCATTGAAAAGAGGGTGACCTCAAAAAAAAAATCTGAATGGTTTGTCCTCTGGGATTCGCCTGCTACATAAGTTCTGTTATACTCACAGACAAGATTCAAACAGTTTTAGAAACTTCAGAGTGTTTTCTATCCAAATATACTAATGATATGCATGTCTTATCTTCTGGGGATGAGTAGCAGGCAGTTGTATTTGGGCATACTTTTCATCCAAAATTCCAAATGCTGCCCTCTATCCTAGAGAAGTTAAATTATTTTAATTCCACTTTGTTTTTTCCTGTGAGTTCAATGCACACAATGTACAGTTTCCCTTGAGATAAATCAGATAAATACATAGTTTAGCGCAGGAAACTAACTACAATGACCATAATTCATTGCGCCTACTCGTCCAGTCTGTTTTTTTTTACTCCTGCTATGTAAAAGATACATAAGAATGCATGATGGAGAGGGATAGAGCATTTGCTTTGCGAGGTATCTCTACCTGAATACATGATCTAAGTGATTGATAGTTGGTATTCAGCAGTCATAAAAATATGCCTTATTTACTTTGAAGTAAAAGTAAAGAATTATTAAAGTAAAGAATGTGAAGAAATTATGATTAGTAAGTGAGACAGTCACCACCATCATGGGACTTTTATTAATTGTTTTTTTTTCTGGTTTATGTTGTTGTCACAGCATTCAACCCACATAATGCATAGTGCATTTCATGAAATTTAGTTTTCATCAAAACCAAAATCGAAAACCGTGATAATTTTTCCAGAATCAAACCGAAACCGAACCGACTTCAAAAAGCACTAATCGCTCAGCACTACTGGCTTACAGTCTGTAGTTATTGATGTCACTTCCTCAATATGAATGTGAGGTCAGTTTCCCCAGTGATCCAATACCTCACAAAAGTCTATAATACTGTTGCACTCTGTCAATGATATGATGATGTTAACAATGATGTTAACTGTGTGCTGCAGGTTTAGTAACTCTACAAGCCTGGAGATGTGGTCTTGAGGCTTACTGGCTGCTGTAAAATACCCCTCTGAATAGATCAATTAGAGAGTGACATCAGATTGTTTCAAGCTCCTCGAATTCTATAGGACTGCTCTGTATGTTTCTGAGATTTGTGAAAATCTACATTTTCTCTACATTTTCTGTTGAACAGAGGTAAATGGTGCTTATCAACCTGAGTTTAGTGTATGACCTTTGCAAAGGCTCTCAGGGATGCTGGAAATCGAGCTACAGAAAGTTGTTATATAACCAAACATGTTTGGTTTCCATTACTGAGTATTACAAGTTTGCCCATACAAAACGTCACCAGAGATGTATCAACTAACCTGGTATTGGTGATGCTGTCTTCGTTCTCGATTTGGCCAAACATGTATCTTCTAAAACGTCCCTGTCCAGTTGCAGGTGGTGCCCCACTTGTTTAGCCCCACTTGTTTACATGTTATTTTGGCATTAATACGTATCACATTTTGCAAACAATGTAAAAAAAACAACAACATTGAGTTAATAAAGCTGTATACAAACATGGTATTTTGTCTTTTCTTGAGTAAGGCAGCTCCAAAGTGCAGGTGTTTCAGCCTAGCTCAGTGCTTTCTGTGGTGGTGGGGCAGCCAGCGGAAAATACGGACTGTAGGGGAAATCATAGATAAAACGTATTGGTGCTCATCGGCCATAAACATTACACAGGTTGGAAATCGCAAATTCAACAATGAGGGGTTTGGAAGGAATCCGTGGCTAACTGCAAGCGTAGCAAAGCAATCACTAGCCTGTTATTGAGTGGAGTGGGTGTGTGGTCCAAGTCTGGGTTTAAGGGTCTCTTTTCCAAGCTTAAAATGATAAACATTCCAACTCAAAAGAAGTGGGAACTCGGAACTGGGAAATCTCAGAAGTCAGTGAGTTCAAGATAACTGGGAACTCGGGGAAAAAATGAGCTCCGACTGGGAAAATACTTTTTACACGCTCATCCAACTCGGAATTCCAAGTCGGGAACTTTGGCCTGAAGATCACTGACGTCATGATTCAACTTTTTTTTTTTCCAGAGTTCCAAGTTATTTTGAAAGCACCATAAATCCAGAGAATGCCTGACTTTGATGACAACATTTTCCCACAAGGACCGCTGCACCACCTCCCTGTTCAAGTGAGCACAGCACAATAAGGTGAGTCCAAAAATGTCTTGTATACTGCTGCATAAATTATGTAATATGCCAGGTAGAAATGTATACTGTAGCTAAGAAAGTAATACTAAGTGTATAATGTGTGGTAAGCTGTAGCCCATGTGCCTCACCCTAATCATTTGGTCTCTTTCCCCCTCATAACTTAGCCTACTGTGTCACGCCCTGACCTTAGAGAGCCGTTTTATTTCTCCATTTGGTGAGGTCAGGGTGTGATGTGGGGTGGGCGTTTTCTGGAGGAGTGGACATGGAAGAGATACTGGAAAGCAAGGGACCCTGGGAGCAGGCTGGAGAATATCGCTGTCCTAAGGAGGAAATGGAAGCAGCAAAAGCGGAACAGCGAAGATACGAGGAGTTGGCAGGACGAAGCATGAATGAGAGGCTGCCCCAAAAACACTTTTTTGGGAGGGGGAACACGGGGAGATTGGCGGAGTCAGGTTATAAACCTGAGCCAACTCCCTGTGCTTACCGTGGGGAGAGTGTGACTAGTCAGGCACCATGTTATGCGGTGATGCTCATTGTGTCTCCGGTGCGTAAGCACAGCCCGGTGCGCTCTGTGCCAGCTTCTCGCATTTGTCGAGCTAGAGTGGGCATTCAGCCAGGACGGATGGTGCTGGCTCAGTGCATCTGGCCTCCAGTGCGTCTCTTCGGTCCAGGATATCCTGCGCTGGCCCTGCACACTGTGTCTCCGGTGCGTCTCCACAGCCCAGTATGTCCTGTGCCAGCGCCCCGCAGTTGCCGGGCTAGGGTGAGCATCCAGCCAGGAAGGGTGGTGCCTGCTCTGCGCTCCAGACCTCCAGTGCGTCTCCACGGCCCAGTATATCCTGTGCCAGCTCCATGTACCCAGCCTCTAGTGATGATCCATGGCACGGAGCCTCCTGTGATGATCCATGGCCCGGAGACTGCAGTGAGGATCCATGGCACGAAGCCTCTAGCGTCGATCCCCAGTCCGGAGCCTCCAGCCTCGGCCTCCAGTCCGGAGCCTCCAGCGACGGTCTCCAGTCCGGAGCCTCCAGCGACGGTCTCCAGTCCGGAGCCTCCAGCGACGGTCTCCAGTCCGGAGCCTCCAGTGACGGTCCCCAATCCGGGGCCTGCAGCGAGGGTCCCCAGTCCGGGGCCTGCAGCGAGGGTCCCCGCACCAGAGGCGCCACCAAAGTGGGGGTAGCCAGAGGCGGAGCGGGGGCTACGCCCCGAACTGGAGCCACCGCCAATGGTAGATGCCCACCCGCACCCTCCCCTATAGGTTCAAGTTTGCGGCTGGGAGTCCGCACCTTTGGGGGGGTGGTACTGTCACGCCCTGGGTGTGATGTGGGGTGGGCATTCTATGTTTTGTATTTCTTTGTGTTTGGCTGAATGTGGTCCCCAATCAGAGACAGCTGTCTATCGTTGTCTCTGATTGGGAATCATACTTAGGTAGCCTTTTTTCCCACGTAGGTTGTGGGATCTTGTTCTTGTATTGTTGCTGTTGAGCCCTACAAGGCTGTACGTTTCGTTGGTTTTCTTTTTCTTGTTTTTCCTTGTTATCATTAAAGAATATGAGTAACCTACCTCACGCTGCATCTTGGTCTCATTCGAACGACGGACGTCACATACTGTTCTGACTTGGTGGTGCACATGTAGCCTATAGCCTGTTTAGAGAAATGTAATCATCAAATATTTGAAGAGCTTTCATTGTATGTTTATATGCCCCCTTTATTTATCCTACCATTCTGACTTGGAGTACATGGAGAATACTATAAGAACGGCTCTTGTTCTGAATTTTTACACTGTACATTTCAATAGTGCTGAACAGATAGTTATATTGACTACGTACGTCCTAGCTCGCTAATTAATATCTGCATCTAAATTACAGATTGCCTCATATCCGCTCATCATCCCCTTATGCCATAGTTTGTACATCTCAAATGTCAGTAGAAACCACATTTGTTTAAGCAAGTCATCCATATCAGCTATGTTTTCTTGAAAGGCAGTACATGAGGCTGAATGAACTGTTTCACTGCCAGACAAGGCTCCGCTGATAGCCATGTGTAGCAGTGGTAAGGGACAGCTTTATGTAGGCCCTAACAATTTTTCGGCACCATTTGTCACTGTTAGTGTGAAATTAATGTATTGTGTTGTGTTGTGTTGTGTAGTGGCTTTGCTGGCATGCATCTAAAAAATTGTTTGTTAGTTTGCCCCACCAAGATTGACATGCTAAAATCGCCACTGGCCAGGTCTAAATTAATTGTTTACGAGGTTACCATGAATTGTTTACGAGGTTACCATGAATTGTTTACAAGGTTTAATGTTTGATTTGTTACATGAAATACAATTTTTATCACCAGTAAGAAACTGCTAGCCATTGGAATCGAGAACGAAGATAGTATGACGAATAACAGGTTAGTTGAAAAATCTCTGGTGATGTTTTTTATGGACAAACCTGTAACATCCAGTAATGGATACCAACAATCTTTGTTTATAACACATTATCTGGTGTACAATCTGTAGCTACTGGAGATCTATCGATGTGTTCCACCAACAGGTGCAACACATCAACTCTAATTAAAAACACAACTAACATTCAGAGATTGCTGGACATATCACATCACAATAAGGATGCAACATCATCCCTCAGGCTCTGACACCTATCATAGAAATACTTGACAGTGGTCCAAATGCTCCCCTGCTTTAAAATGATTTATGCTCCATCTCAATGTTCTGTCAGACCTCACTCAGAATCCTGTGGGGGCAGCAGGCAGGGCTCACAAAACAGCTGCTGTGTTTGCTTGGCCCTGGGCCCACACCACATTAGATAAGAGTCAACATTTCATTATGCAGGGGGCTGTGGCAGCTCAACCCATGTGAACACCTAGATGGGCTAGTGGGAGCCCCAGCATGCCACCTGGTCTCAGAGCAGGCAAGGAGATTGGGTGCATCAATAGCACTCATGACCAGCCAGAAAATAATTGTACATATGCTGCACATAGTGGTTGCGTAATTTTCTTAACAAACACATTCAGTGTATGATTAATCCATCCAGGTATTAATCCTAAACTGAATCAGTGCCCAGTCAACTAGCATTATGTGATAACTGCAAACAAATATGCCATCATCCTATGTGGCTAGCCTTGGTGGACTGTGCCTTGCCAACCTTACCTTTTAGTTCTTTCTGAAATTAAATCAGGGTTCAGTTGTTAGTCTGCATAATAATCCAAAGAAAGTCCAGAAGATAAAAAATAAATATATAAGATAGACCTTAGGTCCTTTAAGACTAAGAGCAATATTCCACAGGGTAGCCTAGTGGTTAGAGCGTTGGACTAGTAACCGGAAGGTTGTGAGTTCAAACCCCCGAGCTGACAAGGTACAAATCTGTCGTTCTGCCCCTGAACAGGCAGTTAACCCACTGTTCCCAGGCCGTCATTGAAAATAAGAATTTGTTCTTAACTGACTTGCCTGGTTAAATAAAGGTAAAATAAATAAAAAAAATAAAATAAAAGGGGAAAGTATTTTGACAATCAATGCAATATCCTTTTAACTAGGGGTTTTCAAACTTGGGTCCACGGTAGTACAGCGGGGGTCCACTAATTAAAATAAAAACAATTGGGGGGGGTATGTGTGTATGTGAAATATAGTTATTATGAATATTGCTAGCAGCAACAGAATACCATCATGGATACCATTTTTATGACTCAGCGTCCAATATGAAGGAAGTTGGAGGTACTGAAGTTTCACGAGCCAATGCAAACTAGGGTTAGCAAATGCTAGCTGTTCCATGTTCATCCGACTCTGGGGAACTAGAAAAATGGCTTTATTGACAAAACCCCTTTAATATGGAGGAAATAACAGCCATTGGCTCTAGTTACATTTAATTTATTTTTTACAGCTCATTTTTGAGATGGTAAAACTCTTTCAGTGTCAACTTAAACGACCAAAACTATATATAAAGCATGCAGAAAAGATATTGAACTATATATATTTTTAAATAATACCATCTTTGAGAACTAATAACCAAATATAGACAGTCACCTAGACAGTCAAGGAGAACCAAAAATTCCCACATGCCCATTGATTTCGTTATAGTGTTTGAGCAGAGGTACAGTGCCTTGCGAAAGTATTCGGCCCCCTTGAACTTTGCGACCTTTTGCCACATTTCGGGCTTCAAACATAAAGATATAAAACTGTATTTTTTTGTGAAGAATCAACAACAAGTGGGACACAATCATGAAGTGGAACAACATTTATTGGATATTTCAAACTTTTTTAACAAATCAAAAACTGAAAAATTGGGCGTGCAAAATTATTCAGCCCCTTTACTTTCAGTGCAGCAAACTCTCTCCAGAAGTTCAGTGAGGATCTCTGAATGATAGAATGTTGACCTAAATGACTAATGATGATAAATACAATCCACCTGTGTATAATAAAGTCTCCGTATAAATGCACCTGCACTGTGATAGTCTCAGAGGTCCGTCAAAAGCGCAGAGAGCATCATGAAGAACAAGGAACACACCAGGCAGGTCCGAGATACTGTTATGAAGAAGTTTAAAGCCGGATTTGGATACAAAAAGATTTCCCAAGCTTTAAACATCCCAAGGAGCACTGTGCAAGCGATAATATTGAAATGGAAGGAGTATCAGACCACTGCAAATCTACCAAGACCTGGCCGTCCCTCTAAACTTTCAGCTCATACAAGGAGAAGACTGATCAGAGATGCAGCCAAGAGGCCCATGATCACTCTGGATGAACTGCAGAGATCTACAGCTGAGGTGGGAGACTCTGTCCATAGGACAACAATTGCACAAATCTGGCCTTTATGGAAGAGTGGCAAGAAGAAAGCCATTTCTTAAAGATATCCATAAAAAGTGTTGTTTAAAGTTTGCCACAAGCCACCTGGGGGACACACCAAACATGTGGAAGAAGATGCTCTGGTCAGATGAAACCAAAATTGAACTTTTTGGCAACAATGCAAAACGTTATGTTTGGCGTAAAAGCAACACAGCTGAACACACCATCCCCACTGTCAAACATGGTGGTGGCAGCATCATGGTTTGGGCCTGCTTTTCTTCAGCAGGGACAGGGAAGATGGTTAAAATTGATGGGAAGATGGATGGAGCCAAATACAGGACCATTCTGGAAGAAAACCTGATGGAGTCTGCAAAAGACCTGAGACTGGGATGGAGATTTGTCTTCCAACAAGACAATGATCCAAAACATAAAGCAAAATCTACAATGGAATGGTTCAAAAATAAACATATCCAGGTGTTAGAATGGCCAAGTCAAAGTCCAGACCTGAATCCAATCGAGAATCTGTGGAAAGAACTGAAAACTGCTGTTCACAAATGCTCTCCATCCAACCTCACTGAGCTCGAGCTGTTTTGTAAGGAGGAATGGGAAAACATTTCAGTCTCTCGATGTGCAAAACTGATAGAGACATACCCCAAGCGACTTACAGCTGTAATCACAGCAAAAGGTGGCGCTACAAAGTATTAACTTAAGGGGGCTGAATAATTTTGCACGCCCAATTTTTCAGTTTTTGATTTGTTAAAAAAGTTTGAAATATCCAATAAATGTCGTTCTACTTCATGATTGTGTCCCACTTGTTGTTGATTCTTCACAAAAAAATACAGTTTTATATCTTTATGTTTGAAGCCTAAAATGTGGCAAAAGGTCGCAAAGTTCAAGGGGGCCGAATACTTTCGCAAGGCACTGTACATAGCATTAGCCATGGATATTAGCTTGAAAACTGATTTTTTTTCTCTCTCAGCTCAATTGATAAATGTGTAGAATTTCTGAAAATGTGCTTTTCAACAGCAAAATGTTCTCTACTTCGCCAAGATACAGTACCTTTCTAGCTAATAGATAATGTTAGAGTTTACACTTCCTCTTCCAATTCACTGCGGGGAGGTCAAAATAATTAAACTGTCTACCAAATCTATAATTTTTTAAATGTTAATTACATCTACTTGCCATTATGATTATCCTGATGATAAGACAAGATGTGACTTCTATAAACAGTTTCCTAATTACCAAACATTTCTGACCACAACATAGGCATTTTTAAAATTTGATTTGCTCAACTCCTGTGTTCTCTCTGGCCTCCTTTTGAAAAAAGGTAATCGAGGAGAGGGAAAATTTACAAAAATGCGCTTGTATGAAACGAGACTCTCCTTCTCCAATTACTTATCATCAGGCAAATTATGTTTACAGGCTGGAATCCCAAAATAAATGTATAAATTTAGTTAGCTATGCAAGACATTTTATAGATAAAAAGGATAAGTAGCATATCATTTTTCAATGTTTGAATGCTTTTCTCCTTAGAGAAAAGAATAGCTGATATGAAGTGTGGCAGATTTCAAGACTTTTCTGCAAAGCACTCAAGTAGGACACACTTGTGCTTCCTCACCAAAAGTAGGCTTTGGAAGAGGGTAGGACCTTCTTCCGTTTGCCTACTAACGAATTTACATACTCCTTGACCACTCAACCACTTATCGGTTTCTGGGTCACGGAGAGAGAGGACGGTGGAGAGAGGACAGAGGATGGACTTTTGTCCAAATGAGAAAACCCCAAAATCAAGAGGACTTCTCTCTTCCTGACACACCCACTTCCTATTTCACTCAAACCAGGAAGTGGCTATAGGTATTGTCATGACGTTGGCCTGGGGGTAGGTTTATGACAGTCAAAAATACCTCTTCCCCACTTTTTCCTCTCTCTACCCTACTGATGTTACATTTGCAAACCCCTTTGGTTAACATAGAGATTCTGGGAACATCAGTAGGTGGGGGGAAATGAACTATATTCTGGTAATCCGACCAGTTGAACATATGCGGTAGTACTTAATGAATATGATGTCAGTTCGGTTGTCATCTGAGACATTCTCATCAATGATAAGATGACATAAACTCTACAGTAGTAAGTCTACACATCAGAGTTATCGGATTCACATGGAATTGTTGTTCAATTGAAATGTTTGAATATGAAATTATTCGTGATGGGATGAAATGTGATTTTAGCTTCTAAAATGTGAGATTTGGGTTTTCATAAGGTTAGGGCTATGCTCAATCAGTGGCCCTCCCCTGTGAAGGGACATGGGCTATAAAACTTTACAAACACGTCCTCCTCTCCCTTCCTATATAAAGCCTTGACGACAATATAACCTCCTGTTCCGAGGATGTGAGGACGACGGTCCGGTGTCAGAATGGTTCAGATAATAACTAGAGAACGAAGCCAACATCAGCGTGAGTATGAACTTTGAACTCTTATTCACTACAGAAGTGATACCTCCTAGCCGTTGAGTTAGCAACAGCAGCTGCAAACGCAGATTAGGAAGGAACAGACAGAGTACCAGCAGAGACATTCTTCAATGGACAAAGATTGGGCAACACGGCCTTCATCTACCACCAACCTACCGAAATGCACCTCAGAGTAAATATTTATTGCATTTTCCTTTTCCAAATGGGCGGTAATTTAGAATGCATAAGATACTGTATTTACGATAGCACAGCTTCGCCCTTTGTTCCTCAGTCTTCCCGCTCTTTCACTCAAACCCAGCCCTTTTCTTTTGTGTAACAAGCTATCATATCTGTTCTGCCCGCTAGGGACGTTTTCCTTTATGACGTAATTTGTAATCAAGTTATAATTGAATTATGTGTGTGTGTAATTCTGTGTGATTAGTTTGGTATTTAGTAAATAAATAATTAAACCCAATTTTGTATTGCTGATTCAACTTGTTAGCCAGGGTTTGTGCAGATAACCAAGAATTTACAACTTTCAGATGAGACTGAATTAATGTGACGATTAATATTGACTGCTATTGATGTAAAATATTACTAGGTCCTTAAGAGTTTATTCGGGAAGATAACAGCTCTATAAATATTATTTTGTGGTGCCCCGACTCTCTAGTTAATTACATTTACATGATTAGCTCAATCAGGTAATATTAATTACAGAGAAATGATTTTATAGAATAGCATGTCATATCACTTAATCCGGCATAGCCAAAGACACGACAGTGTGTTTAGGGAGTGACCTCTTAATTTAAGGTTAGGGTTAGGCATAAGGTTAGCAGAGTAGTTAAGTTTAGGGTTAAGGTTAGCCTTACGTTTCAAATCAAATTTTAAGACAATAAATTTGAGAAATGAGCGGGGCTCTAGCCATAGTTATGACTTTGTGGCTACGGAAGCTAGTGACAACCGAGTGACCATGGTGAAGCCCACAGCCTATTCACAACTCAAGGAGGCAGGTTTCCATTGACCTAGGTTTATAAAAAAAATAATGGCCTTATTGTAGAGCTCCATCATAGGATGCCACCTTTCCAACAAGTCAGTTCATCAGATTTCTTCCCTGCTAGAGCTGCCCCGGTCAACTGTAAGTGCTGTTGTTGGAAAGTGAAAATGTCTAGGAGAAACAACAGCTCAGCCACGTAGTGGTAGGCCACACAAGCTTACAGAACTGGACCACCGAGTGCTGAAGCGCATAGTGAGTAAAAATCATCTTTCCTTGGTTGCAACATTCTCTTGGAAAGCCCTTTGTTATCCTGTTGCGACTCTAGGGGCAGTATTTTCATTTTTGGAAAAAAAACTTTCCCGTTTTAAATGGGATATTTTGTTAGGACAAGATGCTAGAATATGCATATGATTGAAAGTTTTGGATAGAAAACACTCTAACGTTTCCAAAACTGTAAAGATATTGTCTGTGAGTATAACAGAACTGATGTTGCAGGCGAAAGCCTGAGAAAAATTCAATCAGGAAGTGCCCCATATTTTGAAAGCGCTGCATTCCATTGAGTCCCTATTGAGCTGTGAATGTGCTATCAACCAGCTTATGCTTTCTACGGTGTCTACAGCATTGTGACGTTGTTTTACGCATTTACAGTGGGGCAAAAAAGTATTTAGTCAGCCACCAATTGTGCAAGTTCTCCCACTTAAAAAGATGAGAGAGGCCTGTAATTTTCATCATAGGTAAACTTCAACTATGACAGACAAAATGAGAAAAAAATCCTGAAAATCACATACAACATTGTTGTATCTTAGTACTTCATGCAGAGATATAGCATGATACCGGAATTTCACTACACAAAAAGCTAAGATTTTTCTAATAATGTTGTACTGCATCCATTTTGAGATTGCGAATTAAATAGTAACTGTCTGACTGGTCCATAAATTG
The DNA here is from genome assembly GCF_013265735.2 of Oncorhynchus mykiss. Taxonomy (NCBI): domain Eukaryota; kingdom Metazoa; phylum Chordata; class Actinopteri; order Salmoniformes; family Salmonidae; genus Oncorhynchus; species Oncorhynchus mykiss. The sequence continues at coordinate 26,578,805 of NC_048576.1, forward strand.
AGTGTTCCCCGTGAACCTGAAAACCCTGAGCAGATTCATAATATTTACAAACTGTATATAACTAAGTCATTAATCTCGCTTCATGAAACCCCCTCCTGCTGCTGGGACAGTTTATCACATATTGGCTGCCAGCGAGTTAATTTCTTTATTTTATGTTCCACAGGCATCCACCGGCTCAGGACCAAGCTCAGTTGGAGACTGGGCTCAGTGGTTCTACTGTACTTACTCATGGTTAAACAGCACTCTGACCTATTGTCATGCAGCTGCAAGCAAGCATTTGATGTTGGTTGATATAATTTAATGGAACTGTCTTGTTGAACTGTCAGTATGCTTCTGTAAAATAACATGTTAATTATATTGTACTGTATTATATTGCTCGACAATGTAAAAATCTAAATGAGCACCTTCAGTTATAGATTCTGTAGGATCCTGTGCCACTCTCATAAATGTATATACCTAATTTCTTAGGACATGTTTTCCTGCTCATAGCCTACGGTAATTCAGCCTCAGGTAATTCCTACCTGTCACCAATTCAGCATGGTGAAAACACAGCAGTCAGTGGATACGTTTATGGGTATATGTTTTATCTTACTTACCTTTGCATTTTGTCAGGTATGCGTAAATGGCTGTATGAGAGTCAGGTGCAGGAGAGCAGATATTGGGTAGCCAATGGAGCCTTTAATTTAGGCAAACCAAAAGCACACGACAAAATAAACACAAAATAACAATTCAGGTTAACATAGCCCTGCGCAACAGACTAACGTGCGCATAACATGAAACAGAATAAACAATACCACGCAAATACATGGGGGAAACAGAGGGTTAAATACACAACACATAATGAGGGAAATGAGAACCAGGTGTGTGGGAAAACAAGACAAGACGAATGGAAAATGAAAAATGGATCAGCGATGGCTAGAAGACCGGCAAAGTCGACCACCGAGCACCGCCCGAACAAGGAGAGGCATCGCCGATCCATTTATTCGCTGGACAGCTTATCCAAAGAGACTAGCAAGGCCTGTATGGCATGATTATGCATTGAGTGCAAGAAACAAGGAAAGGTAAACAAGAGTCTTAACAATAACACTTTACAACTTCAGCGCTAGGCTGTCACGCAGTGCTAAAAATACAAGTGAGGGTAACTAAAGTATACGATACATCACTCTGGCAAGCATTTAGAATGTATAGTGTTCGGGGGTTGGCATTTCAGAGCCAAGGTAATGTCATAAGTCATCACTTTGCCATTTGCGTCACATGATGGGAAGTGTCCTCTTACCTGTAATCTCCGCAAGGCAAATGATAACAAATTAAGCCCGCATGAAGGCTAATGATACATATTTTACACATGATGAGCAGCTATTTAGGAGCATCTTTGGGCACAACAATCTTCTCATTTAAGCCAGATGAAACGCCACACCACACTCACTGCTAGGGATATGGGCAAAGACAGTCAGTCAGCATATTGTGAGGGTGAAAGCTGCGGAAAACAATGGAAAAGAAATGTCCAGAAGACTGTCCATCTCCAGCAAGGCGTGCATCCTTGTGCTCCACAGGGAGTACTGAGTTAACTTATTTTTGGTTGTGTGATTGACAGGACGGAGCATGTAGTCATTAGCCTCCTGGTTTGAGAGCTCAGTAGCTTGTGGGAGTAGCAGCAGCTTAATTCATGCAGCCTGTGGTGGAGCAGCTGTGACACGCAACACTGCCCTCAGCACCAGAAGAGACACAGGGACGACAGAAGCAAATGGCTGCCTAGATGTGTCCTTCATGCACTGGGAAGATTTCAGATGTTTCCTGCTACTATACAGATGAGGGACAACTTCCTATGGTTGACATTACACCTCATTCTGGAAGTAGACCTTATTAGACATAAAATACAAAATGATTGAATGATGGTTGAATCCATAATCCAAACATAATGTAATTGTTATAGGCTAATTCATTTTAAATATGTTGAGCAATGACAGCAACAACACATATAAATATACCATGGTATCTGTTACTGATGTCAAAGATCATCCAATATAATATATTAGCCCTGGAGCTCTGTGTACTCTGGACTGGGCTTTGTCCCTGTCACTAGATCAATCCCCCTGGACTGATGGCTCGTCTGACAGAGCATGACAGGCAGGAGCCCTGGATCAGGGTCAGGATTAAAGCAGAGGCATTGCTCAAATGTTAAGCTTCACCTCATTAGAGGTGTCTGTGTCTGAAACACCAAAGTACTTCAGATAAATAACCTGTAAGGCTATGTATATACTGTGTGTATCTGTGTATTCAAAGCCTACAGTTGATAAGATATTAAAAGTTTTCACAAGTGTAGTCGAGTTGGTATCAACTCACATTCAATGATCAACTCACAAGCAAGTGAATATTTTGTACTCCACCACCCAAAGGACATCCAGCTAACTTTACACAACTGTGGGAAGCATTGGAGTCCACATGGGCCAGCATCCCTGTGGAATGCTTTCGACACCTTGTAGAGTCCATGCCCCGACGAATTGAGGCTGTTCGGTGGGCAAAGGAGGGGGGTGCAACTCAATATTGGAAAGGTGTCCATAATGTTTTGTACGCTCAGTGTACACTGCTATGCCCATTAATACCCTACAACCCTTCTGAACAACTAGAGCTGAAATAATGACTCCCATAGAAACCTTTAGAAATCAATATGCTGTCTGCTGGAGCTGTGACCTATTTGCCCCTCCCCCCTCTTACTCAGCCCAGTTATGTCACTGCAACAGCACACAGATTATTCCACTGCACGTGTGCCTTAAAGCTGTGAAATTAGTGCCTCCAAATATTCCACAGCTTGTAAATACAACAAACACTGACAAAGGCAAAAAACTAGGTCTATTTCGAAAAAAGTCTACACTGACTAGTAGCCTAATACAAATCACTGCTTCACAGTTTTTCACCTATAACACACTGTGACCATGCTACAAGGTTACCAACCATATGGAATATGGAAAACCATGGAACTGCAAAGTAATTCATTTGTGTCAACTTCTGCCGAAGTTGGTCCCTCTCCTTGTTCGGGCGACGTTCGGCGGTCGACGTCACCGGCTTTCTAGTCACCACCGATCCATGTTTCATTTTCATTTTGTTTTGTCTTATTCATTCACACCTGGTTTCCATTCTATTAATTAATGTTCCTTAGTTGACCCTCTAGCTTCCCTCTCTGTTTTGTGCGTTATTGTTTGTCATGTGGGTTCGTTCTTTTGTGCTCTGGAATATTGTGTTTTTTCCTTGTTGGAACATTACTTATATTTTGAGTAAATTCGGATTACTACTCATATCTGTGTCCTGCGCCTGACTCCGCATTTTTCCATTCACCAACAACCTCACAATTTGAAAAAAATAACAACACAATCTTCATACTTACTATAAAGTCTGCCTGAATGGCTGTAAGTTGTGTATAGTTAGTTAATGGGCTTATCTATGACAGTAACCATGTTCACGAACCCCACTGTTGTTCTGCTGCTCTCAGCCTCCCGAAGGACATACAACCTTACAGCCACTCCAGTCTGTTGAAACAGTCCCCTTAGATAATAGATTTCACTGTGGCATTACATTAGCTAGTGTGGGGTTCTTTCGTCCCTGATTTACTGGCAGGAATTGAAGCAGCTGTGTGCTATATAACATCCTGTGTGAAACACAGGGCCACCTAGAGTTCTGAATTAACCGTCTATAACTTGGGTGGAATTCTACATGGTCAATGATCTTCGTATGAAAAGGAAAGAAGGAAATGGCGAGTACACATGAGGCACACACACACACACACACACACACACACACACACAGTAATTGCCATACACTTGTTACATGCACAGGATAACCAACAATTGACAGAATATATATGTCCAAAATGTTGCTTTTATTCACTCAAAACAAAGCGCTGTCTGGAGAACTGAAAGGCTTCATGCTGTCTGTTTGTGAGAGTGGCATGGTCTGAAAATCACAGTGAGGCTCCATTAGGGATGTTAAATCTGCCCTGCAGCTATGGCATGCTTCTTTTGTGCCCCCTCCAACCATGACCCTGATCTATTCAAAATAAGCAAAGCAAACAAGATAACCCAAAAAACAACTCATTGCTGCAGGGGTTTATGAATGCCTGCAAACTGGAGCTCCTAATGGTTTCTGTGTGCTTGGGAGCGAGGCATGAAAATCAATTTCATCTGACAAGGCATTGTCTGACTGGCCATGGGTACTTTATTGGCTCAACACATTGGCAATGTTTACAAAGAGTGGACTGGACTATTACTTCAGTTGGTTATCATTACACACAAACTAAAGAGTGTACATGCATTTAACCTGCCAACTCTACAAACATAAGATGTACGTCTTCTTGAAAAGGCTGTTGAATAAGTGCGATTTAAATGATTCTACCTTTGGAGGACAGTGAAGCAGGGGCACTCTCTCTTAAGAAATGAGATCAAAGACACTGCCCAGGTCATAAACAGATGGACGTGTATTTAATGTTCCCACTTGATTAATTTGTGGATGTATAACATTTGCTTGGGGATTTTAGACCCAAATATTTATGTGTATTGTTTTTTGGAATGCTTTCAACACTTCCTAAGGGCACACTGACTTTTTGAACCTCAAAGGACATGAAACATATGGCAATCAACAGTTGCATGCAGTACGGTCCATGTTTGTCCTAACAAAAGTAAGGTAATTGAATTGGTTTAATAGTATCTACTTATGGTATTTTCATTACATTAATGTTTTCATTTTCTGCTGGTGGATACTAACTGTACAATAGGGTTGTGCAATTAGAGAATCCAAGCCTACAGAATGACAAATGACTCATAAAAGGCGACCAATTTAAGACATATTTTCACTCCTGGATTACATTGTGAGCTCCAGCAGACCCATTTGTCTTTCTGACATTACTAAAACAAACAGTGCTTATAACAATCAATAGCATAACTAGGCCAAAGGCTTTGCTGTTCAATCTATTTCATGCAAAACATAAAGGTCAGTAGTATAACGTTATGCTCATTTATGATAGCTAAATTAACCATAGCTCCATTGATCCACGGGACAAATTCAGTCAGACCACAGCTAAATTCTATTCTTGAATTAACTTAAACTTCATTTGTCCCTTGATTATAGTCATGTATCATATTTTTCCACACAGTCATAAATTAATCAGTATGTATAATGTATTTGGACCATATTGCTCAGATACATGACAGCTACATTAACTGGCTCAATACACACTATTTGCTATGGGGCAACAGAGTATGTAGAGAGGTAAAATAACATATTTATATTATCAAGGCAGCGCTATCAAAACCACATTTGGGTTACATTACATTAAAGTTAATGTTTGAAATTGGGGTTGGTAAGTGGTAGGATGTGGTAGGATGTTGTAGTAGCAGTGGTAGGATGTTGTTGTAGTAGAAGTGGTAGGATGTTGTTGTAATAGAAGTGGTAGGATGTTGTAGTAGCAGTGGTAGGATGTTGTTGTAATAGAAGTGGTAGGATTCTGTAGTAGAAGTGGTAGAATGTTATAGTAGAAGTGGTATGATGTTGTAGTAGAGGTGTTAGGATGTTGTAATAGAAGTGGTAGGATGTTGTAGTAGAAGTGGTAGGATGTTGTAGTAGAAGTGGTAGAATGTTGTAGTAGAAGTGGTAGGATGTGATAGTAGAAGTGGTAGGATGTTGTTGTAATATAAGTAGTAGGATGTTGTAGTAGAAGTGGTAGGATGTTATAGTAGAAGTGGTATGATGTTGTAGTAGAGGTGTTAGGATGTTGTAGTAGAAGTGGTAGAATGTTATAGTAGAAGTGGTTGAATGTTGTTGTAATAGAAGTGGTAGAATGTTGTAGTAGAAGTGGTAGGATGTTATAGTACAAGTGGTAGGATGTTGTTGTAATAGAAGTAGTAGGATGTTGTAGTATAAGTGGTAGGATGTTGTAGTAGAAGTGGTAGGATGTTATAGTAGAAGTGGTAGGATGTTGCTGTAATAGAAGTGGTAGAATGTTGTAGTAGAAGTGGTAGGATGTTATAGTAGACGTGGTATGATGTTGTAGTAGAAATGCCAGAGCTACTGCCAAAAAAAGTACACAAAAGCATCAGAGATTCTCTTTAACACATCATCATCATACACCATGCTACCTACCTGACAAGCATAAAGCTTTCTTCTCCTCTTGTTTTTAACATGTCATCTGCAGACGAAGCTAAACACAGCAGCCTATTGATCTGGAGAGCTCTTGGAATCTCTGTTCCCCATCAAAGCAGCAAACAGGCCAGTAGTAATGGGCCCAGAGGGATGGCTCCATTAGTGTCCTACAAAACGTTCAAGGACCACAGAGGAGGAAGGACACTACATGATGCAATTACTGCAAGGCTAAATGCTTTAGTTTTTTATTGTTGTTGCTAAGACTAGTAATGAGTAAAACATTTAGAGTCCTTATTCTATTGGTTGTAAGAAATTGTTTTCTTTACCTCGAATGAACAGTCTAAATGAATTATGATGGAAGAGTTACCTGCAGCTGCAGTGTCTCAGTTTGAAGGTCAGTCACATATTAAGAGGAAAGGTCGTTCATAAACCTGACAAAATCCTACTAGGGCCTATACCATTTGTAAATATGAACAAATGTTACAGACAAAGCTTTTTCAGGGAGAGTGAATGGCACCAGCATTAACAAATTTCTTCACTAGGTAAATTATGCTTCTGCTTTGAATTTCAAGATTACATTCTAGTACTGAACTTGTGCGTAAACCTGACAGTCCCAATTGGCTTGTTGAAAACATACTACACTGTGCTTTTAATGTTATCAATAATTCAGTGTGTGCCAGATGGATACAATTTCAGTTTTAAAAGATGCATGAAAGCATTAGCAGCTTACTAAACTGTTAATGAAATGTGCAGTCAAAGTCAGTGTTTAAAAGCTACATTAAAGACAGCCCATGACTGAGTCAGCCTTATAGAATGCCATCAACACTTTGAAGCCCAAATCAGAACAACTCAGAGTCCATAATAACTTTGGATATCAGAATAATTATGATTTCCAATCAATAATTAAATATAAATTCCTAGACTGCACAAAATTGTACTTTTGTCCAATTCCCTTAAAAGTATGGGCTTTGTTGAGCTTTCTTACTTTCATTGATAGGGATAAAGCACAGACAGGTTTTGACACAGACCATGATAAATTTAATGTTGACTGAGTTGGAAATTCTATGAAATGAAATGCTATGTTTTAGTTTCCGATTTAAAATAAACATTTAGATATCAGTGATGACTATGTTTTTCCCTCTGCACTGCTGTTAGTTAGTTTTTGACACATTATAATGCACATCAAATTTGACATTGCTATTTGCTGCACATTGTGATTTCTAACTATACAGTGCCTTCAGACTTATTTCACATTTTGTTGTGTTACAGACAGCATTCAAAAAGCATGAAATATGATTTTTTTTCTCACCCATCTACACACAATACCCCATAATGACAACATTAAAAAAGGTTTTTAGAATAAAAAAATATATAAATTATTTTATTGAAAATGAAATAGAGAATTATAGCATTTACATAAGTATTCACACTCATGAGTCAATACTTTTTAGAATAATCTTTGGCAGCGATTACAACTGTGAGTCTTTCTGGGTAAGTATCTGAGCTCAGGAACATTCACTGTCTTTTTGGTAAGCAACGCCAGTGTAGATTTGGCCTTGTGTTTTAGGTTATTGTCCTGCTGAAGGGGAATTCATATTCCAGTGTCTGGTGGAAAGCAGAATGAATCAGGTTGTCCTTAAGGAGTTTGCATGTGCTTAGCTCCATTCCGTTTATTTTTTATCCTGAAAAACTCCCCAGTCCTTAACAATGACAAGCATACCCATAACATGATGCAGCCACCACTTTGCTTGAAAATATGGAGAGTGGTACTCAGTAATGTGTTGTATTGGATTTGCTCCTAGCATAACACTTTGTATATGTGATAGAATTAAAAAAGTGCCTTAAAAAATAATGAAATAGTACAGAATCATGTTTATCAGTAATTAAAATGCTATTAATTTACAGTTGAAGTTGGGTAGCCTTCCACAAGCTTCCCACAATAAGTTGGGTGAATTTTGGCCCATTCCTTCTGACAGAGCTGGTGTAACTGAGTCAGGTTTGTAGGCCTCCTTGTTCGCACACGCTTTTTCAGTTCTGCCCTCAAATTTTCTATGGGATTGAGGTCAGGGCTTTGTGATGGCCTCACCAATACCATGACTTTGTTGTCCTTAAGCCATTTTGCCACAACTTTGGAAATATGCTTGGGTTCATTGTCCATTTGGAAGACCCATTTGCGACCAAGCTTTGAGATGTTGCCAGAGATGTTGCTTCAATGTATCCACATAATTTTCCTGCCTCATGATGCCATCTATTTTGTGAAGTGCACCAGTCCCTCCTGCAGCAAAGCACCCCCACAACATGATGCTGGCATGGTGTAATTCGGCTTGCAAGCGTCCCCCTTTTTCCTCCCAACATAACGATTGTCATTATGCCCAAACAGTTATATTTTTGTTTCATCAGACCAGAGGACATTTCTCCAAAAAGTACGATCTTTGTCCCCATGTGCAGTTGTAAATCATAGTGTTTTTTTTGGTGGTTTTGGAGCAGTTGCTTCTTCTTTGCTGAGTGGCCTTTCAGGTTGTCGATATAGGACTCATTTTACTGTGGATATGGATACTTTTGTACATGTTTCCTCCAGCATCTTCACAAGGTCATTTGCTGTTGTTCTGGGATTGATTTGCACTTTTCGCACCAAAGTCCGTTCATCTCTAGGAGACAGAATGCGTCTCCTTCCTGAGCGATATGACGGCTGCGTGGTCCCATGGTGGTTATACTTGCGTACTATTGTGTGTACAGACGAATGTGGTACCTACAGGCATTTGGAAATTGCTCCCAAGAATGAACCAGACTTGTGGTGGTCTACAATTTTCCAATGATGTCAAGCAAAGAGGCACTGAGTTTGAAGGTAGGTCTTTAAATACATCCACAGGTACACCTCAAATGATGTCAATTAACCTTCTAAAACCATTACATAATTTTCTGGAATTTTCCAAGCTGTTTAAAAGGCACAGTCAACTTAGTTTACTTAAACTTCTGACCCACTGGAATTGTGATAAGTGAAATAATCTGTATGTAAACAATTGTTGGAAAAATTACTTGCGTCATGCACAAAGTAGATATCCTAACCAGCTTGCCAAAACTATATTTTGTTAACAAGACATTTGTGGAGTGGTTGAAAAACGAGTGTATGCAAACTTCCGACTTCAACTGTATCTAAAACAATATAAATGTGGTAAGAGTGTCCAAAGCTGTCATCAAGGCAAGGGGTGTATACTTTGAAGAATCTAACATTCTGAGTAGGTGTTCTAAAACTTTTGACCGGTAGTGTATACTGCTGTATACACACACACACACATACATATACATATATATATATATATATATATATATATATATATACAGTGCCTTGCGAAAGTATTCGGCCGCCTTGAACTTTGCGACCTTTTGCCACATTTCAGGCTTCAAACATACAGGCTTGCTGCACTGAAAGTAAAGGGGCTGAATAATTTTGCACGCCCAATTTTTCAGTTTTTGATTTGTTAAAAAAGTTTGAAATATCCAATAAATGCCGTTCCACTTCATGATTGTGTCCCACTTGTTGTTGATTCTTCACAAAAAAATACAGTTTTATATCTTTATGTTTGAAGCCTGAAATGTGGCAAAAGGTCGCAAAGTTCAAGGGGGCCGAATACTTTCGCAAGGCACTGTATCAGCTGACCAGGCCTCCACAATTATCCAACCTCAGGATAATTGAAGAAGTGAAGGAAAAACAGCCAACAAGTGCTCAGCATATGTGGGAACTCCTTCAAGAATGTTGGAAAAGCATTCCTCGTGAAGCTGGATGCCAAGAGTGTACAAAGCTGTCATCAAGTCAAAGGGTGACTACTTTGAAGAATCTAAATATATTTAGATTTAACACTTTTTTAGTTATTACATGATTCAATTTGTGTTATTTCATTGTTTTGATGTCTTCACTGTTATTCTACAATACAATACAATTCTACAATTCTACAAAAATGAAGACAAACCCTGAGTAGTGGTGTCCAAACTTTTGACTGGTACCGTATATACTAGCCGGTGTCAGAGGAAGGCCCAAAAAAATGTCAAAGACTCCAGTCACCCAAGTCATAGGCTGTTCTCTTTGCTACCGTACAGCAAGCATTACCAAGCGTTACCAATGCCAAGTCTAGGTCCAAACGGCTCCTTAAAACTTGTTATGGATGCAATCCCAATACCGGGATCGATATGACAACTCGCCAGTGAAAATAGAGGGCGCCAAATTCAAACCACAGAAATCTCATAATTACAATTCCTAAAACATACATGTGTTTTACATAATTTTAAAGGTTATCTTGTTGTTAATCCCACCAAAGTGTCCGATTTCAAATAGGCTTTTCAGCAAAAGCAATACAAACGATTATGTTAGGTCTCCACCAGACCACAAAAAGCACAGCCATTTTCCAGCAAAATATAGCATTCACAAAAAGCAGAAATAAAGATAAAATTAATCACCAACCTTGAGTTATCTTCATCAGATGACACTCATAGGACTTCATGTTACACAATACATGCATGTTTTGTTTGATAAAGTTCATATTTATATCAAAAAATCTGAGTTTACATTGGCAGCCATTTTTCCAATCGCTTCTAATGAGAAACCAATTGCCTCGACGGATATATTATCGAATATACATGTTAAAACCACCTTGAGGATGGGTCCTAAACAATGTTTGCCGTGTTTCTGTCGATATTATGGAGTTAATTTTTAAAAAAGTTTGGCGTTGTATAGGTAGCATTTTCCGGTCGATTTCTCAGCCAAGCATGATGAACAAACGGGAGCGATTTCGCCTATTAAAAAATATTTTTGGAAAAAAGGAACATTTGCTATCTAACTGGGAGTCTCCTGAGTGAAAGCATCTGAAGTTCTTCAAAGGTAAATGATTTAATTTGGTTGCTTTTCTTATTTTCGTGAAAATGTTGCCTGCTGCTAGCATAGCATTATGCCATGATAAACTTACACAAATGCTTGTCTAGCGTTGGCTGTAACACATATTTTGAAAATCTGAGATGACAGTCTTGTTAACAAAAGGCTAAGCTTGTGTTTGAATATATTTATTTCATTTCATTTGCAATTTTCATGAATAGGAAAAGTTTCTAGGGGTATTTATGTCCGCTTTGTTATGCTAATTAGTTTGAGGCTATGATTACGATCCCGGATCCGGGATTGCTTGTCGCAAGAGGATAACAGAACTTATATAGAAGGCAAAACCCAGAGGACTAACCGTTAAGAATTTGTTTTTTTTTAGGTCTCTGTCTGTTCAGTGTGTTGTCATTGGGAAACAATATTTCTTAGGCACTTGTTTTCAGTTCCCACCGCTTCCACTGGGTGTCACCAGTCTTTGGAATTTGGTTGAGGTTATTCCTTTGTGCAATGAAGAAGTACGGCCATCTAGGAAATGGGTAACACTGTTGAGAGTTGCGCAAGACTTGAAAAGTAGCGTTAGTTTCCTCTCGTCCTCTATTGAAAACTGATAGACCCGTCTTCAATTTGATCGATTATTAACGTTTAAAAATACCTAAAGTTCTATTACAAAAGTAGTTTGAAATGTGTTGGCAAAGTTTACAGGCAAATTTTGAGATATTTTGTAGTGACGTTGCGCAATTTGGAAGATGTTTTTTTCTGGATCAAACACGCCAAATAAATGGACATTTTGGATATATATGGACGGAATTAATCGAACAAAAGGACCATTGTGATGTTTATGGGACATATTGAAGTGCCAACAAAAGAAGCTTGTCAAAGGTAAGGTATGTTTTATATTTTATTTCTGTGTTTTGTGTTGCGCCTGCAGGTTAGAAATATGCTACTATCTTTGTTTACTGTTGTGCTATCATCATATAATAGCTTCTTATGCTTTTGCCGGAAAGCCTTTTTAAAATCTGACATGTTGGCTGGATTCACAACGAGTGTAGCTTTAATTTAGTATCTTACATGTGTGATTTAATGTAAGTTTGATTTTTATATAATTTTATTTGAATTTGCCGCCCTGCATTTTCCCTGGCTTTTGGCCAAGTGTGACGCAAGCGTCCCCTATACCATAAGAAGTTAACCTCTCTAGGCTAGATGGGACGCTACCGTCCCACCTGACCTTCATCCAGTGAAATTGCGGGGCTCCAAATTCAAACTACAGAATTGTAAATATTTAACATTCTTGAAAATACACATGCAATATGTCAAAATAAAGCTTAACTTATTTTTAATCCAGCCACGTTGTCAGATTTCAAAAAGGCTTTACAGCTAAAGCAAACCATGCAATTGTCTGAGGACAGCACCCCATCAAACAAACACACATACAGTGCCTTGCGAAAGTATTCGGCCCCCTTGAACTTTGCGACCTTTTGCCACATTTCAGGCTTCAAACATAAAGATATAAAACTGTATTTTTTGTGTGAAGAATAAACAACAAGTGGGACACAATCTTGAAGTGGAACGACATTTATTGGATATTTCAAACTTTTTTAACAAATCAAAAACTGAAAAATTGGGCGTGCAAAATTATTCAGCCCCCTTAAGTTAATACTTTGTAGCGCCACCTTTTGCTGCGATTACAGCTGTAAGTCGCTTGGGGTATGTCTCTATCAGTTTTGCACATCGAGAGACTGACATTTTTTCCCATTCCTCCTTGCAAAACAGCTCGAGCTCAGTGAGGTTGGATGGAGAGCATTTGTGAACAGCAGTTTTCAGTTCTTTCCACAGATTCTCGATTGGATTCAGGTCTGGACTTTGACTTGGCCATTCTAACACCTGGATATGTTTATTTTTGAACCATTCCATTGTAGATTTTGCTTTATGTTTTGGATCATTGTCTTGTTGGAAGACAAATCTCCGTCCCAGTCTCAGGTCTTTTGCAGACTCCATCAGGTTTTCTTCCAGAATGGTCCTGTATTTGGCTCCATCCATCTTCCCATCAATTTTAACCATCTTCCCTGTCCCTGCTGAAGAAAAGCAGGCCCAAACCATGATGCTGCCACCACCATGTTTGACAGTGGGGATGGTGTGTTCAGCTGTGTTGCTTTTACGCCAAACATAACGTTTTGCATTGTTGCCAAAAAGTCAAATTTTGGTTTCATCTGACCAGAGCACCTTCTTCCACATGTTTGGTGTGTTTCCCAGGTGGCTTGTGGCAAACTTTAAACTACACTTTTTATGGATATCTTTAAGAAATGGCTTTCTTCTTGCCACTCTTCCATAAAGGCCAGATTTGTGCAATATACGACTGATTGTTGTCCTATGGACAGAGTCTCCCACCTCAGCTGTAGATCTCTGCAGTTCATCCAGAGTGATCATGGGCCTCTTGGCTGCATCTCTGACCAGTCTTCTCCTTGTATGAGCTGAAAGTTTAGAGGGACGGCCAGGTCTTGGTAGATTTGCAGTGATCTGATACTCCTTCCATTTCAATATTATCACTTGCACAGTGCTCCTTGGGATGTTTAAAGCTTGGGAAATCTTTTTGTATCCAAATCCGGCTTTAAACTTCTTCACAACAGTATCTCGGACCTGCCTGGTGTGTTCCTTGTTCTTCATGATGCTCTCTGCGCTTTTAACGGACCTCTGAGACTATCACAGTGCAGGTGCATTTATACGGAGACTTGATTACACACAGGTGGATTGTATTTATCATCATTAGTCATTTAGGTCAACATTGGATCATTCAGAGATCCTCACTGAACTTCTGGAGAGAGTTTGCTGCACTGAAAGTAAAGGGGCTGAATAATTTTGCACGCCCAATTTTTCAGTTTTTGATTTGTTAAAAAAGTTTTAAATATCCAATAAATGTCGTTTCAATTCATGATTGTGTCCCACTTGTTGTTGATTCTTCACAAAAAAATACAGTTTTATATCTTTATGTTTGAAGCCTGAAATGTGGCAAAAGGTCGCAAAGTTCAAGGGGGCCGAATACTTTCGCAAGGCACTGTATTTCATCCCGCCAGGCGCAACACAGAACTCAGAAATAACTATATAATTCATACCTTACCTTTGAAGAGCTTCTTCTGTTGGCACTCCAATATGTCCCGTAAACATCACAAATGGTATTTTTGTTAGATTAATTCCGTCGTTATATCTCCAAAATGTCAATTTATTTGGCCCGTTTGATCCAGAAAAATACCGGTTCCAACACGCGCAACAGGACTTCAAAATATCTAATTAGTTACCTGTAATCTTTGTCCAAACATTTCAAGCAACTTTCCTAATACAACTTCAGGTCTTTTTTTACGTAAATAATCGATAAAATTTAAGACGGGATAAACTGCTTTCAATAGCGGATAAAAACAAAGTGGAGCGAGCTTTCAGGTCAGTACACTAGATTCGGCCCTCGTTCTGAACAGCCCAACTTCTTCATTTCTCAAAGGAAAAACATCAACCAATTTCTAAAGACTGTTGACATCCAGTGGAAGCGATAGGAACTGCAAGCAAGTGCCTTAGAAAGCTAGATCCACATAGAAAGCCCATTGAAAAGAGAATGCCTCAAAAATAAATTCCTGGATGGTTTGTCCTCGGGGTTTCGCCTGCCAAATACGTTATGTTATACTCACAGACACCATTCAAACAGTTTTAGAAATTTCAGAGTGTTTTCTATCCAAATCTACAAAATAATATGCATAGCCACAGAAAAGACAGCAATCTTCCCTCTACCCATGATTGGCTGAGATAATGCTTGGACTGGACATACTGAGAGATATATTCGGATTGGTCTGCCATAAAGCACGCTTCTGTCTATTTGAGCTGGTCAGTATGTTTAGGTAATCCTGTCTAACTCTGCTTTAACTTCTTATGGCTGGGGGGCAGTATTGAGTAGCTTGGATGAATAAGTTGCCCAAAGGTAACGACCTGCTCCTCAGTCTCAGTTGCTAATATATGCATATTATTAGTAGTATTGGATAGAAAACACTCTAAAGTTTCCAAAACTGTCAAAATATTGTCTGGGTATAACAGAACTGATATTGCAGGCGAAACCCTGAAGAAAATCAAACCAGGAAGTGGCTTCTATTTTGAAAACTCCATGTTCCATAGCCCGCCTTTGCTCCATTTAAAGGGATATCAACCAGATTCCTTTTCCTATCGCTTCCTCAAGGTGTCAACAGTCTTTAGACATAGTTTCAGGCTTTTATTTTGAAAAATGAGCGAGAAAGATAATATTGTGTCATTGTATGGCCGGGTGCCAGCAGCGTTTTGTATGCGCAAGAGAGTTTGGGCAGCCATTGCCTTTCCCTCTCTGACTGAAAAAGACAGTTGCGGTTGATATATTATCGATTATATATTTTAAAAACAACCTGTGGCTTTATTATAAAAAACCTTTGACATGTTTCTGTGGACATTACGGATACTACTTGGAATTTGTCTGCGATGTCGTGACCGCTCTTTCCTGTGGATTTCTGAACATAACGCACCAAACAAACGGAGGTATTTTGGATATAAAAATAATCTTTATGGAACAAAAGGAACATTTATTGTGTAACTGGGAGTCTCGTGAGTGAAAACATCCGAAGATCATCAAAGGTAAACTATTAATTTGATTGCTTTTCTGATTTTCGTGACCAAGCTACTTGATGCTAGGTGTTCATAATGTTTTGTTGAGCGATCAATAAACTTACAAACGCTTGGATTGCTTTCGCTGTAAAGCATATTTTCAAAATCGGACACGACAGGTGGATTAACAAAAGGCTAAGCTGTGTTTTGCTATATTCATTTCATGAATATAAATATATATATATTTTTAGTAATATTATTTGAATGTGGCGCTATGCAATTCAGCGGTTGTTGATGAAAATTATCCCGTTAATGGGATTGCAGCCATAAGAGTTTTTTTTATTAAATGGATCACGTAGTAAAACTGCATAAGTGTTGCTCTCCACTTTCTGGAGGGACGAATTTTGAAATCAGTGGAATTAGAGTATGATAGCTAAGGAGATGGAGAAAACACCTGTCTTCAGATTACATCTTCAAACTAAGGGCAACCCTGGCATCGGTGACAGGGAGACGTGTCCATCCATGATGTATATGGGTAAGATAGTCTAGCAAGCTACAATTTCAGATATTACATGTTTCTAATTTTAACAGAAAGTTGTTTCATTTCTAGTTAAAGTGTACTGTTAACTGTCTGGCTCACTGGCTAATGTCACGTTACATGTATGATCTTATTATTCATATCTCAGAGTCATTTGCTCTGCTAGATATAGCCTAATGTTAGCTAGCTAAACTTGAACCTGGTTTGTTAGCTACCTGCAGATTCATGCAGGATTGTACATGAGTTCGGAATATGGTTCATTGTTAACTTTTTATGGCTGCAGGGGCAGTATTGAGCAGCTTTATTATTAGTAGTATTGGATAGAAAACACTCTGAATTTTCTAAAACTGTTTGAATTATGTCTGTGAGTATAACATAACTCATGTTGCAGGCAAAAACCTGAGAAATTCCACTTCCTGTTTGTATTTTTTCTGTGGGTGGCAAATTTTCAACCAAGCTCTCATTGAAATTACAGCGAGATATGGATGAGTTTTCACTTCCTACGCCTTCACCTAGATGTCAGCAGTCAATAGAACTTTGTCTGATGACTAATGTGAAGGGGGGTCGAATGACACAGGAAATAGTCACCACTGCCACGAGTTGACCATGCATTCACTATGCGCGTTCACAGGGGAAGCACCTGCGTTCCACCGCTCATTTGAAGTCATTCTAATTCTCCAGTTTGAACGTTATTCAAAATATATGTAAACAATATTCTAAAGATTGAACATTGTTTTACATTTTGGACATTTCGTCACGTTATAGTGGACGCGCTTTGTGACTTAAGAATTGTTTACCAAACGCGCTAACCAAAGTAGCTAATTGGACATAAATAACAGACATTTTCGAACAAATCAAACATTTATTGTGTACCTGTGATTCCTAGGACTGCATTCTGATGAAGTTCATCAAAGGTAAGGAAACATTTATCATGTATTTTCTGGTTTCTGTTGACTCCAACATAGCGGCTAATTTGGCTTCTGTTCTGAGCACCGTCTCAGATTATTACATGTGTTGCTTTTTCCATAAACTGTCTGACACAGTGGTTGCATTAGGGTAGGGTATATCTATAATTCCATGTGTATTATCATCTACATTTATGATGAGTATTTCTGTTGAAACGATGTGGCTATGCAAAATCACTTGATGTTTTTGGAACTAGTGAATCTAATACGCCAATGTAAACTCAGATTTTTTAAATATAAATATGAACTTTATCCAACAAAACATGCAAAACATGCATGTACAAAGTCCTATGAGTGTCATCTGATGAAGATAATTCAAGGTTAGTGATGAATTTTATCTCTTTCTGCTTTTTGTGAATGCTGTATTTAGCTGGAAAATGGCTATGCTTATTGTGGTTTGGTGGAGACCCTACATTTGTAGTGCTTTCGCTGAAAAGCCTATTTAAAATCGGACACTTTGGTGGGATTAACAACAAGATTAACTTTAAAATTATATAAGACACATGCATGTTTTAGGAATTATAATTATGAGATTTCTGTGGTTTGAATTTGGCGTCCTCTATTTTCACTGGCGAGTTGTCATATCGATCCTGTTACCGGGATTGCAGCCATAACAAGTTAACAAAAGTTATGTCTTAACAAAAGACTCCACTATGCAAGTAATTCAGTCTAGCCATCTACTCCGATTTCATAGCACTCTCATCTGAGTGTGCCAGAGCGCAGAATAACTGATGAATTTACGAATGCTCAACAACCACTGAATATGACCGATGTCAGTAAACGTCAGCAAAAAAGCATAATTAAATTGTTGCCAGCAGCACAGTTACAGTCACCAACGCTCTGGATAACATGAAAACAGCCTAACCAGCTCTGCTAGGGTTGAGTAAAATGGTCAGAGTGGGGTGTTCTCTCATTTGTGTCTGGAAGTAGCTAGCAAGCTAGCCAATGTTAGCCAGTTAGCTTGGGTGCTTGACTGCTGTTGTGAGGTCTGAACGCTCCAATCAACCCTACTCATTGGCCAAAGCGTCCAGTGTGCGCTCTGAATGCTCCAAGAGTGAAACGCTCTGAATTTATGAACAGACAATCTGACAGCACAGTTTATTGCCTTTTGGAGGGCATAACTGCACTGTTTTTATTCAACCATATTCCCAGTCAATTTACCGTGGTTAAATGTGGTGGTTTGTGCTTTCAGTTTTGCGCGAATGCTGCCATCAAAACACGGTTTTTGGTTTGGGTAGTGGTTTGGTTTGGTTTGGGTTTTAATAGTCACAGTGGGAACAAAATCCCCTTCCCGATGAACTCAGGCACCAGCGTTGAATAGACCTTAGCATGGGTTCTTCCTGTTCGAGTTTCTGCCTATAGGAAGGAAGGAGCAGAATCTGATCTGATTTGCCGAATGGAGGGCAGGAGAAGGCCTTGTAGCCTTTCAGGAAGGGAGAATAACAATGGTCAAGAGTTTTTGAAGTGCGAGTACTACAGGCAATGTGTTGATAGGATTTCGGTACCTTTGTCCTTATATTTGCTTTCTTAAAGTCCCCAGCTACAGTAAATGCAGGCTCAGGATATGTGGTTTCCATTTTGCACAAAGTCAAGTGTACAGTCGTGGCCAAAAGTTTTGAGAATGACACAAATATACATTTTCACAAAGTCTGCTGCCTCAGTGTATTTAGATATTTTTGTCAGATGTTACTATGGAATACTGAAGTATAGTTACAAGAATTTCATAAGTGTCAAAGGCTTTTATTGACAATTACAGTGCCTTGCGAAAGTATTCGGCCCCCTTGAACTTTGCGACCTTTTGCCACATTTCAGGCTTCAAACATAAAGATATAAAACTGTATTTTGTTGTGAAGAATCAACAACAAGTGGGACACAATCATGAAGTGGAACGACATTTATTGGATATTTCAAACTTTTTTAACAAATCAAAAACTGAAAAATTGGGCGTGCAAAATTATTCAGCCCCTTTACTTTCAGTGCAGCAAACTCTCTCCAGAAGTTCAGTGAGGATCTCTGAATGATCCAATGTTGACCTAAATGACTAATGATGATAAATACAATCCACCTGTGTGTAATCAAGTCTCTGTATAAATGCACCTGCACTGTGATAGTCTCAGAGGTCCGTTAAAAGCGCAGAGAGCATCATGAAGAACAAGGAACACACCAGGCAGGTCTGAGATACTGTTGTGAAGAAGTTTAAAGCCGGATTTGGATACAAAAAGATTTCCCAAGCTTTAAACATCCCAAGGAGCACTGTGCAAGCGATAATATTGAAATGGAAGGAGTATCAGACCACTGCAAATCTACCAAGACCTGGCCGTCCCTCTAAACTTTCAGCTCATACAAGGAGAAGACTGATCAGAGATGCAGCCAAGAGGCCCATGATCACTCTGGATGAAATACAGAGATCTACAGCTGAGGTGGGAGACTCTGTCCATAGGACAACAATCAGTCGTATATTGCATAAATCTGGCCTTTATGGAAGAGTGGCAAGAAAGCCATTTCTTAAAGATATCCATAAAAAGTGTTGTTTAAAGTTTGCCACAAGCCACCTGGGAGACACACCAAACATGTGGAAGAAGGTGCTCTGGTCAGATGAAACCAAAATTGAACTTTTTGGCAACAATGCAAAACGTTATGTTTGGTGTAAAAGCAACACAGCTGAACACACCATCCCCACTGTCAAACATGGTGGTGGCAGCATCATGGTTTGGGCCTGCTTTTCTTCAGCAGCAGATGGTTAAAATTGATGGGAAGATGGATGGAGCCAAATACAGGACCATTCTGGAAGAAAACCTGATGGAGTCTGCAAAAGACCTGAGACTGGGACGGAGATTTGTCTTCCAACAAGACAATGATCCAAAATATAAAGCAAAATCTACAATGGAATGGTTCAAAAATAAACATATCCAGGTGTTAGAATGGCCAAGTCAAAGTCCAGACCTGAATCCAATCGAGAATCTGTGGAAAGAACTGAAAACTGCTGTTCACAAATGCTCTCCATCCAACCTCACTGAGCTCGAGCTGTTTTGCAAGGAGGAATGGGAAAAAACTTCAGTCTCTCGATGTGCAAAACTGATAGAGACATACCCCAAGCGACTTACAGCTGTAATCGCAGCAAAAGGTGGCGCTACAAAGTATTAACTTAAGGGGGCTGAATAATTTTGCACGCCCAATTTTTCAGTTTTTGATTTGTTAAAAAAGTTTGAAATATCCAATAAATGTCGTTCCACTTCAAGATTGTGTCCCACTTGTTGTTGATTCTTCACAAAAAAATACAGTTTTATATCTTTATGTTTGAAGCCTGAAATGTGGCAAAAGGTCGCAAAGTTCAAGGGGGCCGAATACTTTCGCAAGGCACTGTACATGAAGTTGATGCAAAGAGTCAATATTTGCAGTGTTGACCCTTCTTTTCCAAGACCTCTGCAATCCACCCTGGGATGCTGTCAATTAACTTCTGGGCCACTTCCTGACTCATGGCAGCCCATTCTTTTATAGTCAATGCTTGGAGTTTGTGGGTTTTCGTTTGTCTACCCACCTCTTGAGGGTTGACCACAAGTTCTCAATGGGATTAAGGTCTGGGGAGTTTCCTGGCCATGGACCCAAAATATTGATGTTTTGTCCCAGAGCCACTTAGTTATCACTTTTACCTTATGGAAAAGTGCACCATCATGCTGGAAAAGGCATTGTTCGTCACCAAACTTTTCCTGGATGGTTGGGAGAAGTTTCTCTCGGAGGATGTGTTGGTACCATTCTTTATTCATGGCTGTGTTCTTAGGCAAAATTGTGAGTGAGGCCATTCCCTTGGCTGAGAAGCAACCCCACACATGAATGGTCTCAGGATGCTTTATTGTTGGCAAGACACAGGACTGATGGTAGCGCTCACCTTGTCTTCTCCGGACAAGCTTTTTTCCGGATGCCCTAAACAATCAGAAAGGGGATTCATCAGAGAAAATGACTTTACCCCAGTCCTCAGCAGTCCAATCCCTGTACCTTTTGCAGAATATCAGTCTGTCCCTGATGTTTGTCCTGAGATAAGTTTTTTCTTTGCTGCACTTCTTGACACCAGGCTATCCTCCAAAAGTCTTTACCTCACTGTGCGTGCAGATGCACTCACACCTGCCTGCTGCCATTCCTGAGCAAGCTCTGTACTGGTGGTGCCCCGATCCCGCAGTTGAATCAACTTTAGGAGACGTCCTGGCACTTGCTGGACTTTCTTGGGTGCCCTGAAGCCTTCTTCACAACAATTGAACCGCTCTCCTTGAAGTTCTTGATGATCCGATAAATGGTTGATTTAGGTGCAATCTTACTGGCAGCAATATCCTTGCCTGTGAAGCCCTTTTTGTGCAAAGAAATGATGATGGCACGTGTTTCCTGGCAGTTAACCATGGTGACAGAGGAAGAACAATGATTCCAAGCACCGCCCTTCTTTTGAAGCTTCCAGTCTGTTATTCGAACTCAATCAGCATGACAGAGTGATCTCCAGCCTTGTCCTCGTCAACGAGAGAATCACTGACATGATGTCAGCTGGTCCTTTTGTGGCAGGGCTGAAATGCAGTGGAAATGTTTTGGGGGGATTCAGTTCATTTGCATGCAAAGAGGGACTTTGCAATGAATTGCAATTCATCTGATCACTCTTCATAACATTCTGGAGTATATGCAAATTGCCATCATGCAAACTGAGGCAGCAGACTTTGTGAAAATTAATTGCGAGGGAATATACACGGCTGTGACTATAACTGAAGAGAATTCTCTTGCGAGGTGATATGGTCTGCATTTTTTTTGAGGTATTCTAGTTCGGGTGAACAAAACCACTTGAGTTCCTGTATATTATCACAATCACACCATGAATATTTAATCATACACCTTTCTTCCAGTACTTTATTCCTGTCTGTACGATATACTGAGAACCCAGCTGGCTGTATGGATGGGGACAGTATATTCGGAGAGAGCCATGATTCCGTGAAACAGAATATGTTGCAGTCCCTGATATCATTTTGTTCAGGGACTGAACATTAGCAAGTAAAATACTCTGAAGCGGTGGATGAGTTGGACTAGAAGTCCACTTAGAATACCTCTTCTCCGAACTGGGGTGTCTTGGAGCAGCCTCTGGGATAAGTTAAATTGCCTTTGGGGGTAAGAAAAAAAGGGTCCAATTTGGGAAAGTCATATTTTAATGTTTTCTGATTCTGAAAAATATTTCTGGTTAGAATGCTGCTTAGTTACCACTGCTGAAAGATATTTCCGTCTGTATGTAATAAAATAACTTTATATGCAAATAATGTAAGCAATAACAAACAAAAAATACTGCAAAGTTGCTTAGGAGCTAGAAGCACTGCAGCCATGTCTATTTGGCACCATCTTACTCATGGTGCTAATAATTAGTGGGATACGTGATGCATTTTAAAAGGTTTGGCATTGCATTTCATAGTATGAATTTAAAATGAGGGCTAACAAAAATGATTGAGCCATTGTAATGTATAAATGAGACAATACTGGTTTATTGAACAATTGTAACAGTTATGTCATTTGAAATAAAATGTTTTGTGCATTTGTGACACATTCTATTTTGGTTGGTGGATGATTTTATATGAAACAGTCATTAGAAGTGACTTGAGTGAATACACTTAAGATCGTCTCCACAAGATAGGAAAAATATATTAATATTCAGAACCGACTTAGAGTGTGACAGAGGGCTAAGTTGGAGGTTTGACACTGTATAAAGAGTGCTTGCAAACTGAGGTCAGAGTGAACATCAGGGAGCAGCACGGTGCATTTAGTAAAAGAGAACCTTCATTAAAAGCGTTAACGTTATTGCTTTTAGAATGAAACCAGCATTAGAAGAGAAAGTAGAAGTGAAAGGAGCATTGTATAAACTGACTAAAGACAATCTCATTTAAATAAGTTACTTTGAAAATATCAGGGCCAAACCAAGATAATCTAACTGGTAAAACTCGCATGACCCTTGTTTCATATGTTATAAAATATGTTGAATGGGAAGTAGTGAAAGACCTAGAGGATGATGGTATGTCTGAACTGTTGAACCTTAAAGACATGATAAATGAGATTCATCTCGAAAGACAAAGCAAATAAGAACACGAAGAACTAAAAATAGAGCTAGAGCAATTAAGGCTTTCACTAAAACAGAAGGAAAGTG